>NC_089656.1:4349642-4668214 GCF_037042795.1 Molothrus aeneus
CAACAACCTCAGCAACTCCTCTGTAAAATTTTCCTTTTAACTCCAGTTTACTGTTGATGCCTCTCTGAAGAATTTTGTGTTACTGTACATTAAGGCCATCCTATAAAAACACAATTTATTTTACTACATTATAAAAGAATGCCAGTTATCCTGCCACATCTGTGTTATCCGTGGGGCCCTGTGGGAAATAGTGGTGCAATAGCAGGGAATATGTTACAGTTTATTTGGAAGCATTTTTACAGTCACCAGGTGAGCGAGTAATTGCTCACATGAAAATGGGTATCTCAGTGCCTTATCTCAAAGATGGGGATGTCTCTGTGTGCACAGAGCATCAGCAACTGCTATTGAATTTCTGTGGCCAATCCAGCTGGATAACTAAGGGAAATAAGTAATGGAAATGGAGGTTCCTATTAGAAGCAAGCTGGGAGTTTGCACCAGGAAAGGACACTGAGCAGCTGAATCTGAGTGGTTTAGTTCTGTTATCAGATGTTGACCACAGCTTCGTACACGGGGGAGGCTGCAGTGATTTGAGCACAGCCCTGCTCAGGCAGACTCTGCTGGAGCCTGGCTACACCAACTGCAGAGCTGGGACACCTCCAATTTAGCAGGATTCCTCAAAAAAAAAAAAAAAAAAATCCTTAAATTACCATAATCTTCTGACTGGCATTTAATGAGAGAGATTGAGCAAGCCAAGTATCCCTTAATGAGGGAAGGCAAGAGCACATGACACCGAAGAGTTTTTCCTGTTGAAAGCAAGATCTCATTCCTGACTTGGGAACAGGTGAGTAGTACATTACAGGAAAATACTTTTTAGACTTTGAGGAGCTTTCTCTCCCCCCTGCTGATCTGCCTAGTGGGGTTTTGCTCTCTCAGTCTCACTCTCTGAACTGCACAGTCTCCAGCTAGGAGGCAGGAGAAGGACTCACTCCTTTCTTACCTGCTAGCATCACATGCACACAGACTATTAGTGCTTGGCTTCAAGGGGGAGTGTGCTCTGCCAAAACTTTTACTGCCTCAACTCATGGGCATGGAGGATCACTCCTTTACTTGTAGGACTGCCTGAATTTTCCTTGTGAAAATAATCTAATGTAAAGCTAAAATTTAAACAAAGAAAATTTGCTTTGTGCTAAATCATTTTGATAAAAACCAAATTATATTCTTTCTCCTCTGAAGAAAAATACTTTTAAACATAAAAGTGTAACAGCTCAGACATACCCCTGAAAAAAGAGGATCTGCTGGAAAATGTCAGTTATCTCTAGGTGGAATTAAAGGAGTTCACTCTGTCTCCCCCACAAGCACTGACAATGCTCTAAAAAACAACTTACAACATTATCTCCTGGCCACACATTAGTTTTAATGGCTCCTTTTTTGGTTGGTTGATTTTATTTCTTGTTTTAGGCAATTTTCAGGAAATCTTAAGCTTTCCTCCCATCTCCTAGTTCTAATTATTCTGCATACACTTGTGATATATCAAGAGCTCCATTCCCACAGCCCCGTGTTTCTAACGATGTGTTGTTCACAACTGGTGATCACCCTAAGGTTTGTAATGCTAGAAATAGAAGTTGAGAAGCAAGGCACATCCCTGTTGTAAGGATGTGCTGAACAAACAAAAGGCATCCCTTTGTATTCAGTAAATGGACTATTATCTTGTCCTTCAGTACTCAGATGCTTTCCCTTAGTAAAAAAATGTAATAGATAATTTTACAGCTGAATAACATTTGACCTTGGAACTGCTCATTGAAATCAATGAGGCAAGCTGATTTTTATGCAGCATCTATGCATTAAAAAGGCACTTTAGGCAATTCCAAACATGAGACAGCATAGCAGGAAACGCTGAGAGTTCCTTGAAACATGAAAGAGCTTGCATGCTCTACAAGGCTTGTAGTTACTTCCTCGTACACTTCTAAACAAGTGTTATGTGTTTTATCATAGTGGGACTCATAAAAAACATCCACAACTGCTGCACGTACAAGGAGATGTAGTGATCCTAAGAGTTTCATCACAGCAGATTATTTCTAGCAGTTTGGGTGGTTTTTTAATTGAAAAATCTCTCCAAGGACTATCAGCATGGGTTTGTTGTTTTTTTTTCCCCAAAACAACCACTACTGCTAAATGGACTTGTTTTCATAAGAGCTCAGCTGACGCCTGCTATGATAGACTCATATTAATATTAAATCCCAGCATTTTGAGCTTGGAAATCCATGCCCATACCACACTATTAATGTGGAAGCACATCTTTTAAATATCATGGGTTTTATTTGTAGGTTAATTCTTCTTTGTTGCTTGAATCCCCACTTCACCAAAAAGCAAAATCCTTGATCCAGCTATTGAATGTGTAGTAATTCTGATGATTTCCTATTCATGGAATAAATCCCCACATAAACATGTGTTAGTGTATTTAACAGAGTCCTAATTTCTGGACACCCTAATCTGCAGAGTGACTCTGGTCTGAACAGAATTAATGGCTCATTAAGGTATAAAAGCCAGTGTGAAAAGGAATTTAAAGCTACATGTGAGTTTGAAATTAAACAGGAAATCTGGGGAAAACCAAAGAGCTGGTTCTACTCAACTGGTCACCGTCTTTGTCGGACGCATTTAGTGTAACAATCTGCAGCAACATTTGCCCCAGAGAAAGCAAACCAACCCACACTTGATCCCTGCCACCTGAGGTCTGCTGGAAGCCCACTAAAGATCACATCTCAGTTTTGAAACACCGAGTTCTATAACATGGATCAATTAATCCCTGCAGGATACAAATTAAAAATTAATTATTTGCTGATTATTTTACACTTAATTCATTTTCAAGAACAATTCGCTGGAGCATAAATGTCAATTTCATTTTTTTTTTAAACTAGGATTCAATTTTGCATTTCTATCATATTCAAAAAAATAATTTTCAATGTAACTCAGTGGGATATTCATATGTGCTCAGAAGCTAATGAGGTATGGGAAACAGATATGCTATCATAAAAAGAAAATTACTAAATGAGAAAAAAAAAGATTTTTTAAAGGATCTCTTAGAGCGAAAAAGAAAATTTCATCGCCAAATGGGACTGCTTCTTCACTATATCTCTGGTTTTTGTCATCCCAAGTGGCCTGTTCATTTATGTAACTATTTTGGAACATTCTCCTGCTTTTACTGATTGAAAGAATCCTGTTCATTAAACATCTTTGTAAAGAAGTGTTTAAAAAAAAAAAAAAAACAAGGTAAAGAATTGTAAAAAGATCATTTTAAAAATAAAGCCGTGCTCATTCTCTTTTGTTAATTCTGGTCTGACCACGGCACATAAGTGGTTCTCTAGTCCAGACCCAGAGTGAGGGGAGCTGCTCAGGAGCTCCCTCCTTACTGCTTAGTGAGTGAGAATTCTCCTTCTCCTCCTGTGGCCTGAGTGCCCCTTTCTCCCTCAGCCAGACTCAGAGCTTTCCCAGCTCCTTACCATATTCCAGTTTTAATGAAATCTCTGTTTGCCTCAGATTTGCCTGCCTGCACACTAAATTCTGGCAATTGCACAAAGATGGGATCATTTATGAGGGCTGATCCAAAGGCTCAGCTATTCCAGGTGAACACATGCTCTGGTGTGATGATGATGCCTGATGAAAGTCTGGACTCCAATTTAAGGTCTGACCCTCCAAACAACTGGCAACAGTTGTTGGAAGAGTACTGTTACATCTGAATTAAAAATTCTCTTTAATTAAAAGCTACATGTTCAGAGAAAGTTAGTGAAAGATGTCTCCAAGCAGAGTAAGAAAAATACATATTCATATTCTGATAAGGCAATCAAGATGTTGATGTTAATATTAGAGCAATAACTTTAATTGTATTTCAGCAAACGAATGGCAATTAGAAAACAAATTATCTCAGAGAAGCATGTCTGCTGCACAGCTTAGCCCCCAAGGCAAGCCAAAAGCTAAACCTTTTTCTTGAATTTTAATGCAGAAGATAAATAGACACACCTCTGGAATTATTCTAAACAGAAATACCATAAACAGTTTAAAGTTACTCTGAGACACAAAAGTAAAAAATTCCTTTCCTCCTGAAGTGGGGTCTTTGTTGCCACAAGAAACATTAGCATGCAAGAGTAAATATTGCTCTGCTTTAAAGATGAGGAAATGTAACAGATGTTGGTCATGTTCATTAAAGAGCATTTGTGGTTTAACTGTCCTGGCTTGACCTCCCCAGCACCCAAATCCTCCCTGCCACACTCACTTCCCCCACACTGGGGTGTGGGAGAGAGGCAGGAGAGCCAAAGTGAGAAAACTCGTGGGTTCAGATAAAGACAGTTTAATAGCAAAGCAAAAGCCATGCACACAAGCACAGCAAAACAAGGAATTCATTCCCTGCTTCCCACGGGCAGGCAGGTGTTCAGCCATCCCAGGAGAGCAGGGCCACAGCCCATGGAACTGGGACACAAAATACATTCACTCCAAACATCAGCCCTTCCTTAGGAACACCAACACATTCACTCCAAACATCAGCCTTTCCTCAGGAACACCAACACATTCACTCCAAACATCACCCCTTCCTCAGGAACACAAACACATTCACTCCAAACATCAGCCCTTCCTTAGGAACACCAACACATTCACTCCAAACATCAGCCCTTCCTTAGGAACACCAACACATTCACTCCAAACATCAGCCCTTCCTCAGGACCACCAACACATTCACTCCAAACATCACCCCTTCCTCAGGAACACCAACACATTCACTCCAAACATCAGCCTTTCCTCAGGAACACCAACACATTCACTCCAAACATCACTCCTTCCTTCCTTTTCCACCCCATTTCAGATACTGAGAATGAAGCCACATGGTCTGGGATGTCCCCTGGGTATTTGGGGTCACCTGTCCTGGCTGTATCTCCTCTTGACTCCAGGACATCTAAACTGCAATAACATAACCATACATCACTAAAGCTTTTCTTAATATTCACACAATAGTTATCCCTTAATTGAGAGAGCCAAAGATCTCATTATTCATCTATAACACCCCCCCTGCCCCCTTGCTGCTGGGATGAGGAGCTGGAAACTCCTTGGCTCTCTATGAGCCCTGCCCAGCAACATCCCTGTGCTACCAACTTTCTGATCCCAGACCCAACCACAGCCCTGGAACAGCTACAGTGAGGTAAATCAACTTCAGCCCAGCCCAACCCAGCACAGAAGAGTAAATGATTTCCATGAGGGTAAGATTTAGAGCACAAATGCAGTATGAATGATCCAAAGTGAATTTCTGTACTGCCTCTCAGTGCTGTGCTGTTGCACAGTAACAAAGCACAGCTACAGCCACGTTGTTTTCTGACAGAAATAAATATTCCCCCTGCTTTGTACCTGATCTAAACAATGATGCTGGTAAGGTTCCTTGAATACTGTCTCACCTGGAAAGGCCATGGCCAGCCAGGGTGTGACTGTGTGTGCCAAGATTTTCACCAGTGCAATTGAGAACTAAAATCTGGTGTAACATTTCCATATGCAAAGTTATCTCCTGTGAGAAAAATGCCTCCTTCCAACAAAAATACACTCCTGTTTCAAGCCATCAGTGTTTTTCCCTCTCCCCAGTCCATGCCCCTGGGACAACATGCCCCATCTGTCAGGATGAAAGTCTGTTCCTGTGATCCATTCACCTCACTGCTGTGGACTTTCTGGTCTGTGTGACTTGGCATTGTCTGTATTTTGCTAAAACACTGCTCAGGCATCACTCAGCTCTCTGTGGTTTCAGTCATGCTATTTAGAAAATTTATCAAATCCTTGTATCAAGCCTGAATGGTTTTAATGATGCTGCAACTGAACCCACCCAGACTGTAACAGAACATTACAATTTTCAAACATGAAATTACACATAGATGGTGAAAAGATGGCCTGCAACTGAGATCTTGATTCTTAAAAATTTTCTTGCTCAGAAAGGAAATGGGGGACAATTTCTCATTGTACCTGCAATGCAACAGTCCATCTTGGTTCTACAAAGCAATTAAGTACCTCATTAACTTTAAGCACCTGCTTAATTCCCATGGCTTTGAAACCACTGGGAGTTAACTGCTCGCTCCTGAATTTGTGCAGGAAAAACATGCTTGTTAAAACTTTGGTGGAGGGGGAAAAAAAAGAGGATTATGTCTGCTAAACTTCTTTCAGTCTAGTTTAATAAACTTTATGGCACTTGAAATTCGTCTTTGTCACACTAAGAATCAGACTGGGCCCCAAATGCATGATGATATTTAGGCTGTGTTGTCACAGAAAGCATCAGACATGATTTGGTCACAACAGTCTATTCAGAATTTGGAATTTTACTGATCCAGTCTCATCTGATGGCTACTGGCAAAGCAAGAAAGAAAGGGCTAGAGAAAAAAAGTGATAGACATCTTCTTCATGGAGTCTTTCAGGAGACTGACCAAAATATGTTTAATGAACACAATGTTCTTTCCTTTTAGCTTGAGTTTTACTCTGAGGACTCCAAGATCTGCATGAAAAACATGAGGTTTATTGTCAAGAATGTCAAGCTGGTGGTGGCCAGGTGTTTTACAGCATTTTAAACACAGTCACACAGGATGTGTCAGCCTCAAAGAATCTGTGTTCTCATTGAAGGAACAGCTGATGAAATACAGATTGAGGCCAAAGGTGTAGCACAGACTCTTCCAAAGAGCACCAGCTAAATTGTGTGCTGTATTTTGCAGAAAATCAAACATCCAGTGCCAGATCTGCAGGAAATATGTCCAGAGGAATAGCTAAGGAGCAGCTCACTAAACTACCCTCAACTACCTTTACACTAACAAATATATCAAAGGGTTTCATTCTACACTGTGAGCTTCATTGTGATGCACCAATACGTACAGAAATATCTCAATAAATAAAGATGTCCTCTGGACTGCTGAACAATTCAGAGAACATATCTGAAAGTTTTCTGCCCTCTATTCTGAAATAAACATTTTTATTATCTTGGTTATCTAAACACATCTCTTTTTTTGCACAACATATTGATCATAGTGCTTTTCTTATGGAACTATTTATGTTCCCAAGTAATTAGAAGGGTTTCTTTCTTCTGAAGAGTGAGGAAAAACCCCAAATCTCAGACACTGCCCCATTCAGTGGTATCAGTGATGCAGCACATGGCAGACAGCTTGCTAGCTTCACAGTAATCATTTAAGCCACAGTGTCTCACCCACAGCACTAAGTCCTTTTCTGCTAGCCAGGAATTCAACTTTGGCAATAAAACATTGAAAATTTGGCTTGTTGTTAATTTTTGGTAGCATTATCATTTAAATTAATCAATAGTGGATCAATAAGTCTTCCACCAAAAGTGAGATATTTTTGTGTCACACACAGTTTGCAAAAGTTGGGAGTTTTTAACTGTTTTTTGTTTAGCTTTCCAAATGCAAATTAACTTTTTCAGTAACCTTTTCAAGCAGTACACTCTCTTAAAATGTATTGTGAATACCACTTCTCAAATATGTCTGCATTGCCTTAACAACAAAAGACAGTGAAAAGCTGCTGAGGAGAATCCAAAGGGCCATTGGATTAAAATTCATGAAGGGCAGTTTCTCCCTTCAGTGTCAGAAGTAATTGCATACACACTGAACATTAGAGCAGTTCCAGAAGATGCAAACACATTATAAGCAGAAATTCAAATGGGTTGCAATCCTTCTCATCTGCTAATGTCTTTCTGCATCTTATCCACTGATTCCTAGCCTTAAAATTGTGATTGAAGTGGTCACAGGCTTTAGGTAACAGTCTAAATCAGAAAAACTTAATTATTTCCAGTGTTGGCAATGCTTTAATATGCCTGATAAAAACAATGCTCCTACTGAGGTCATGGAGGTATGGATCAACTGGAGAAAGGTCCTGTAGTGACTCCTAAGCCACAAGCTGGATATGAAAATGTATTAAATACACACATAATTCACAGTTTTCTATCTAGCATCATACTTTTCTTGGTCCATTTAAGGCAAACAACCTTTACTGAGCACACCAGCTTCTATTTAGACCCTTGGCACAAAATCTTCTTAGATTTACACCACAGTGTGTTAAAATTCACAGGGAAGCTTCAGTGTAGAGCACACTCCACCTTTTCCTTATTTTAAAAAATGTTTTGAAAACAAATCCATCACATTTAGCATTTGTACACGGTACTCAGCTGACAGGCTTAAATGTTACTGAGTGACAGAATTGGTACAAACCTGACTGCAGCCCTGCCTATTGCAGCAATTTGAAAGTCAAGGGGATCCTTTCTAGTCTGGAAGGAAATAAGAGATTTTTCCCCAAAAAGAGAGAGAAACCAATTTCTTATAGTGGGGTTTTAAAACAAGGGTAACAGCACAGGCCAAACACCACGGGTTCCATATTTAATATAAGGATTCTATATGATACAACTGATACATAAACTTGAATAAAGTATAACTCAGAAACCCTACTCACACAGAAAATATAAATGCAGCTTTTGCAACTGCCAGGTAGAAGCCAGGTAACTTTTTCTGAAAAGGAAAGGTGGTAACTGATGCTGGTTTCACCCTGGTATTTCACAGTGGAAGAGAAGGAACCTCTAGCCTACCTACTTGAATTAGGTGCTTTTCTTAACTTTAATTAAATTAAATAATCTTTTTATTACAAAGAGAATAAAAGAGAGGGAGAAAGGTAAATGAGGAAGTGGAATTCAACACAATTTTATTGCACGTACTATTGTATCCTTTGCCCTCATAATATCCAACTGTAAAATGCTCTCTAAAAGCAAAACTGAATTGTTTTATTCAAAGTTTATTAATTAATCATATCTTTTTTACAGACTGATTATTTAATTTTAGTCATCAATGGGAATGTTGAGCTCCTTCATATCAGACTGAGCCATGTAAGAAAAGAGCATTAATTAGTTTCATTCCAAAAGGCAGGTGGAAAAGGCAATTAAATGATCTAACATAGGCAGGTGTAGGCCTGATCTCATGTGAAAGATCATTATTGTCTTTTTTTTTTTGCATGGCTTAGTTAAAATCTGGCTGTTCTCAAAGTTACTTTGTGGCCTACAGGAAAGAAGATTAATGGAAAAATACAGGAAGTGGAGGTTTCACTCCAGCTCCCTGTGCTCAGGTGCCACCAGCACCAGTTCAGGTGACACCCACCTTGACAGGTTTATCCCACAACAAAGATTTAATGGGAGTGGAAATGGAATGCAGCCCATTGGAATGTTCCCCAACATTATGGCTCAATTCTAATTTGCAATGACACCTTGTACTGTTGTTCTGTGGAGAAGCCAGATGATCTCAGCTGCCCTTTCTTCTTATTTTCTTCCCATTTATTACATGGGAATTCTGCAAAGTTTTCAGTGTTGAAGCCCCCTTGGTTGCCTGGAAAGGCTGGGATGAGAATTAGAGGAGGTGTCTGTGGGGGTGGATGTCTGAGAGGACAGAGACCACAGACTCACAGAAGGTGCTGAGTTGGAAGGGACCCACAGGGCTGATCCAGTCCAGCTCCTGTCCCTGCAGAGCCCCAGCAATCCCCCCTGTGCACCCCTGGTGTCCAAACCCTCCTGGAGCTCTGGCAGCCTCGGGGCTGTGCCCATTCTCTGGAGCCTGGGCAGTTCCAGCACCTCTGGGGGATCAGAACCTTTCCTGATCTGCAGCCTGACCCTCCCCATGTCCCTGCTCTCCAGCATTCCCTGGGTGCTGTCCCTGGGTAATAATAATTTGGGCAATTTGGATTAGGACAAAATGAGACAATAGAAACAAACAGTTACAGACAGTCCAGGTACCTTTTCTGGGCAACAGAAGCCCGAAAAAGGACCTACGTTAACAGAGGATTAACCCTTAAAAACAACAGCCTGTTGCATATTCATACACCTCATCCATGATGCATAAATTCCATTCAAATACAGGATTCTGTCTGGGCATCGTCAACTTCTTCCTCCTAATCCTAAAGCGCCTTTGATCTTTAGCTAGGCAGGAAGAATTCAGTTTCTTCTGATAAGAGAACAATAAATTCCTTTTCTCTGAAAGATTTAGGTGTCTTGGGGCTTCAATCTGGTGCAAGTGCCTCATTCCTTTCTTAAAAAAATATCCCACTTACATATTTCTTATTTTAACTACAAAAGTTACCTTTTAACTACAAGACTACATTTTTCATATTATTAAAATGTTAATACAGCACTACTAATCAATACATCAAAATACATATAGTGAATATCTGTAGAGACATATAATGCGCACTTTTCACACGCATAACGTGTGAAATGAAAGAGAGCTGTGACAGGATGCAGCACAGATTCATGTCTGAGTGTGCAGAAAACTGCCAAAAAAAGTTAGATGTACAACAGGAAAAATGACATGCCCCAGGGCACAGGGACCGAGAAGGGCTTCCTCTGATGCCAGTCCCTCTGATACACGTTAGCAAAAACAAAGCAAGACATGCAATGACACAGACCCATTACTAATGGATACAATATTCTAAAATAGCCATGCAAAAACATCAGTAAATGTGTCTGAAGCAGTTGAGTCCTTGAGTCACACAATAACCCGGTGTTATTTTACTCAATAGTGCATCTACATTGACAAAACTGGCCAATTAGTTATCAGGAGAAAGAAGTGGTTAGCACTTTCTCAGGTCACTTAAAAGTGAATAGTAACTCCGTTGTACTATAATTAAGGATGATAACACCACCAAAGGTTGAGATGTTGAGGGCAAGACATTGAGTCTTTTTAAAAGTAATGGAGTTTTACAACTCAGAAAAATCAGTTCTTCTAACAGGACAAATTTTAATTACTGTTACCTCACAGAATGTTCTTGCATTATACTCTCTGCATAAGTGTCTCAGCAGCCAGAAGCAGAAATATTTTACACATTTCAAACTTCAATAAAGACTATGAAGATCAAAGCACAGGCAAAGCTGTTCCCTGGACAGCAAAGGAGCAAGCCAAGTCCTGCAGTGCCATTCCCATGCTCTGCCCATGGACAGCAGCCACGAGGACAGGTGTTGATGGTGACTAACCACATTTATTCTGAAGAGTGACATCCCTCTTCTGCCAGGCACGAGGTGTGGGACTGCATCTGTTCACCCCACTAGGGCAGCGTGCATGCACAGCACAGAGGAAAGGGCTGCCGTAAAATGAAATGTTAATTAGTGCACAGAGTCCCATTTGAGCCATCAGCAAGTCTGTATTTCACAAGGATCAGCCTATCACAGGTCCCCCTGAAGAGGAGGGAGGTGTGCACTTGGTGTTAATGAGGGGAAAAACACATTAGAGATTAGGACCTAAGTCTGACCGATATCTCTGGGTCCTTAAACAGCTGTTGGCAACAAACATCCACTATCCGTCTCCATACATATTTATTCTCACACCTTCACACACACAGACACAGATACACCTGCTCATTGTTGTGTCTGTCAGTGTACAAACACCTCCTGCCTCCAAACCCTTCCTTTTTATGAAACACCTGGAAAACAGAATCTGTATATTAAACTTTCTGCATTAGTTAAGTGCAAGGATCAAAGGCATATGAACTTAAACTTTGATCTCAGAACGAATATATAATATATAATATATAATATATAATATATAATATATAATATATAATATATAATATATAATATATAATATATAATATATAATATATAATATATAATATATAATATAATATATAATATATAATATATAATATATAATATATAATATATAATATATAATATAATAAATGTATGATATATATAAAATATATATATATATATGATATATGTATCATATATCATATATCAATATGTTCCCATGGAAAGTATCAAGCTGATTTCCAGGAAAATCTTTAAATAATACAACGTTTGTAATTTACACAGAAGTCTGAGATACACAAAATGAATTTATGAATATTCCTTGTTTTGCTCCTTAGGAATTGACTTTACATTGTACTTTTGATTTAACTTAGTTTTTAGGGTCTTTAGGGCACCCAGAACAACTGCCAGTTAGAATACTTTAGTAAAGGAAAATAAATAATTTGCATATTTGCACACTTATATGGTCAAATGTGTTTTTTCATGAGTACATCTTCAAATGCTACTATACTATTATGGATATACATATTTAATGTATACATATAAATAAATTTCCTGACTTCCCTGACTAGTTTTGTTAGCAACTGTGATTTTTTTCTGATGCAACCAATCCTGTCTTATGTTCTCTTCTAATTACTGGCCCCTGTGGGCCCTGCTGAAGGTGAAAAGGAAATTGTCAAATCCTCAGAGATCTTTAAAAAAAAATTTAAAATATTTTGAATTTTTAAATATTTAATTCCCCTACACCCCCCCGCCAAAAAGGCAAAAACCCACAAAAAACCTGTTTTCTAAAATAAGGCAGTGAAACAAGTTTATATGGATTAATATTGATTAATTTCTTTTCATAGTTTGGCTACAGATGTTCTACTCCTTCCCTAGTTTTTGGAATCTATCCATGTAACCCTTTTAATCTTCAAATAATGCAGCTCCACCAGATACAAGATTGAATTATTCTTGACCACATATTTTGAGGATCTAAAAAGATATTCTGTAAAACGATGCATTTGCCTTGCTGTACACACAGTACAAGTAAAACACCTTATTTTAAGTTCTCATGATGCATACCTGGAAGTTATAAAGTGAAATTGGTCATTTGTGTGTTTCATGGGTAGACAAAAAGCACAAATCTGTATTTTGAAGGCAATTTGCTGGCTAAGGTAATGCACAGCTACTGGCAAAAGGTAACGAGTTTGACCACCCACTGAATTCACAACAGGGACGCTGATGAACATGGCTCCAAGACACAATAAATTAGTAATAACCTCCATTATTATACCCCCAAAGTAAGAGTTTGCCAGAAGGGAATATGCAGTAAATGTAGCACTCTAAGCTTGTTCTGATAAATCGATATTTTAATGGCAGCTTCTGTACATTTTTTCTTCATTGCATGAACTGCCAGTTACCTACAAACTCTTTGCTTCAGTATTTCATGACTTTTATGCAAATATTTGATGTTAATAGCATCATATTTTTATTGGTTTGCTTTGTATAGTTTTGCTGAGTTGCATTGTGGAGTCATTAAAAATGAATAGCCAAAATAAAAATATTTCATATTGGAACCCATACTTAAAAATTAATGGTGTATTAGCAAAAGACTGTTTCCCACAATTTCACAAACACAGCAAAAACTTCATCAGAGAATGGTTAATCAGCTGAAGACAGCATTTATCTGTGCCTTTCCTACATTTGGTAACAATCCCTATAGTTTAAGCTATAGAGGGCTGCCCACAGAGCCCAGGCATTGCAAAGGTGGCTCAAAACTCCCCTGTCCTCTGCTGTGTGCTGCCAGCTGGAGGCCCAGCCTGTCCTTCCCTTCCACTCACAGTGCTCCAGGGAACAGAAAATACCTTTCACCAAACCCTTGTGCTTTGGACAAATTACAATTTTGGTTTGTCTGTGGATAACAGATACTCCACTAAAAAAGATATTTGGGATATCCAACAGAGAAGAGTAATGACTCTTGTTTCAAGAGAGCAAAATAAAAACCCCACAGATTGCACAAACTGGATTCACATGAGGCACAGAGCCATGGAATTTCTCACTTTTCTCCTTTATGGATGGGCTGCAAGTCCATCAGTCTCCTACAACCAGGGAACCCAGTGTGGACTTCTTCACTGATACAACTTATCCAGGGGATTCACAGTGTGCTTTAACTGGAGGATGTGGGGATAAAAAGCAAAACCATAATGTATTTCTAAGGGTGCAAACAGTTATTCAACACACTGGAAAATAAAGAGTGAATGAATAAAGTGCAGTGATTATCCCATTGCTGATTTTACATTCTTAATTGCTCACAGGTATTTGTAAGTCAGCACATGAAAGTCTTCATAGTAATAGAGAGAGGAAGGGAGAGGAAAAAAAAACCCAATGACAAATAACCATGAGAAGAAGTGAGTATACAGATATGGCAAATTCACAAATTCACAGAATAATTAGGTTGGAAGAGACCTTCAAGATCTTGAGTCCAACCCAGCCCCAACAGCTCAACCCTGGCACCCAGTGCCACACCCAGGCTTTGTTAAACACACCCAGGCATGGGGACTCCACCACCTCCCTGGGCAGCCATTCCAGAACTTTATCACTCTCTCCATGAAAAACTTTTCCCTAATATCCAACCTATATTTCCCTGGTGCAGCTTGGGGCTGTGTGCTCTGGTTGTGTCAGTGCTGCCAGGAGACAGAGCCCAGCCCCACTGAGCACAGGCACCTTTCAGGAGCTGTGCAGAGTGATGGGGGCACCCCTGAGCCTCCTTTTCTCCAGGCTGAGCACCCCCAGCTCCCTCAGTCCTTCTTCATATGACAAAAGCAATTGAAGATGACAGTTCCAGAGTCACATTCCATACTTAGAGTAGGAAAGTTCTGTTCTCCTGCACCTCCTTGCCTGTGGTTTTCATCCCCTTAAATCATATTGATATCAGTAAAGGAACTGGCAGCTGAGACTCTTCTCATAGGTAGGTTTGGATTCAACAAATTATGCACCCCGTTATTTTCACAAGGGATCAGCCTCAATTCAACCTACTGTGTGAATCTCAGAGAGTTCAACATATGATTTGGAAAGTTCAGCCATCCTGTTTGGAAACAGTCCAATTTACATTCCCCAAACTCGCACAGAGTCTCAAACCTTTCACTGAGGTGGACTCTGCAGCTGCAAGTCAGAAAGCCAGTGATTGATTACTGAAATTCTCTCTAGTACAGAGTGAACATCAAAGTCTGTGCCTGTTGGTATTGATTTAGAGCTGATGGTCTCATTAGAAAGCCCTAATTCTCAACATTGCTTTGGTTTACACAATCTTTAATTTATTTTAAAAAAGCTGATTGGCCCACTATTTCAGCCTCGTGACTGTCCTCTCATTTTATGAGACAACTCCTTTAGTCTTTGAGCATTTAAAGGGTCATTAATCCAAATGCTAATGTAATCAATACTATATTAATTAAATTATAAAAACTAAATTAATATTAGGTAACCTGACGCACTGTGCCATGAGGTTTTAAAATGTGCTTGCTGTCAGCGCATTAAAAATGATAAATTAAAACAGTGCACCTTTCAAAAAATTATCCCCAGCAAGCTTTTAAAATTATTTTTTCCAAAATTTAAGCCATGAAACAGTAAGGAAAATATATATTATTTACTTTTTAGTTGAGTTAGCTTTTATACTGATGGTATTTTTTTAAAAACAAACACATGTAGTTCAAATTGAATTTTAAACACAAATGGAAAACTGTAAGTTGAATGAATTTGGCCTTAGAAACAGAACACTTCTGTCTCATATGCTGTAGGTGGAGGGTGATGCTCTGTTAGCTGGAGCTGGAGGAGATCAGACTTGGCACATACCTCTATTTCGTACCCCAAAACCCCATAGATTTGATACAAATACATATTATTTCCTATTCTGAGAGCATAAACCTCCTCTCAGTTGTCTTATCTAAGCTGGCCCAGGTAGCCTGCATATTCATGTGGAATCCTAGTGTTTCCATGCTCATAAACAGCCAGTGGTTCTGTTGTTTGTGCATTTGTAAACAATCCTGGTCTCAAATCTGAGCAGCCAGTGTGCACCACTGCAATAATTTACATCTCACAGAGATGGTGCCATGAAACCAGCATTTGATGAAAGTTTTAGAAAGAGCATTCACATTTTGAAATGCATTTATTTAACAGACTTTCAAAGAAAAAAGCTAGTTGAGAAATCAATGTACATCCGCCCTCCAGCATCTACCCACCTTGCATCCTGTGGATTTTAAACCTGAGGCATGAGGAAAAGTTTATTCAAATTTTTTTTTTTTTTTTTAAATCTTGGGTAATAAAATCTAAGCTCTTGAAGTTACAGTCTTAAAACTTTCTCCCTTTTATCACCACTGGAAAATCCTGTATATCTTCAGTACTTGTCTTTGCAGCCTCTGTGCTATTTACCTTCTCTCAGATTTTCTGGCTGTATCCATGTCATTGTCTGGGTAGCTCCTTTCTGCCCCTTTGTCTTGAATGTTAAAACAATCCATGTGGACTATCAGTTCAGGATGATTCCTTTCAAACGCCTCCAGTAGCTGGATACTGGTCATTTAAAGTCTTTCTATTGAGCAGTTGTTTAAAAAAATGCCTTTTTGGCAACAATATCTATCTTATAATCACTGATATTCATTTCCTAGGCATTGGCTGAACCAGCTTTTTAGGGTTTATGTGCTCACCTTCCAGGCCCTTCATTAACCTGGCTTTCTCCTGCTCTGCTGTCTGCTGACAAATCTATGCACAGAGACTGCCAGCTGAAGGGTTCCACCACAGCATTTAGGAGAAAAAAAATCCAAAATCCAAAAAACAAAGGTTCACAAATCTTAACCACAAAAAAAAAAAAAAAGGAAAAAAAAAGAGGAAAAAAATTGTATCCACAAAACAAAGACTTGTGCTTTTGCTCCTGTAAAAAGGAACAGTGTGCAGATTTCAGCATTTGGCTCTTCATCTATTGACTTCATATCAAACATCTATACACCAAAATACAGCTGTGAACATATTATTTGGGAGAAATTGTCAAGGAAAGAGGACTGTGTCTGATAAAGGGGAAAATTCCCCATAGAAAATGATGTTGCACAGATTATTGCTATGTAATGATGGCAATCTCAAAAAATCACAGCCAGCAATACAACTGAAGTGAGTAATCCCTGCTCAGGCAAGAAAAAACCAAAATGCAGATTGATGAGAAAATCTCTTGTTAGAGAAAAAAAGTATTTGCTTACAGAATCTGCACCTTATGTACTATATAAATTTCCTTACAGTGGCTCTTTCCCTTGTAATCATTAGTAAAATACCACTTTAGCAGGCCAGAATCATGGAAAAAAGGTCTGTGGAAGGAGTGGGAAAACGTGCCAAGGTTGATTTTGGTTTATAAAGTAATAGAAAACAGCCTAGTGTAAACTGTTCTAGATTTAAGATTAAAGACAGTTTGGCTGATGAAAGAATATTTGAGTGGAGCAGAGCTGAACTGCTGTGGATCAGCTCTGACTGGCTGGCAGCTGGTACAAAGAGCTGGCCAGGATGGGTGAAGGTGACCGTTTATGGCTCAGCAATGGTGACTTGTTCAACCTCATCCCAGAATCACTAAAGCTGGAAAAGGCCTCCAAGATCCACCACTCCACCCTTTGACTGGATCCTACCACTTCCACTAAACCATATCACAAAGTGCCACATGCATTCATTTTTTGAACACCTCCAGGGATGGGAACTCCAACACCACCCTGGGCAGCCCCATTTAATGATTAACCACCCTTCCCATGAAGAAATTTTCCCTAAAATCCAACTCGAACCTCCCCTGGCCCAGCCTGAGGCTGTTCCCTGTGGTGGTGTTTGAGGGTCCCCAAGACGAGGGAAGAGATGAGAATCTTGACTCCATGTTTCAGAAGGCTGATTTGTTATTTTATGATATATATTATATTAAAAGAAAATGATATATTAAAACTATACTAAAAGAATAGAAGAAAAAGATTTCATCAGAAGTCTAGCAAGGAAAGGAATGGAATGATAATAAATTCTTGTGACTGCTCACAGCCTCAACACAGGTGGCTGTCATTGGTCATCAAGTAGAAACACTTTACATGCAACCAGTCAAAGATGCATCTGTTGGTAAAGCATCTCCAGACCACATTCCAGAGCCATCAGATAGTTATTGTTTACATTTCATTTCTGAGGCCTCTCAGATTCTCAGGAGAAAAAGATCCTGGCAAAAGGATTTTTCATAAAATATGTCTGTGACAGTTCCCTCTGCTCCTGTCCCTGAGTCATGAAGTGAGCATGATAAAAAACCAGGGGCCAGGGTTTAGTTGAGGCATACCATTAAGGAGGGGGGAAGCCCTCTTTCTTTAGCTTAAAAGGCTAATGCTGGTTCATAGCTTCTTAATGATTAGGATGATATTAGAGAGGATCAGCTTTTGTAGCTGTGTCCCTGGGAGCACAGCCCGACCCCCCGGCTGTCCCCTCCTGGCAGGGAGTTGTGCAGAGCCACAAGGGCCCCCCTGAGCCTCCTTTGCTCCAGGCTCAGCCCCTGCCCAGCTCCCTCAGGCCCTGCTGGGGCTCCAGCCCCTTCCCCAGCTCCGTTCCCTGCCCTGGACACGCTCCAGCCCCTGCAGGGCTCTGGTGGCCATGACAGGCCCAGCAGTGGCCGCAGGCCTCGAGGTCCCTCAGTGGGGCCAGCCCAGGGGCCGGGCCCTGCCCTGGGCCTGCTGCCACCCCAGGGCTGGCACAGCCCAGGTGCCACTGGCCTCTGGCACTGCTGCCTTTGTGCCCAGCCCTGTCTCCAGCACCCCCAGGGCCTTTGCCACCAGCAGCTTTCCAGCCCCTCTTGGCCAGCCCAGCTCCATGGGGTTGGGGTGAGCCCAGGGCAGGACCTGGCACTTGGCCCTGCTGTCCCTCAGCCCATGGATCCAGCCTGGCCAGATCCAGATGATTTCCCAGGTGTGCTGTTTTGAGGAGTAGGAGTAGGAACTTTGTTAATTTAGCAAGGAATGAGAGCAAAGCAATAAGAGAGCGGTGCTCTGTGCACAGATTGAGAAGTGGCTGCTGTCAGTGCACAGAGCAGTAACAAGGCTCCAAGGAGAGCCAGGCTCCTGCTCACAACACACAGCTCCCAGCATGAACTGATGGAATGGCTCCTGCTCCTGCTCAGAGGCAATATTCCCACAGCAGCAACCCTTCCTGTTGGGAGTTTTCTCACCAAACAGATAAATTATGATAAACAGGGGGCTTTAGAGATAATTTTCCTTAATGGAAAACTCCAATAAAAAGCTAATCATACTTGGATATAAAAACATTTTATTTCACTTCATTTTGCTTTCTTTTTTTTTCCCACTGAATTTTTATGTTCCCAAGTGTCTTGTTTCAAATATCTTGGGTATTTTGCAACGCTACCCACAAGGGGTGATATAATGAGTACAGGGAGAACGTAACTAAGTGATGTGTAACAAAGTAGTGCTCATTTGTAGGTTGAATCATAAAAAGAAATTTTTAGAGGAATATTGCACTGAGCAGAGAGGATTGGAAATAGCAATGCAGAGCTGAGTAGTAATGGTGAGAATATTAAGAAATTACAAGGTGCAAGGATCTCAATTTAGAAGAGATTAATTTCAGAACACTCAAGTATTGCCAGTCCTCCTCAATCCAAGCATTGGGGTAAACAGCAAATGCAAATCACCATGGAAACATCTTCAGGTCACCCCGGAGCAAACGCTGGGGCTGAGCTCCCACCTGGTGCAGTGTATGCTGTATTTGATGCCAGCACTCAGCTGGGCCAGGCTGGAGATCAGGAAAGGTTCTGTTTCCCCAGAGGTGCTGGCACTGCCCAGGCTCCCAGGGAATGGGCACAGCCCCGAGGCTGCCAGAGCTCCAGGAGCCTTTGGACACCAGGGATGGACAGGGGGGATTGCTGGGGGTCTGGGCAGGGACAGGAGTCAGACTCCATCCTTGTTCATCCCACCCAACTCAGGATGTTCTGTGATTCAAAGGCTGCTCAAGGTTCCAAGGGGTGCTACTTGGTTTGCTTCAGGAACAAAATATTCATTTTGCTTTACTAAGAAGGCACCATCTTACATCATATTTTTGTGCAGAGTAATATCAAATGACCAAGAATATTATTTCTGAAGATTTTGATGATTATTTAAAAATCTGGTCACTACACAGTTTTGAGTTTCCCCTGATTTCTGGAAGCTGGGAGTCAGGAGGGCTTCACACAGGTCATGTATTCACAGCATTTCCTCAGCAGAGGCACCCAAAGTGGGGGGAGCAGGTTCCTAATCCAAGGTGCCAGTGCAGGGTAGTGTTTCACCCTGCTCTCTTGCTACACACGATGCCAGTTTCTCTGGAACAACAGAGCACTTGCTTTCAGGGATTCAGGAATAAATTTGCCAACAGTAGTCAAGACTGCTATGGGTGAGAGCATCCTCATGCTGCAAGATTCATGTGCTTCTTACTTCAGGCATAAATTACTTACACGTCAAAAATTAAGATTACTTTGATGTCAATTAAGTTATTCTTCTTTTTCCATCTACATTAAAGCTACCACAAGCTAACAGTAGATATATTTTGATTTTTCTGCAAGGATGTTGTTGGTAAAGGATGAAACCCCTTCCCCAGAGTGGTTCCAACACAGGAATTTTCCTGGTTAATCAGCACCAGACCAACAGAACAGTTGAAAAAATATTTTCCATTTGCTTTTTCATAAGAATCTACTGACATCTGAAAAGGTAAAAAGGCCTTAACAATATCTAAGAGACCATGAACATCAAAGAAGTGTACACAAAGCTTTGTTCTGTGTCCTTAAAAGGTGCCTATTGTTCCCCTGGCACTGAATCAGCTGCCTTGTCTCACAAACAGGAGGATCAGAGCAAAAGGAACATGTAAGAATGAGATCTATCCTCATCCACAACCTGAGCAACTCCTTCTTATTGAGGACAAATGTGAATCTATGAGACAAAAATGTCCCAACCAACTTATTTTGATTTCTGATTTCAGCCATGTAAAAAATCGTAGAAATATCACAAACTGCATTAATTTTAATTTTTAATATTAGTCTTTAAAGTAATGGTTTAGCAAATAAATTTTAAAATCCCAAGTATAACTTATTCATGCAATGTCTTGTGTATAAAAAGAGAGTGATGAGCCAGGATGACTGGAACTGGAGAAATAATAACAGATGTCAGAATAGAGTGATATGGGCATTGCCTAGGGAGTAGATTTTAAGAATTCCTCTTAGTACTGGTTTTCAAGTTGGTTTGATAAAGACTTTTTCTTTTTTTTTTTTTAGAAGTACATTATTGCATTATTATTATTATAAGGCAAACATTATTTTAATGAAACAGAAATAACCTTCCTCCTTGGTCTCCTTTGGGTGTTCTCCAGGGAATGCATCTCCCACTTAGCCAATGTCAGGAACACATTATTCTCTCTGGTTACAGCAGCCCCACAAATGTTGGAGGGCACATTTACATCCTTTGCATCTCCACACAAACACAACAACTACAGAGAACACGGCTCTAAGTGATTTTAACCCTGTTCATCAAATGCCTGTTTAACATCAAAGTTTCACGCTCCATTAATATCCTAACTGACAAATTTAAGAGACAGCCTTTGCTATGAGTTTGTCTTAAAAGCAATGGGAGGCAGGATTAGCTTTGTCATTCTGCAGAAGAAAGGAACTGTGATTTCTAACATGCTCTTGGTGAGCTGGGGAGGAAAGCAAGCACACAGCACATTACAATGACTTGAACGACTTGACAGCTGTTAGCTAAACAATACAACATTAATTTTCAACATTTTTGCACATGGCTGGGTGAGAGATCCCTTAATCCCAGTTCCTATTCTACTTCTGCCTCATTGTTGCTGTCTCCTTTTGTATCACCTATTACAATCAGTTTCTGCTGTATACTCCCTTTCACCTTATTATTGTCACAAAAGTAAGGTACGAGGTTAATTCAGACTCACTTCCCCGGGGTACATTAAGATGGATTTAAGTACTTTATTGAGACAGTCTGACTTCAAAAGCTGCTTTATCAGTTCCTACCAGAGAGAGAGACCCATCCATGACAGCAGTAAACTAACCATAAATTTTCATATTCTATATGCTGAGTGACTTTCAAAAGGAGAACTATTGATTTTGTCATTTACGAATGGATTTAGTCAAATTAGTCTTTTCATTGTGCACAATAAGACAGCTTTGTTATTAGGAATTAGAGGATAAAACTGTGTGGAACAAATGAAACTGCCATTTTTGGGATCCTCAGCACAAATTCAATAAGCTTTAGTTATGCCACCCTGATCATTTTGCTCACGAACAGCTACTCTCCATACTTTGATTGTCTTCAAAGGAAAGGAGAAGTGGCCTCTGCCTTCAAGAGGCACTTGCAGACGACTTAACCTTTCAAAGAGCTCTCATGTCTTTTCCTTTGAAAGAGCTAATAACTTGTTTGCTGAAACGGCAGGAGTATTTACAGGCACACTTGAAATCAGACAAAGATTACACAGGGAAATAAACAGAGAGACTGTCACTGTCAACAATAAATTAAGTTTGAGCTAAAAACATAAAATGTTTAGAGTGGAGCAGACATCACTCAGCATTATACTACTCGAGCCTCTGAACTTTTCCACACACAATGAGCACTGATGGGCCCTGGTTACCTTTCCTCAAGAGCCATTCCTGATGGTTATTTCAGGATCTGGGCTGCATTGCTGCAAAAAACAAGGCTGACACTTGTGTCCTGATTTTCCTCCCCTTTGTGAGGTGCCTGGCAGGAACACAGCAGCTCACAAGTGGATAGGGAGCAGAGTGTCAGATGGAAAGCCACTGGGAGGAGGAGCTGTGTGCCAGCCTTGGGTAGCCTGAGTGATTTGGTGCTTGTGCAGCCAAATGCATGCACGAGGGGGTCTGCATAGAAATACCAGGATGAAAAAATGAAACCATCTCAACCAGCCCAGCATTTGATACTTCTTAGTTATTTATTTGAAAAGTTTATGCATCTAAGCTTGACTTTTCCATTTGATAATGAAGAAAGGCCAAGACTTTTAACTTCCTTCACTGCTGCAACATTATTTTCTAACCAGCCCTGTGTCCAGGTTTTTTTAATATATTTTACATGTTACAAGAGAAATTACAAGGCCTATGCTACATCTGCATTCTGCACAGGGCACCTGTGTATTCAGATATTTGCTTGGAAATATGGACTGGCAACATTTTGAAAGCCTTAATACTGAATTTATTACTGAATTTATTGTGGTCCTAAAGATTTATGTCTTTGTCCAGAGATGCCAGACACGAAGTGAAAAGAAGTGAATTCTAAATATAAACTATTTCAGTCCCTAATTCCCTTCACTTTCAGAAAGAAATGGTGCATATCTTACAAAACTGATGGATGCCTGTGAAGCAAGCGCAGTGCTTCTGGCTGCCTTTTCCAGGAGCAGTTCTGCCAGCAGTGCAGGAAGCAGAGTCAGCCCTAGGAGCTGTAGGTTGTGCAGTGTACATCCAATCCTCTGGGCTCCAAAAGCAGCAGGCAGTGCAGGTGGAAAGCAGCTTTACAGTGCATACACAGAGTCACATCTTTGTCAAAGGCTTTGGTAATACACCACACATCTTTCAGGGCAGGACAACATCTTCAGTGTTTGGAGGTATGTTGCAGTTTGGAGAAGTATGTTTAAAAAGATCTTTTTTAGAAATCTCCACCACAAACCAAAAGTCAGATACTAATCCCTTGACAACTTTGCTTTTTTCATTTTACAGCCAGCTCTTGGGCGCAGACATTGTCCCCACTCCAGAGGGGAAGAAGGGGAAACTGATGTTTGTGCCAGCACCTTCAGGGTTAATCCCTGGCTCCTAAATGGAATTGATTGGCTCTGGGACAGAGACAAAAGCCTGGAGCTGGGCTAGCTCTGGCTGCTGGGTGCTTGGATGTTCCTCAGCAGCATTTACTCAGGTTCTGACTGCAGCTGTGCAGTTCGGTGCTGGTTCCATGGCTTGTGCAAGCTTCTGCAGTCCAGGCAGGGCAGAGCCAGCGTGGAACCAGACAGGTCCTTCTGTTCAGACCTCATAAAACCAACAACTCCTTTGGCCTAACATGGCAAACTTCCCTCCCAATCCAACAAGCCTGCCTGGGAGAATACACACTGGCAGAATACACACTGGATACTTCATGACCAAGTAAGCAATACCTTGACTATAAAATTTATGATCTGTTAAACACAGCAGATTATTTCTTATTAATATCTTTATATTTCTCATTTGAACCATGTTAAAATGAATGGAGTTTAGCCATTCCCATCAAAGGATAATGTGATTAACTTACTCAAATAAATGGATAGCAATGTGCCATGGAAAAAAAAAAAGGACATGGAGGGAGGATCCTGAGTAAAATCACTGGGAAGTTTATTGTTAATTATCACAGGAATGGAATAAGGTCCACTATCTAGGCTTAGGTCTGAAGATGAGCAATCTTTTGTTGTGATAAAGGAACAGATTACCTTCCTAGAGACAATATCAAACTCATCATCAAATTAAAGAAAAAGAAAACCCACTGATGCACAGCCATGTTTATGCAAAGCAGGAATAGAGCACAGGCTTAATTATAACGATATCCTTGGGCACTGAGTCTGAAGCAGATGCAAAAAATTGAATTCATTGATGTGCTTCACTAAATAGGAATAAAAGGGAAGAGAGTAGCTGAGGTACCAAGCCAAGGTGAGGAACCCTCAGTGGTTTCAGCTTTAAGTATAGCACAGTATGAATGTTTATTGGGCTCTGTGCTATTTTCAGTGTATGAATTGTTTAACAGGAGCAGAGTAAAACCCATCCTTTGTCTCCCAACCTCACACACCATTAGTCAGAACAGGTGCTTTAAAATAGGGCCTTAATGACTTTAGAGACACAAAGTAATTATACACAATAATAACAACAATAACAACCATCACTAGCCTGAAGTTTGTGTAACTTAAGCAGAAATGTGTAAAGACATGACTTTAGCTGCTCATCAGAGCAATACTTAATTGTAACACTTGTGGAAAGAGAGCAACTTCTTCACTTGCTGCTGCAGCTTTCAGTTCTACCATGTTATTTATATCAGGTTATCCCTGTAAGAAGGATGAGTATAATGCTCCAGCCCTGCTGGAGGTTAGGATGTACTAGAACACACACTTGAGACCATTTTCAGGAAGATATTTTGTCAGTCTCCTAACAGAAATTGTTACTGGAAGACACCATTTCTTTTGCTGCTGAAAAAAAATGGAGCTTTTTAGCTACACGACACAAATTTCTGACAGTCTGGGGCTTATTTTGCAAATGCTTCAGACAAGAGGATTTTAATCATGAACTTTAATGTGTTTAAAAATGGAGTCCTAAATAATTCTGCCATTTTACAGCTGATAAACTGTGTAAGCTCAACCGATATGTTATCCAAAAGTGACCCTGCCTAAGAAAAAATAAATAGATCAGGTCTCTAGCATCAGGTCTCATACAATCTCTAGCATCATTATTTGGAATATCGAAGGCATTTGTATAACAGGTTTGTTTATGCAGCAGTAATTTTTCTCTCCATTTTCCCTTGCTATTAACTAATAATAGCAAAATGTTCTCACAGAGAAAAAGATCCAGCTGCAAACAAATGTTATACCCTTGGAGGCTTCTGTTTTCCCCTATGGAAAGCAATGCACTGGATGATGTGATGTAGCTATAATAAAAGATCCCCCATAATAGTGCTGCCTACGAGTTTATTTAGAAAGAAAAGACTCAGACATTCTGACAAATGTGCATGTGTGTTTAAAAAGGCACCCTGAAAACTGATGATTTGCTGAACCTAAAAATCTGTGAAGAATTATGTTAGCAAATGACAGATTTGAGGTATAGAATATTACCCACAGTATTATTTTAAGAGTGGAGTCTAAATTCTGGTTTCTTTGTATTGCTAACTTAAGTCTTTGTAAGACTCTATTTACAACCTGACATCTGAAAACTGATACAGTGAAAATTAAATTCTTTCTTCAACTTTTATGGTAATTTCAACATTTTTCTTATGTGCTGTCCCTCCCCTAAAAGAACACACTCACTGACAAAAAGCTACTTGAATAATCTTTCAATATACAAGTTTCTGCAGAATGGAAGCTAAAGAATAAAGGAGGGAGCTGAATACCCAGGTGTGAGGCATTAGGATGCAGGGAGGTGATGTGATTCCCTGCACAGCTTTTCACTGTTGGAAAGGAATCCTCATCAGGAGAAATCGACCCTGAGCCTGGAATGCTGCGCATTGAGTATGAGGCATTTATCATCAAAGGTCTCTCAAGATATTTGGCCTTATTCTTGTTAGGACAAAAAGAAACAAAAGAAGTTATTGCATCTTAATTAAGGGTAAACACTGGTAGGCATCTGTTATCTACAAGGAGAGATGTGTGTCTGAATATGACTAGATCTAATCTGAAATGAGTGCTGAGATTAGCCAAAATTCTCCAGACATTATCTCTGTGTAGGACTGTTGCTATAATCTTGTTCTAAGGCTAAGATCAATGAAGCCTTAAAAAAGGATTTACTGATGCTGATAGGATTTTCTCTTTCAGATAGATTGTTAGGTGAAAAAAGCCATATTAATAGGAATGCATTTAA
Organism: Molothrus aeneus; assembly: GCF_037042795.1. Lineage (NCBI taxonomy): Eukaryota > Metazoa > Chordata > Aves > Passeriformes > Icteridae > Molothrus > Molothrus aeneus. The sequence goes on from NC_089656.1 coordinate 4,375,766, forward strand.
AAGTTTCTTGATGGTGCACTCACACTGCATGTAATATTTGTACTGTAAAACAATTCTTTATTAAAATACAAAACGCTCTTTCATACTGGCAGTGCTACTTCTGGAAAATGTGAATTTTTCTGAGCATAAGATCCCAAATCTGAATTGCAAAGGAAGGAGATTTGGGCAAAGGTTAAAGCTAATGAATATACTGAAATCTGTCTCAGCTAGATGGATTTTATCTTAAGATAATATCTCTTCATATGCTTTCAAACACCCCAACGTGCTGGTGACACTTTTATCTCTGGAAGGATTATTTTTCTTAGCAGCAAGAGGCTTCTAGACAATCACTGTCCACACACTACAACCCTCTGCTGAAACACCCTCAGTTCAGACATGTGAGAGAATAAACACTTTTTTCTCAATGTTTTTTGATCCCAACTAATCCAGGAAAAAAGCAGAATCTGCAGATAATCCATCAATCATTGTTGCCATAAAATAAAATCCCAAGCTCCCCCATGTTTCCTGGAATATCCAAAAACTGTTTAACAGCAGTACTCTCACATGGCAACGTCTGAACTACTGTGCACTACTTTTATTCCCAATTTTACTAATAGCAAATAATTATTATACATTAATACTACAAAAAATTGCTGCTGTCAAAACGAACTGCCCACCAGGTTTCCAAATTAGATTTATTTCTTTCCTTAGGTAGCAACTAGAATGAGTTTTCTTTCTAGGCATTGCTGGACAGCATCCCAGTGCAAGGGAGAAGGAAGAGGGTTCCAGGACATACAGACAGACAGACAGACAGACAGCAGCAGCTGAAATAGAAAAAAGAGACAGAGGTGTGGATGGGAAAGACAGATGGAGCAGGTGAGAAAGGAACAAAGACCTGGCAGAGGAAGATGAGGGGGAAGGTTGGAGAAAACTGGAAATAGGTTAGAAGACCTATTAAGAGTACAGTAGACTGTGGTTCATTAAAAAGAAAAAAAAGAAAAAGAAAAAGAAAAAAAAAAACCTAGAAAAAAAATCATCTTGGGCACCTCCTGCAATAACTAAAAAGCTTTTTTTAGTGAACAGATTGCCCAATTCAGCAGCTGGGGTGCAGTGGTACCACCTTCTGTACCACCACAGGTACAGAAGGAAATATCAGGAGTTGCCAAGGTACTGTGATGCTCAGCCTGAACACTTCTAGACTGCACTGAGAGTGCAGAACTGCAGGGAACCAAAAACTCCACGGCTGCAAACTCAGGTAAGAGATGCTGTACACAGAAAGGTAATTCAGAGCTAATCAGTACAAATTGCCTGAAAGAAATCTGGGGGGCTGTACTAGGGATAAATCCACAAGTCATAAAAAGCATTCCTGGGTTTTTTATCCACATCCCAGGCACTTACCTCTCACCAGCCATGGTGGGCATTTGAAAATTCCCAGAGAAGATGAGAGCCACATCCTCAGTTCAGCTGAGCTGTTTCACATCTGAGACATCTCAGAGGGTGATTCAACTCAGGAAATATTACTAGAAAGAGATTTGAAAGGAAAATATATTTTAGTGTCCCACAGAGCACTGAGATTTCAAAATCCTCCCCTGAAGCAGCAATTTTAGGAAACAAAGATCAGGAACCTACTAAAAAAGGAAGACAAAAAAAAGGGGGAAGCTCTTGAAAAGTGAAAACTGGAAAGTGTCCACTTGTAGTCTGCTTATCAAGAGTTGATCTGGAACGTGAAAGAGCTGCTCTGATTTTCACACAGCAATTCAAATCTGGAAAATGCTTTCCCAATCCAGAGCAATTGCTTCCAAAGCTTTGTTTTTTAGAAGGCAATGCTTCTGTTTATAAAAAAAAAGGTTTTAAATTTCTGATATAGAACATCTCTGCATTTAGAACATAATCAAAAAATGGTCACTCATGGAAAATGTACAGAATTAAATTGTTAACACTCCCTATCTCCTAAAAAGTGGTCTTTAATGGTTTTAAAAGTGAGGGTTTTAACTGTATGAAGAATATTGTAAAATTCCCTGCTAGGGAAGGGCTGGGCTCGGCAATTCATAGAGTGACAGTGTGGGTGTACCAGCAGTCACATCAACATGTGCAAAACATTTTAAACATTGTTTGTAAAATATTGAGCATATAAATATTTTGGTAGAATTGCTTTCATATTTGTTTAGTAATTTAGATTGAAGAAAAACCATATTATGGGTAACATAACTGGGTAAGCATGCTGTTGATTTTTTTTCTCATGTTTTTCATATAAACTCATTTCTCTTCAAAGAAAATAAAATTATGTTGATGTCCTACCTTTCAACACACGAGAACTTGACTGAGGTTTAATTGTAGGACTGAAATGGCTCAGGCAGAAAGCAGTAATATTTTAATGGTCCTTTTCAGGTAAATGATATGTGTGAACACAGCAGAAACAATTTCTGTCCCCCCTGGTATGAAACAATGTATTTAAAGAGGAGTCCTATAAATGTGTATTAGGTGTGGACTGTCTTTGAGGGAACACTTTCTGCCTAAAAACCTATTTATAAATGCTTTAAAATCCATACAGTCAATGACCAAAGTGTAATGGCTCTTCCTGGAGTGGTTCCAGCTCTTGTGCACATAAATATTTAAGGTGTGTAAGCTGTGTACTACTTAGGTTAAATGGGCACACACACCAGTAAAACCTGACTTTGGGAAAGACAGGAAACATGCCCTGTCTGAAATGCATCAGAGTCATTGCCCAAAATGATTACTTTCCTTCCACTTGGATTTGAAAGCACTCTACATCCTATAGGAAATACTCAGAAGCCATCAGATCTACAGGATACAAAAAGACTTTAAGGAGCCCAATGGAGAAGTTGTTTAAAATATCTTTATTTGAGGACAGGAGCCTCAACACCTGCACAGCTCTATTTGCAGATAAAAACCCTGGGCAAGGGGGGTTTGGCAGTATTAAAAGGGGAGAGTGGGAGCTGATAAATACACCAGTCTCTCAGAATTCATCTAATCCCCATTTCCAGTTCACTTTGCTGTGACACACACAAAAAAAATGAGGGGAAAGTGACCCTGCAACAGTTACCTGTGCTTTTAGCAAGCAGTGGAAGGTGTGGTCCCTCACATTTACACAATTGTCCATGCATGAGCCTAATTCTTCCTGGGTTTAAAGTGGGAAATATACCCCCCACTCTGGACCAGGATCTGACACTTCTTTTCTACCCAGAACAACTCACTCAAGTTGTTTCACTCACAAATCCCGCAGAAAATGGGGTTTCTACTGTAAAATTTCTACTGAAATCCTTTTTAAACTCAGCTATAGCAGCACACATGACACCTCTGAAATATTATTTTATGCTAACTGCATGATCCAAAGCTGCTCTTTGAGGTGTTTGTTTGCTTTTTACTGGCTGTGCTGCAGAGGAGGATGATTCTGACTTCTCCAGTCATATTCTGTGCTTGTCCCATGCAGTTCCAGAGTGTGACCATCCCTGAATATGAGCAACAATTATTGTACACACTCCCCTTGCCTCCTGACCTGCTGCTCCTGCTGTTTAGGCTGACACTCAAAGACAGTAGATCACAGCCATCTGAGTTCCAAAGATCAAAAAAAGTGTATTCTTTATTGTTTTCTAAGGAAAAAATGAGGCTTTAATACTGTATTGAGACAAAACTTGTAATAAGTTTATTAAAAAAAAAAAAAAAAACAAAAAAATAAAACCTCTGGCTTTCGTTAAGGTTCCTCTAATAATATGAAAACCAAATAAAAAACCCCTAACCCAAAATCTGCCACATCTGCCTGGCTCTAAACCTCCCCAAGCCTTTGGAGCTGAGCCATGGATGTCAGGAGGATGAAATAAAATGTCTATCTCAACCTTCTGTAAAGAAAATTTCCTTCTTAGCTTCATTCCCAATTTAATCTCCCAGAACTTCTCTGCCTTCTCCAAGGCAGCAGGAACCCAACTTCAAAAGGTGCCTTGAAGCAGGAATTCTGAATTAAAGGAAGACAAGTCCTATTTATGTATCCAGGACTAGAGAATAGCATCTAAGTGTGGCTTTAGTCTCTACTTAATCTCTAAATAGACCCATTTGATATTCTTCCAATTCAGATTCAATCAAAGGCTGAGAGATGTTTGGGAATTGCTGCTCTCAATTGCTGTCAAGGGGATTTTCAAGTAATCTTGATTCTATTAAATGACAATGCCCTGTTTACTTTAATGGGCCAAATGTTGGGCAGATGCACATAAAATACCTGGGTAAAGATTAAAAATCAAGTCATCAGCTTTCAAGCCTTTTGAGGGTAGGGAAAGAGGGGTACTCCTCAGGGCCACTAACTCTGCATGGAAACAATTCACTTGAGGCAGCTGTGTTCCAGGGGGAGTTTGCAAGCTGCAAATGGGCTCAAATGTTTGCCTTTGTGTTCCAGTGAAGTGCTTGGTCCTGAAAGCAATTGGACACGTTTTATTCGGTTATCAGCTGCTGCTAGCATAAACAGTTTAGAAATTCCCCACTCAAACCCATCTGTGATCGTCTGGGCTGGATGGAACAGAGCGGTGCGTGGCTGTTTGGGAGAACAATGAGCAATGAGCACTCGCTGGAGTTCAGAATCTCACATTGTTCACAGGAATCAGGGAAAGCATTGGGTGTACTGTGATTTCTGACAGATCAGCTGGAGTGAAAGCACATTCTTCTGCTCAGCCCTATTAGCAGAGTGCTGTTCTTTTTCCACACTGTACCAGACCTCCTGTTTTCTATTTTATTTTTCTGTGCCTATTGTGCATTTTTGAGTTTTACAGTTCACATAAGGGGTCAGATCCTGAGAGATGATGAGCAATTGCTATGCACACTGCCTTAAATAGGTGTTCCAGAAAACCTGCCTCTGTTTAAAATTCAGTTGTCTTTACATATTGTTTACATCAGCCTCATTGCCGAGTTTTTGAAACAAGGGGAAGGCAATTGCCTTGAATAACATATTATTTCCTACTGTGTACATAAACTGGAAAGCATTCTGTGTCCTTTATGCTGCAAAACAATTTTTCTACGTTCAGTTAATATCTTTTTACCTGCTAAATTTCAGATAACTAGCACAGGAAACAGAATTGAGGAGGCTGATTCTTTTTCAGATGGAAGAAAACCTGTGAATTTCATTCTAAAAAATTACTAACTGAAGTAAAAGCCAGAGCCAAAAGCCAGGACCCACAGTCAATGCTGGGTTTGGAAGAACTATGAGATTCTAGAATTGCCTGCAAGGTGTTCATGAGGGGTTCCAAATGCACAAAATGCTAAACTCCAACCTCCTTGACATTTCACATCCTTCAGTCAGCTTTGATGTTTGGATCTATGTAAGCTGACTCTGGAATTGCTGCTTTTATTGTGATTGAGTAATCAGTGATAGAAACAGCCAAACAGAGCAGCAAGAAAACCCCATGGAAGAGCGGACTCTACAAAGGGTGTGCACTAGCAGCTCTTGTTGGAAGTCAACTTTCCTGATGGAACAGCTTTATTTCTCAATAATTTCCCATTCTTGTTGTTGGGAAAATTAATCAACAAACACCAGAGATTTATGTCCAAAAAGGAGACAGAGGAGTCCTTTTTCTTTATTTGAATAAAGGGAGAGGCCATGGGGCATTGCCCTGGGGTCTCTCCAATTTTTGGAGGACGCAGCCTCCCTTTTTATCCCAATTTCCAGCCACATTTCCCTTCTCTCTTTCCCCCTTGGCTGAGGTACTTGAGAGGTTCAGACTTCCTGATACACCTGATACCAAAGATTTCCCTCTAATGTAGAACCCTCCCTTTTAATTTTTAATTCTTTTGGAATTTAGGGGTTTTTCTTCCCCATTGTTTCTTTCATCTTGCAATGTCCAATTTCATTTATCAGCAAACCTAAAGTTTATTTGTAAAAGCAAATATCTTTTTCCATTCATCAATCAGTGAATCCTTCCCATTGTTTCTTTTATCTCCCAGTGCTGGTTTTATCTCCCAGCAGACCCACAGCTTGTTTGTAAGGACAAATCCACTATTCCTCTCATTGTTTACTCTGGGGGATGCACTGAGGGAGGACCTTCCCTCTCACCCATGTTTTGCCCAGAAATTCTCTAATATTTGCAGGCAGGCTGTGTTTAGGTGTTTAGATCATCCCTCAGCTGTGCACACCCACCTGGACTCTCAGCATTAGTTGTGTGGGATCTCTGTACTTTACATCTGCCATTAAAGTATTTTGCATGATACCTGCTCTTAGAGATATATTATCACATGCTCTTATCTTGAGTCATATTAAATATATCCTTAGAAGTTGTGGGTTTGCCAAGAGGCTTCCTGAGGCCTTAATCCCAGCTTGGGAAAGGAACTGACTCTTTTAGAGAAAACTCTTCAGTGGTGCATATGGAAAAGAATGATAAATAGTGCCACCAGCTATTTGTGAGGCTTGCAATAGTGTTCCTTCAAGTGATAGAACAATATTCTCTAAGAACATTACAAGTGATAGCAACTGCCATAAATTAAAATGAGTATTAAATGCAGTGACAGCAACATTTTGAAAGTGTTTTCAGCTTAATAGCAGGGAAAATTCAGCATCAGATTCTTGAACTGGATGAGAAATAGTTATTACTACACTACCCACGCTGTGAGATGCTGAAGAGAGGTTTCAGGTGAAATTTTCATTTTTAATAAATTTCATACAATTCAATGAATAACATCATTTTTCGTTAGCTCAGTTGCCCAAGTTCATGCTATAAGCATTAAAAATATGTTTTCATGTCAAGCTTTAATTGCTGTCACAAAAATTCTGTTGAAATCATCCACAGAACATGATTCTGTAGAGTTCTATAAGAGCTCCTTACTTGATGGATAAAATAGGTTGAAAAGGAGGGAACTAATAATTTTCTACTGCTACAGATGAACTGTGTTACATAACCAGTTATATAACTTAACTCTGCACAGACAGACCTCTGCACAAACCATCCACCTCCAGTACAGCAGATTGGCTGAGCACTTTCCTTCTGCACATGGTCATGGAATGGCCTGGATTGGAATGGACCTTAGAGATCATCCCATCCCACCCCTGCCATGGCAGGGACACCTCCCACTGTCCCAGGCTGCTCCAGCCCCAGTGTCCAGCCTGGCCTTGGGCACTGCCAGGGATGCAGGGGCAGCCCCAGCTGCTCTGGGCACCCTGTGCCAGGGCCTGCCCACCCTGCCAGGGAACAATTCCTCATTGCCAAGATCCCATCCAGCCCTGCCCTCTGGCACTGGCAGCCATTCCCTGGCTCCTGTCACTGCAGTTCCTGAGGAATTGTCCCTCTCTGGGTTCCCTTCAGCCCCTCAGGCCCTGGAAGGAGCTGTGGGGTCTCCCACAAACTTCTCCTGTGCAGGCTGAGCAGCCCCAGCTCTCCCAGCCTGGTCCACAGGGGAGGAGCTCCAGTGCCCTCAGCACCTCCATGGGTTCCCACAGCACCATGACATTGACCACCAGGTACCGTTCAACACATGGAAAAATACCAAACAACTCACCCTGCCAAAAACCAACCAGCCAAGCAACCACCTCAGGCACCTGCAGAGCTGATAAAGGAATAGTGCCTGCCTTCACACTCATCCTCCCTGCTCTCCCTTCCTTCCTCTCTCTTTCTACATCGTTTGAGAAATCTTTTAAAGCTGGCATGTCTTATTTATTCATTCACCCCATAATTGCTTGAGGGGCATAAAATAAACTGAATTTGTGCTCTTTCAGAGGTGCACATCTATTATTTCCACAGTTACCAGCATTCCACCCAATGGGAAGGTGCCACTCTTGCAGCAATGCTGTTCAGGCACGATGGGATTTGACCCTGAGAATGGTTGGACATTTCAAGTTGCATTGACTCATCCCTGTTTGGGGCATCTCTGTGAGCTCTCCAAATGTACAACAGAAATATCTCCTTCAGTCTGGGGAGGTTCAGCACTGCCCTGTGGTATTTTCAGGGTCCCCCTTTGTGGGGAGGAAAGATGAATCTGACTCCATGTTCTTAGAAGGCATTATTATTATTATTATTATTATTATTATTATTATTATTATTATTATTATTATTATTATTATTATTATTATACTATATTATACTAAATAATAGAGAAAGGATACAGACAGAAGGCTTAACAAGATACCAATGAAAAACCCGTGACTCTCTTCAGAGCCCTGACACAGATGGACTGTGACTGGTCATTAAGTAAAAACAATTCACATGAAACAATGACCTGTTGGATAAACAATCTCCAAACCACATTCCAAAGCAGCAAAACACCGGAGAAGCAAGGAGATAATTCTTGTTTTCATTTTTCTCTGAGGCTACTCAGCTTCCCAGGAGAAGAATCCCTGTCACTGCCCAGCTGCAGAGATCCATCACCTGGGATGCACTGCAGGCCTTCAGCTGCCCAGAGCTGCAGGGAGGCAGCTGTGCCTGCATTTGGCTCTCCCCTGGGGCTGGGAATCCTGCAGACTTCACAGGCAGCTCCCAGGAGCTCAGCTGCCCAATGTGCCAACTGGTGCTGTGCAAACTGGCACAGCACAGCTTTGTTTGGATGAATGGTTAGCATTTAAAACACATTCCAGACAAGGTCCTTGGCAAACTGCAAGCAAAGACTGTGCTTTGGTTTTTCCCTTTTGTAAGCACATATCCCAGCTCTTGTTTTCCCCTGCAGCTCCAGTTTCACAGGCAGGCAGCACTGCAGTCATTCAGCTCCAATTTTTCCCAGCTGCCCCAAACTCATTAGCCTCCTGCACACAGCCTGACTTAAGTCAAGAACTTAGTGTTTATTAGGGGAAAGCTGAGCAGTAAAGCTTCTGTGTTGAAGCTTGGACACAGAGCACTACAACCAACAGACTTCCTGACAAAAATGCATCCTCTTACACCAGCTGCACCAAAAAAATGTCCACATCTCTGTGTGATAAACAGGTAATCAGATGTGCAAAGCTCTGCTGTCTGTAATCCTGTGTGGATGGGTCTGTTTTGATCAAAATGCAGATACAAAGCAATACAAACAAATAAGCACAAGAGGAATAGAGGAAGGTACAGCTCTATTTGGCTTTGAGTGTCAGGGGTTAGGTTAGGAGTACAATACCAATAGAATGTTACTGCTGGTGATGGACATGGGTTCTGCTTTGTACAGCTTTTTAAATCTCTCTTCAGAGACTTCACTGCAGAGGTTTTGATCTGGGGCTCCTGGCTGCACAAAGAGTGCAGCCACCCAAGGTCATGCAGCAAGTCAGGAGTTTAATTAGGATTTGATCTCAGAATTTTTCTAGTTCTTGGCTACTTGCTCTAACAAGCAGCTGCTACAGCCTTCTAAAGATATTTATTTAGATGGTCCATGGCCAAGAATGAAACCTATTCCAGGCAGCTGTGGTCACCACTCATTCTGTTATTCCAAAATCTAGATAAATCACCACACAGTGAAGTGCTTGGATAGCAGTTTCATAAGAAGAGATTTGGGAGTTACAGTGGGTTGCAAGCTGGACATGAATCATCACTTATGTGTTGCACAAAAGGAAACTCCATACTGGGATTATAAGCAAAACTCTGACCTGCAGGACACAGAGAGAAATCTCTGAGCTCAGCTCAGCACTCACAAGTCCTCAGTTAATTTAAGTCCACTTTTGGGAAACACACTTGGAGAGACACAAATGAATTTGAGAGAACCTAGAAGTGAGAAAAAAAAAAAAAAAAAAGATCAGGGACTGAGAAACACAGCTGACAGGAAAAAAAAACATTGAATGGAGAATTTAATCTGCTCACCAAGCTGTGGTGAGTAGGGCAACAAGCTGAGGGATTACACTGCAACAAAAAATGTATTGCTTAGAGAGCAGAGAGAACCTGCAGAAAGGGGAACAATAGAGGGTGAAATGGGTTCATTTGTGAGCCAACCTGTCACAAGGAGCACAGCAGACACTGAAAGAACACAGCTGAACTGGATTTTGTGGTTCTTTCCAGCACTGCAGGGTGCTGGGATGTACTGGTATGATAAAACCTTCACCACCATTTATGCATTTCAAACATCAAGCAATGCTTAGTGTGATATCTCAGGGGCCACTGGTGTCCACAAAGTACTGGAAAATCAGTGTTCATCTCTCTCTCACCCACACTTGGGACTATGTTATCAAAGTATCCATGCAGAGGTGTCCTCTGATAGCTCACCTCCTGTGCCACACCTTTTGTCACACCCCAGGCACAGAAAGAGGTTTTGTCTTTGGTTAACCACAGGGAAGTTTTTCTCTGCCCATTTCTTCATCCTGGTCAAACAGATCAACTATTCCACATGGTGTGGTGTGGATTACAATCCACCAGCTTGCTGAGGGTTTTGTCTGAACAAACAGGTCAGCACTGACTGCTCAGATGACAGCAGCCCTTTGTTAGGATGGAATCCTGAGGCAGGGAACTCCTCATTCCTGAGCCAGCTCCTGGTAGTTAGATGCCATAAGATCCATATTTCCTTAAGGGATGTGAGAGAGCTCAGGAAAACCTCATGGAATTAATAACTTGGGCTCCCATGGATTTCCCCATTCCCCATTCCCACATACAAAAACCCTCTGTGGGTAAAGAGACCAAGCTGTAGCTTTAGTGACACGAACAGTTTGGGAGTGGGAAGAAAATATATACAATATTTCATTCAGAAGCATCAAATCAGATGTCCACAAACAAGAGGAATTAGGCTTCAAGTGATATCCTGCAAAGGTGTTGACACACACTATGCCTTGACAGCCCAGCTGGTAAATGTGGATGTCATTCAATGCTCTGAATTTCCCAATGAATGGCATGCCAAACTCTCACTAGAATAAGAAATTGTACACCAAATGCCAATCATTCATTATTTTCTAACTCTCTAAAGAGTATTTTTCATTCAGTTTGGCATTTCTAAAGGAAAAATCCCGCCATGCCTCTATGAATGAAAATTCTGCACCTTCATATCAAGGCAAGGCTGACACGATGTGTGCAGCCAGGCTGCTCTGAGGGATGGCCACGTGCAGGATATGGAAATGGGAGTGCTGGGAAGGAAAACAAAAGCCTCATTAGAGTGCTATTGAATTTAACAAAGAAATGAAAATGAAACCTAGACTATGTTCTTCCTTTTCCTTGTTCATTTTTATTTTCTAGATTATCAGCCTAGGAGGGAGAAGGAAAAAAAGCAAGTGCAGAAATACCTCCAAATGGCATAATCAATAACTCAAAGTGACTGGAATGAATAATGCAGTATCTTGCCTAGATTTTACATCTGTTATAAGCTGCTTAAGTAATGTATTCTGAAGTATAGAAGGACAATCACAATGTCTGTGTGCATGTTAGTGAGGGGATGTTAGAAAACAGAAAGAACACAAAAGAGTTGGAGGGGAAATTTAGCTCCTAAAAATAGTAGGGTCTCCAGTTTTCTTAGTTTGAGGGACATTGTTTAAAGTAATTGAAGTGACTTTTGATATCAATTTATTTGACTCCTTCATTTCATGTTGACCTGCTGCAACACAGAATCTTCCTTCCACCCACAACAAAGTTCGACCACCCAAGCAATTACTCAAATTGACCAAAACTTGAGCTTATGTGAAACATTTTCAAGAAAATTAATATTTTTAGGAAAATATTTTACATATTCTCACAAAGTATACTTATTTCAATGTTATGTTTTAAATCAGGTTTTGTTTAAAACTGTGGTTCAGTTATCAATATTAATATTACTAAGAACTTGGAGTGGAACAAAGGTTGTGTTTGACCTATTTTTTGTCCTTTTTTAAAACTGTGAACAACAGTCAGTTACTTGTACTCTGCAGAGGAACATCAGTCACCCAGAGCCTTTTGTGAAGTGAATTCCAGTTTACACGTTCCTGTCATGTTTTGTGCTTTCCACTCCTGGAAGCAGTGAAATTTAAAATAATTCCAAGTGTGCCACACAGATGGGAACAGAGCAAAGCAAACACAGAGCCCAGGTGAGGGGAAGGCAGAGCCAGGGGAATGTGCCTGTGCTGGTGTTTGCTCCCTGGGCTTTCAGCCTCTCCCAAAAGGCAGAGCTGAGCTCCTCCTGAGCAGGCACTGTCCTGGAAGGTGTGCTAAGGACATCTGCTGCCCCAGGCAGGAACACTCAGCACCACCACGTGTGCCTTGAAAAATGTCAGCAGATAAGGGATGGATGAAGGTGTGTGTGACCTTCCCTGTGCAAGGGCTTGGAGCAGTCAAAAACCCAGAGAAAAGGCATTTATTTTTCCCCCTGTTGTGTGTTAAACTGTTGCTTCTAGTGTGGGCATGATGAAGAGCCACCAGTTTTGCCACAGACCTTCTTAAAGAAGAATAACTTAAAGTATGATGGCTATGATTCAGTACACTAATGCTATTTTCACCCAAATCAGTGGTTATCTCAGCATAATGCAATACCAAAATCAACTCCAGCCTGTTCTGTTCATGGTGAACATACAAATAATCCAAGTCAAGTCAGTGTCTGTACAGACACGAGGACTCATCATGTCTTGAATTTTAACAGCAGTCATTTGACTATTTCCATTTTCACCATGCCCAAGAACCCACAGAACTCTAAGAATATTTCCAAGGCAGCATATGAAGAAAAAAAAAAAGAAAAAGAAAAAGAAAAGTGCAGAGGATTCTTTTGGCTCAAATGGATTTTAGAAAATACACCCTTTACTCATGGAGAAAGGAAAATAATAAAAAAAATTAAAAACATAATAATAAAATAACATAATAATAATAATAATAATAATAATAATAATAATAATAATAATAATAATAATAATAATAATAATAATAATAATAGGTTTTGCCCTATGTGCAACATTCTCCTCCTAAAATAATGTATTGGAGTGATAGCTTGAGTAAAGCTTAAAAATAAAAGAAGAAAAGAAAAGAAAGAAAAGACAAAGGAAAAAAAAAAAGGAAAGAAAAGAAAAAGAAAAAAAAAAAGAAAGAAAACTAAGATTCACAGTATTTCCAGAGAAGTTACTTATCCAATTGAACATACAATTGTGCATGGCTAAAGCACACAGGTGCACAGGGAGCCCCCAGCTACCTCTGCTGCCAGGAGAAAATGCTGTTCTTAAGGAAAATCTTTCACTTCTTCCTAAATCTCCATGAACACCAAAGCCCACAGTGAGAACCCAAGGATCAGAAAGCTCACCTGGAGCTGCTCCTGCCTCTGCAGCAGCAGGATGTGCTGACACCTGCAGCATGGGGCATTCCCTGGGAGCTGGAATTCCCTGAAATTCTTCCAGGAGCGAGGATTTGCCAGATTTTCCACATTCCTGATAAATTCTGCAGCAGCTCAGCTCCTGGAACAGGGAAGGGATTATTCTGCCACGTCTCCATCCAGAACCCTGAGTGCTGACAACTATTTTTCCCTTTTCTTTGAAAATATTAACAAATGTGACCAAATCTGTGAGCAGGCAATCTACACAGTCCATTCTTTTCAAATACAGGAGCTGGGCTGATTATAAGAGAAAGAAATAAATAAACAGCAAGCTTAGGTCTCAGTTTTGTGACCTATTTTTGTCCCACTCATTTAAGACATAACCCCCTGTACCAACAAATCCAATTTTCCCTCATCAGCTAACCCAGAGAACAAAGCAGATGGATTCACAGTCATGCACAAGAAGTTGTCAGTACAGAACACAAGATGCCCTTCACAGAATTAACGTGGGGAAATGCAGCAATGAGCTGTTCTCTGTTCCTGGAGAGCTTTCTGGGAGCTCCCTCTCACCCACCCCACTGCCCAGACCCTGAGCAAGGTCCCATAACTCACATGTGTCCATGCCCCCATCATTATGGGATCAGCCTCATCCACAAACATTAATTCTGAGATTTATGGGCTGCAGGGCCAGAAAGAACCCTTGGGACAGTCCACACTGACCTTCCTCACCACGCAGACCAATAATTTTTGCATCAAGTCTGTCAGTTCTGCTGAGCTATAAAATCTCTCTCAGAACATTGTTTAGCCTTCATTAAAAGATTCCAGCTGATAGAAATTCTAATCTGTCAGGAATGATTTCCTTGCTGGCCTTTTGAAGCAGTCCCTCTGTTTCCACTCTGAACCAGTCTGGGTTTGCCTTCCACTCACTGTAACTCCTCAAACTTTTCACAAATTAAAGAGCAATCAGAAAATTCTTAGACATCAAGACAAGATAAATTCCCCTTTTGAAAAAAGTTAAACAGTTTGGCCTTTTCTTACCTTCCTTGCTGTGATCTATTCCATCAGTTTTCTGGCTTCTCCTTCAAATGTTTGCTGATCTTTTATGATTTTTTTATTTCTTCTTTCTAATTTTATTTCTTTTTTAATATTTGCCAATATTCAAAAATCCTTGTCTCCCCAGATCCACATACAGTGGAAATAAAATTTCTTTACTCCATAAATATTCACTATAAAATTAGCGTAGGACACAATATTTGCTCTTGTGAGGAAAGGATCTGTTATGTCCAATTTTCAAACACAAAAATATAGACATAAAAGTGCTCTGAGTAACATCATAAAGGAAGCATGTGGCAGAATAGGGACTTCAACACTTACCCAGCTCCAGCACAGCCATAAAGACAAGATTATCCTACCCCTTAATTAAGCACAGAACAACGTCCAGCACTTAGAAAAGCAGATTAATGCAAGTTCTTAAGTCTGTTTGTGTCTTCTAATATTAATTATGATCAGCAGTTATGTTATTTGTGACTTTTAACATACTGTGTCTCGTGTATACCAATTTTCCCTACAGAAAAAAAAAACAAAGATGCTGCTCAGTTTCTGAGATTTTCTGTCAAAAAAAAAAAAGTCTAAGAAGGAATTGTGCTTTAATTTCTTTTCTGCTCTTCAGGGAAACACAAACCCACACTTGCCCTTTATCCGCATCTCTACTGGCAGCAGAGCAGGGCTTTTTTCTGGCCCTCCATGTTCAGAGTCTGTCACCTCCAGGCTGGGGTGACCCAGGACTCCTCCAGTGCTCTGGCATCCTGCTGGCTCCAGCACCAAAGGCTCTGTGTGGGCTCTTTGCTGTCAGTGGCTGCTGCAGCTACTGAAAAAATGCCACAGGACTCACAGTCTGATGTGCTGGGTGTGACTGTGGTCACAAGGGTTTTCAGAATGAAGAAGAGATGAGAATGTTGACTCCATGATCAGAAGGCTTGATTTATTATTTTATGATATATGTTACATTAGGACTGTACTAAAAAGAAATAGAAAGGAAAAGGTTTCTTCAGAAGGTAGCTAAGCTAAGAATAGACAAGAATGAATAACAGAGATCTGTGTCTCAGACAGAGAGCAAGAGCCAGCTCTGCCATGAGTGCTCAGGAAATCCAAACACCCACAGGAGACCAATCATGGGTCTACCTGTTGCATTCCACAGCAGCAGATAACCATTGGTTACTTTGGTTGCTGAAACTGCAGCTTCTCACAAGGAAAAATCCTAAGAAAGGATTTTTCATGAAAGATGTCTGCGACACTGGATAACAGAAACCAGCTAAAGAGATGATCCTGCATATGTAATATTATTTTTTATTATTTCATTTTGCATTAAATATAATTATTTTCTTTTTTTTTCTTTTTTTGGTAGCAATTTGCTCTCTGCCAGAATGGGAATATTCAGTGCCCTGTGCTGAAGCAGAGGAGTTGTGTTTGCTGTGACAATGAGCACTCATAAAACACAACTGCTCCTGATCACAGAGACTTCCCTGGTGATGCTGAGCCACTGGAAATGGAGGAGCAGAGGGATTTGTGTTCGCTTTGTTCTAGGGTCACCCTATTCTCTGGAAACTAAGGGAGATGCATGGTGGCAGAAGTGATAGATGGATCATCTTCCCCCCTCTCCCCTGACCTTCTGCAGACTTCTCCACCTTTTCAATTTCTCGTCCCTCTGTGCAAATTATCTCCAGCAATGCAAGGCTTGCTTCTGTTACACCCTGATAATGTGCATTTTAAAAGTAGCTTTTCTTAGGAAAAGTTACTCACACTCATGCTTTCCAATTATTCTCATACTTAAGGCTGAATTTTTACTTATTTTCAAAGGTTTATCTACAATGTGTTGAAGTGATTTTAATTATTCTATTTTATTATCATCCAGTATGCCCATACAGTGCATTATTCCTTCTTATACTGCCACAAAGGCAAAGAAAAACTATCATAGTGATTTTGGGTTTATTCCAAATTTACTGGCTAAGACTTCAGCTTGAACAGGGGTGCACTTTTATTACTTTTTTTTTTAATTTTAACTGAGATGGAAAAGGAATTGCTTCTGTGGCAGCTCAGGCAGTTTCCTTATGTACAATTTAAAAATTGCTGTATCATGTGTTCCACTGTAGGTAGGACTGGGTAAGTCCCAGGTAAAAGACAATGCAGAGGGTTAAACCTCATAGCTTTTACTCAGCCATGAGTTTAGGGACAAAAATTATATGGACACTGAGAAAATTAAATCATCAGAAGAAGCAGGTTGTCCAGAGACAGAATAAACATTTTGTATTAAGATTTCTTTTAAAAAATATTGCTATTAGGGGCATCTTGCAGGGATTTGAAGGCTTAAATGTGGGCAGATGGGTAAAGGGAGAGCCATGTTTGGGGCCAGAAGGAAAATGAATGGAGAAAAGGCACAGCAAGACAAATTCCATGGGCTGACAGGGAGCAGGTCAGCCAAAGCCTCCTTCACAAAACCAGCTCCTTTCTAGCTGTGTTCCCATTATTAGCTTCTTCCAAAAATCCAAATCCTTTGCTTGGAGTTCAACTTTTCACCAAAGTTCTTTTGGTTTTGTTTTTTAATGCTTTCACTAAATTTTTTATGTCTAGTCATTTTTCCTCCCACTTTCTGTTCAGTATTTAGACATAACTGAGCCTCCTAACAAATTTAAATGACTGTGCTGGAGAAAGATGAAATTATATTATTCCCATTTTCAATCTTGTAAGGAGAAAATGAGTAACAAAAAAAAATCAGAGAATATAAGAGAAGTGTCTGAATTCCTCATTATGTGCCTCTTTCTGTACACTGATGGTGTTTCAAATTTACTTCATAAGATATACTTCTAAATTGCAGAAGCAGACTTCCATCCTTAAAAGGAAATGTTAAAATTAAAGATTTTCTTACTGGGATAATTAAATTCAAATAAAGACTGAAAGGGTGTCTTGTTTTTTTTTTTTTTTTAATTGCAAGAATATTTTTTTATAATCTTTAAAAAGAATAGCTAAGTCTGTAAGAACTAGAAAAGATTTCTTATCCAAATGCAATCCTTTAAAAACGGAATAAAAACAGAGGTACCATGAGGCAAATCTCATTTTCTGACCTATATTTAGCCTAAAAAATATCAAAATGCAATTTAAAAAAGGCAAAAACTCTGGCATTTTAATGACTAATTTACACCTGTTAGGGGAGAAAACTTCATTTTCTACTACTGATTGTTCTATTAATTCTGGTCAAGAGAAAAACAAAGCAAACAAAACAAACCAAAAGATCCAATTTTGTTTGTATTTCTGTTCTCCCTCATAGAAGTAGATTTGCTTTGCAAGAAAACACCTTTGTCCCAACAGTGTCCTTCAAATGGGTTAAACCTCCCCAGGTTTGTGCAGGTCTGTCCATGGTGAAATCACCCAGCAGGCAGCAAAGGAAGCTCAAGAAACATTTTTAAGCCAATTAAACATTGAACATGATAAATGCATACAAAATATGGCTAATCTAAGCCAGGAAATATTTTATTTCACCCACAAAAATTATCACAATGAGTAGGAATTCAACTATTTTATGGGTGTTTCAATGTATTAAAATTAATCTTACACAAGATGTTGCAATATGCCAAAACAGAAGGGACAGTGATGCAGTAATTTATTAATGCACACAGCAATGAAAGGGATACTGGTGCTGAATTCTCATATTACATTTTGCATCTCAACATATATTTACACTATTTCATTTTTCAACTATGGAAATCAGACATTCAATTAATTCCTACCCTCAATTAGCTTTGATATTGCCAGTTTAGTGCTGAATAAGATCTATATTTATATTCATTATATTTATATTCATTATATATATACATTGTATTTATATATTATAAATACATTGTATTTACACATTGTATTTATATATTATAAATACATTATATTTACACATTATATTTTTATATTATAAATACATTATATTTACACATTGTATTTATATATTACAAATACATTATATTTACACATTATATTTATATATTATAAATACATTTTATTTATATGCATTATGCATATACATTTATATGGAAATGCAATTTCTTTCTTAAAATTTTCCTTAAAATAACTTTGCTTTGGGATAATTGTAGGGGATGAGACACAGGGATCCCTGTTTATTTTTCACATTCTTTGAATGTATGGCAAACCTCCTGAAAATAAAGTTGCTTTATTGTTATGATTTGAGGGGTTATTTCATATCAAGGTAAACATTTTACTAAGTGTCTGTTCATCCAAGATTTCGCCCTCTGAAGGTCACAGCAACACTTTTCTTACACAATTTTTGATAGAAAGGTAAATTATTCTGTGGCACACAAGATTTTTTCCTGTCCTTGGAGAATTCTCACTGCAGTGCTGCCAGTGCAGGACACTTAGGAGGGGCAGTGAGCACCCACCTCCCCAAAGTGAAGAGGGAGAATTCAGAAGGAAGAGTTCTGCCCTGAGAGAGCAGCAATCCCCCAGGAAATCCCTCACTGAGCCTTTCCCTGTTGCCCAGGGTTTAAAAGCAATGTCAGGGTGGGGCCCAGGACACACCTGAGGGCTCAAACTGGGATCTCTCCATCACAGCTGGGAGAGCCACAGCCACCTGCAGCAGTTTGAGACCAGTGCTGAAGCCAGAGACTGGCACAGATATTTGCCTTTCAGGTAGGTAATTTTTATTCTTTCCCTGCCTGCATCTTTCCTCTCCATGTTTATAGAAAATGGAAGTGGTTTCCTTTTCCATTTCCTCTTTCCCCTTCCTGGAAGTGGTGAAATTGAGTCTGGCTCTGCAGTGAGACCAATCTGAGACTTTTTCCTGGGTGTTTGGTTGTGTGAGTGTGTCCCTGTACATACACATGTGTGTGTGTGCATTATTCCAGATTCAGTGAAGGGGTAGCAGCCACACAGAAATATGAAAGCCTACTTTTATTCATACCTAATTCTGAGAAAACTCTTGAACTTGGATCTGTTGCAGCCCACTTAATTGACATCATCATTAATCCCTGCTGGTTCCCTTTACCTTAACTGGAAATTCTCTCCTTTACTTTTCAGTAAAACTTTTGTCAAGACTATCAAATCCAAATTGTTTAAAGGAGAGCTTATCAATCACCATGGTTTTGATGAGAAAACATTCTTGATCAGACCTAGTCCCTTTTTTTTTTCCTCTGCCATCTGCCTATATCCATCTGTTATCCGTTTTAAGATTAAAAGTGATTTAGGATGGGGAGTGCCTTATTAATTTTTGTTTGTAAAACACCAAGCACAGGAGGGTCATGGTCCAAGCCAGGAAAAGGCTGCCATGTCTTCTAAATTCAAATAAATAAATGCAATAATCAACACCAACAAGATCCCTGGCAGGAAAGTTCAGAAGGAAGGAAATGTGGCAGAATTTCCTACAGTCTCTTCCCTACAAACTGAATATTCTAGTCCTGGTCATGAAGTGAAATCCTGGCAATGGATTTGGATCTAGTTTGGTCCTGGATCTGAATGCAAAGTAAATACTTCCAAGTACTTATTTGCTGTGATTATTTTTTTTTTCTAAATGTTAACAACATTTTCATTTTGCACAAAAGGTTTCACAGAGATGCCCATGCCTCTGGTTGCATCTTTCACTCCATCTTTGCTATTCCTCAGAGCAGCTGAAGACAGGAGAATTCCTCTGCAGGAGGAGCAGTGCTGGCTTTAACAGCCTGCAGGGAGTGTGGGGTGTTCACTCTGCCCTGCAGTGCCCTGCACATTCCCCACTGGAAGGGAGAATATTGCTGTGGTGACACTGCTGGAACATTCAGCAATCCTGGCTAATTCCAGCTCCACACTCCTTTATTAAGTGTTTTGTTTTGCTCGACCTCACATCATGGGAGCATCTTGTCTACCTCTGACTTTTTCATTACCTTCCATTACCTCTCATTTCAGCTTTCCCTGCATTGCTCTGTCATCTTCAGAGACTTGCACTCATAACACTCAGAATAATTAAGTGATCTGCATAGCAGAAATCCTGGTGCCCTCTGCAAAAATGCCCTGCCACCAGCTTTTAACTAAGAATGACAGGAATCCAGCCCTGAAGGCAGCTAAGTGAGCAGCTCCAGCTCTGCACAGTCTCTCCTGGAATCTCAAAAGGTTTAAGGCAGGATGGATGTCAGTATTTTCAGGGAATGTACATGAAGATGGGTATTTAGTGTTGCAATCCTGCAAAAGGATGGAAGGGAATTATTGCCTCATGTTTTCTTTCTTTC
Organism: Molothrus aeneus; assembly: GCF_037042795.1. NCBI lineage: Eukaryota > Metazoa > Chordata > Aves > Passeriformes > Icteridae > Molothrus > Molothrus aeneus. Next base: position 4,396,126 of record NC_089656.1, read on the forward strand.
CCACCCATGTCTTGGCATATAAATCAAGATTTTGTGTTAAACTCTCATTTGTTTTTCCTACTGTTTTTCTCAGTCTCTTCCCAGAAGAAATCACACATCACTGATATTTATTGTTTCAGAAGGAAAGGAAACTGAGGCAGAGAAGTTCTCACCCTGGCTGCAGACAGGATCCATTAGTCCTTGGTGTTTCTACTGACAGCTTCCTCAGGTGCACCTCAAACAAGCTTAGTTCAGTCAGTCCCCAGAGCCAGGGGCAGCCAGCTCCTCTCAGCATTCAGGGCTGAAGAGAGGAGCAGCTGAGCCTAAAGTCCCCTGGGCTTGGGGACAGCACAGCAGGACACAGCTCCCACACCTCTGGGTGCAGCTGAGCACTCTGACACCTGACACTGGCTGATGGAAAAATGCTCCTGTCACAGACATCTTTTATGGAAATCCTTTCCTTGAGCTTTTCCCTCCTGAGAAGCTGAGAGGCCTCAGGAACACATGTAAAATGGTTATCTGCTGCTGTGGAATGCAACAGGTGCATCTGGGATTGGGCTCATGTGGTTGTTTCTAATTAATGGCCAATCACACTCAGCTGGCTCAGACTCTCTGTCAGTCACGAGCCTTTGTTATCATTCCTTCTTTTTCTATTCTTAGCCAGCCTTCTGATGAAATCCTCTCTTCTGTTCTTTTAGTATAGTTTTGATATAATATATATCATAAAATAAATCAAGCCATCTGAAACATGGAGTCAGATCCTGGTCTCTTCCCTCATCCTCAGACCCCTGTGAACATGGTCACATGCCTCATTACTCATTTTTTGGAAAAGGTAATTAAACTCAAAACCAAAAAAATCCCCAAAACAACAACAAACCCACAAAAATGTGAAGGAAACAAATGACTTGTTACACTTGCTGTAGGGTAGAACTGAAATCCTTCACACTTTCTACAAGTAACATTCCTCAACACTCTTTTCTCAGGGGATTTTTTTTTAACCTTTCTGTCCTTTCCAAGATGCCCTTCACTGCAGTGTTCAGGAATATTTCTAGGGTTTCCATGCACTGTAGTGCAGCCTTTCCCCACAATCCCCTTCCTCCCCACAATCCCTGAGCACAGCAGGCACTGCGTGCTCTTCATCTGTTGAGCACACACGCAGCTCTGACCTCAGCAGCTCGTGCCACCCTCTCCTGATGTCATTCCCAATTAGGGAGCCCATCATTCAGACATTTACTTGCTGCTTCTCCATTTGTCACTGGAGTATTTTCCACAGTCCTGCACTTTAGTTCAGCTGCTCAGAGTTGTTAGGAAAATTAATCCACAAACACCAGAGGTTTATGCTCAAAAAGGAGACAGAGGAGTCCTTTTTCTTTATTTGAATAGAGGGAGAGGCCATGGGGCATTCCCCTGGGGTCTCTCCAATTTTTGGAGGATGCAGCCTCCTTTTATATCCCAATTTCCAGCCACATTTCCCTTCTCTCTTTCCCCCTTGGCTGAGGTACTTGAGAGGTTCAGACTTCTGATACACCTGATACCAAAGATTTCCCTCTAAGGTATAACCTTCCCTTTTAATTTTTAATTCTTATGGAATTTAGGGGTTTTTCTTCCCCATTGTTTCTTTCATCTTTCAATGTCTAATTTCATTTATCAGCAAACCTAAAGTTTATTTGTAAAAGCAAATATCTTTTTCCATTCATCAATCAGTGAATCCTTCCCATTGTTTCTTTTATCTCCCAGTGCTGGTTTTATCTACCAGCAGACCCACAGCTTGTTTGTAAGGACAAATCCACTATTCCTCTCAGAGTGAAACCTGTGACTATTCTGAAAATTTTAGTCAAAGCAGGAAACCTTGAATCTCCTGTAGGCACAATTAATGTGATTTCCTACACAGAGTCAGAGAATCACAGAATTGTTGGGGTTGGAAGGAGCCTTTGGAGATCCTCCAGTCCAACCCCTTGCCAGGGCAGGGTGACCTGGAGCAGGTGACACAGGGACATGCCCAGGTGGGCTGGGATGTGTCCAGAGAGGAGAGTCCAGGCCCTCCCTGGGCACTGACCCAGGGCTCTGCCACCCTCCATGGAAAGAAGTTCTCCCTCACGTTGATGTGGAGCTCGCTGTGGTTTGGTTTGTGTCCATTGCTCCCTGTCCTGTCCCTGGGCACCCCTGGAAGGAGTCTGGCACCATCCCCTGCCAGCCCCTGGAGATATTGGTGAGGATTCATCACCCCCTGTCAGGCTTTTCTCCTCCAGGCTGGGCAGGCCCAGCTCCCACAGCCTCTCCTCATCACGGAGATCCTCCAGACCCAAAATCATCCTTGTGACCTCTCCTGGACCATCTCCAGCAGCTCCTTGTCCTTCTTGAGGATCCAGAGCTGGACACAGCCCTCCAGAGGTGCCTCCAGGGCTGAGCAGAGGGGCAGGATCCCTTCTGACCTGCTGCCCACACTCCAGCTCTTTTCTCATCTCTGTCATTCTCTTATCCTCTAAAAAAGCCTGATTCCCAGCACCAGAGCTGTTTTTCCCTTGCCCTTGTTTGTCTGTGTATTTCAAACAACTAATCCCAACATTTTTGTGTCTTTGAAGCTGCTCCTATTTATTTTCTGAACTTTACTTCTTCACTAAATCACTTCAGGCTTCTGAGCTCTACAGATGTTCCTCTCTGGGAGTTTTGCTGCTCTGCTTGTTGTTTTTAGACCTTCAGGCCCCTGGGTTTTAAGCTTGGCTTAAAATATGGTCCATTTTACCATTGTCTGGACTCTATTAAGACTATGCTGATACAAACAAACCAAACAAAAAAATCCAAACTGAAAAGCAAGAAAACTGGCTAAATTCCTTAATCCAAATAATAGAAATATTTTATCTACCCCTTCCCAGGGCAATGAACATTTTGGTCATGAGAGCTTGTGTTTAGCTGCAGATGAATCTCCAGGGACCATAATGTGGTGTGTGTTAAATAAAGCCATAAAGCAGGACAGAAAGGTCACAGTGACAACCTCTTGAAACCTCTTGCTGCACCCAGAGCTGCTCCTCCAGGCTTGCTGTGCAGTATGTGACCTGGCTTCTCCTTGCCCTAACCTAATGCTCAAAAAAACCTTGAATTTATTATTTTTCTTAATTTCTGAAGAGATTTCAAGGATGTGCTTGGCCCTTACTTGCAGATATTTTTGCCATGCTACTGAGAATTTCACTTTTAAAGACAAAGTGCCTAAAACTTTCACAAAATACCATGATTCCAGCAGTTGTTATTTTGAGAAGGATAAACAAACAGAAATCAAAGTTGCAAGAATCCTAATAACACTCCAGGAGAGAGCAACAATGCCAACCCATGGAAATCATTCAAAGACAGCAGTGTAGCATTTATCTCAAAGTCAACAGAAACTCATCAGAGTCCATAAAAACAAGTAAACAGCTATATTAACACTGAATAGTCACATTTCCAACAGGAAATTGAATTCTGTAATCAATGAGCACTTAAGAATTGCCATAATAGTTTAATGTGAATTTTCTTAAGAGTTTGATTCCAGAAATTAAGGCTAGGAAGGGCATCTGATACAAATGATCCTTGAAAGGAATAATGACCAAATGGTTCCATTGTATGGCTTAAGAAAAAAAAAAAAAATCCTTACACATCTGTAAATAACTCTAAACCAAGCTGTGTTTTATTTTTTTTTCACAGCTGGAATACTAGTTTTTATTACAGCTCAACCGGCATTGCAAATTAAAATCCATCTCTGTTTGTTAAACTGCTACTTAAAATGGCTTCCAGCAACTGTTACAGTTGGATATTATGTTGTCATTTATGCATTAAGTGGGAATGGTTCAATAGCATGAATATTTAAAAACAAGTACATGGAAAGTATTTTAATTGGATTGCCATTGCTAACTGCTGAGTTTTGTTCTCAAGGTTTGGTCAAAGCTCACTTAATTTTTCATCACATAAGAAGCAGCATCCAGTGAATTAATGGAATGAAGATCCTTTGTAGGTGAATCTCAGGGTGCCTGATCATAGCAGAACAGCTTTGCACTTTTAATGGACAGCAATTAAAGTGCTCAGCAGACTTCTGCCATGCTAGCTGATCTGTTCTGAACAATTTGTTTGGTGAACTCTTCCTTAGAGACGCTAAAGAGGGAAAAACCACCACGTGATCACAAACAGAGATTCAATAAAATGAATGTAAGTACATTGGAACTTCTGGCAGAAAGTTTCAAAGGGTCACAAGGAAGCTGTGAATGAAAAAGTGTATTTTCACTGCCCACTACACCTATAAAGCACCAACACCCATGAAAGCTGTGGTGAACATTGCAAAATGGAAAGCTGTATGAGACTCTAGGTCTAATTTAATTTAAAATAGTTACCTGAGGATACAACAGGCAATTGTCACAGGTAAACAGATTATTCATAAAGAAATTAGGCAGTTCTGAAAAATCACTATCTGGTTTGTTAACAGCTCTTAATGACTAACAGCAACTTCTTTAGATGTTGCTTCAAGTGTTTTGCCTTTAGCCTGTAAACCACATCCTGCAAGTGTCAAAAGAGTCAGTCTCACCTGTTACTCAGGGACAGCCAAAATAACCAAGATATTCTGGTTAAGACTGTCCATGAATGTGCCCCCAGAGTATCTCACTTCCCAGAAATCCCCATGATCCATGCACTGAAATTAACACTTTTAGGATAGCTGAGCAATGAGACACTTTGTTAGGGACTTACCTGAAAAGCTATCAATTGCTCAGTGCTGTCATATTGTAAAAGCTCCCTCACCTTCTCAGTGATTTCTCACGGGCATCTCCTCACAGCACAACCAGCAAACTCCATCTCTCTCCTCACCCAGCTCACCCTCTCTTTTGTGTTCTTATTGGACACAGCTGTGGCCTATTCAGGGCAGGGCTGTTCCTAATCTTTGGTGATTGGTACAGCTCCAACTCCTCAGGGGTGAGACAACCTTCTGCACTATCTTGTTTTCTCACATTCTATCCCTCCACAACTCAACACTTAAGAAAAAAAATCACATTTATTTACAAACCAAAAAAGTTTTCATAAATGTCAAATGATTCCTAAATAGCATTAAAGTTCAAAGGGGCCTAAAATACAGCCCATAATACCTTTGGAAATATGTCCACCCATCTATGTGCCTGATATATTAGAGTTGGATTTTGATGACCCTTGTGGGTCCCTGCCCGTTCAGGATATTCTGTGATTCTGTGGCATCCTTAGTGGAATTTTTTTGTTTTCAAGCCCCTTACTTGTGGGAACCCAGGAAATTCCTCTGGCTGCCCTGGAGGACTTGAGCCCCTGCCCAGGGGGCTCAGAGACCTTGGCACAGAGCCCAAGACCTCTGTGCCTTTGATCTTGACCCATGGAAAAACAATTACCAACCTTTATATGAAGAATTACAAGTCAAGAGAGTTTAAGTAGTTATATATATATATATATTTTTAATTTACTTTATATATATATATATATAGTTAATAGTTTTTCACAGAGCGAAAAATAGATTTTTGGGGTTTTTAGAATGGGGATTCAGGGGAGCAAGATGGAGGAATCTGGGTGTGTCCAGCCTTTCTCCTTTTTCTTCTTGGCCTCCATCTTCTGCTGTGATGTTGGCATTTTTAGATTGGTTTAGAGTAGAAGCTCACTGTCTAACATAGGTGATGGGTATTGGAAAGTAATTGTAAATAATGTACACATAGTTTTTAGTATAGTATAGATAAGAAACAATAAACAACCTTGAGAAAAATAAAAATAGAAGAGTTCTGACTCCTTCTTCAACTGCCAGGCTGGGAAAAGAGCCTAACACATCTGGGGATCACTCTGACCAGCAGAGGTTCTGAGACTCACCCTTTTATTGGAAGCCTTCATTGGAGGAGAGCTGCTCCTCATGGTGAGCACTGGGTGAATCCAGGCCAGGAGACTTCTCAGCCTTCCCAGCTTTCTTTTGATATCAGGTGCTCCTGGCAACCTCTGCAGAGAGTGGGGATTCCCTCACTCACTCAGAGAGTGAGAAAACAGCAAAAAGCAGGAATATGATGTTCAGGAAGTCTGGAGGGAATAGAGCTGCTGGGATGTAATATCAAATCAGCACCCATAAGTTTGGGGAGATGAATCAAACATCTCTTAAATGCTGTTTATCAAGCCCATTATTTTAGGAGAGCAGCAGGACAAGCCAGAATAGTGAACTTCTGCTTCACCAAACCTGGCACGAGGAGAAGCTGAATCCATTTCTCTGTTTCATATCTGTTCTGCCATACAGGATAACTTTAAGCAGCAGTGTCATATGTTATTATGTTTTATTGCTTAAATGGGCAATTTCCCAACTTAGAGAGGCCTTGGGAAGCTCCTCAAACACAAACCCAAGCAGGGAACTTGCTTCTCTCTGGCTTGCCCTTGCCGAGCACTCTGCTCTCCAGCCGACCTTCAGGAAACAGCCCTGTTGGAAATGTGCCTCACTCCAGGTCTGTGACTCAGAATTTAATTACATTACAGAAGGGTATGATCTGAGAGGCTGATGCTGTTTTTATTCCAATGACTGAGCTCCTTGCCAGCTCAGTTATCAGCCCTCACTGGGCTGAATGGTCCCTTGGGCTTTGTGGTGGCACTGCTCACAGAGCTGGTGCTGCTTTTCCTGGGGCTTTTTCCCTTTGCAAGGAGCCCTGACAGGCCAGGGACAGGGGAATGGATGCCCAGGCATGCAAATCAGCCAGGCAGGGCTTCACCTGTAAACTGCTTTACAGATCCTGAAATGCTGCTGAGACAAAACTGCTCAGTTTGTACCCAAAACCCCAGAGTGATCCTGTACTCATTACACACTGCTGAGCTGGAGAGGGGCTGGGAACAAGGAATGGAGGGACAGGACCAGGGAATGGCTGCCAGTGCCAGAGGGCAGGATGGGATCTTGGCAATGAGGAATTGTTCCCTGGCAGGGTGGGCAGGCCCTGGCACAGGGTGCCCAGAGCAGCTGGGGCTGCCCCTGCATCCCTGGCAGTGCCCAAGGCCAGGTTGGACACTGGGGCTGGAGCAGCCTGGGACAGTGGGAGGTGTCCCTAACATGGCTGGGGTGGAATCAGGTGATCTTTAGGATCCCTTTCAATCCAAACCACTCTTTGATTTTATAATTCTGATTACACTGATGAAAGAAAACATCCAGAATTGTTAATGCCAACATTTCTGGCTACTGCAGGAGATAACAGTCAAAAAGAGACCTGCATGCACTGGAAATTCTTTTGTTCGAACATTTATTTTTGAATCCCATAAAACTGGTTTACTAGAAATTTAATTAAGAAAAAACTGGTTTCCCTATTAGACAAGAGCAGTGCTACGGAAATTTTAATATTCCTTTTCCAGAAAGGAAGGATGAAAATATAAAGTTACTTCTAAAATGTACCAATATTTATTCAGCTGCATTTGTGACACAGGTCACAGGAACAGTATTTCCTAGTTATGCCCTAAACCAAAATTAAGTTTTCTATTATTCCAGTCCTTCCCAAGAGCATGGGGCAGGCTATTTCCTTGCTGTTTTATAAATACTGTTTTAACCTGACAATTTCTTACACAAGATCTTTTTCCTAACTAGGGAAAGGGTTCCTGCCAACACAAAATGGGGGCACATAAAATAAAAAAAAATAGAGAACAAGGCCTGTTGTAGCTGTGTTCCCCAGCAGATGTGCTGGACAGAGGGTGCAGAGCTGAGCTGGAGGTTGTGCTGTCATCTCAGACCAGGGTCCATCTGTCCTCATGTCCAACACAACCAGCACAGTGCTCCAGGGAGAACATTTTAATAAACAGCTACAAGTTAATTTTCACCAAGCTGATACTGACACTCTCTTAACACACAGCAAGTTTCATCTCTGCAGTATTAATTGTTACAAATACATAACAGATAAACAGCTCAATCCCAGGCCTTGAGGTCCCTCTCCACTTGTGTACCTACACACTTTAAAAGGCTGGGACTTTAAAATTCAGCCTTTCAAAGGAATGGCATTTCTTCAGCCATTAAAATCAATGGTACTTATAAATTCAGAAAGGACAAAGCCCAGACAGGATGCAGTAACATCTGATTGACAGGTCACAAGATTCCTTCAAAGCAGCCCCTTTAAAATTTGGATTTTAAAGATCCTTTAAAAAATATTTTGGATTTTAAAGATACTTAAAAAAAATATTTTGGATTTTAAAGATCCTTTTTCAGATCCATTGTATCTAAAAAAAACTCAACCAACCAAGTAAAACCCCAAAATTAAATTGACATAGAATGCCATAAACTATTGACAAATTGCCTCAATTTTTACTTACCTTCTCTGAAAAACAAAACTCACTTCATTTTTCAAGTAAGCTTCATAAGTTTCAACATACAGCCTTTGAACACCATTGTATCTTTTGTTTCCTAGGCTAGGAAGCCAACTGCCCCCTTCTAGATACTTATTGACTCTGAACAGATCCCTTGATTTAATGAAATAAAAAATCTGACCACAGAGAAGAACAAGAGACTCCAATAATGTGCAATAATAGAAATAATAGAGGGCAAAAAAAATTGCAAATATTTATCTGCTAAGTGAGAATGAAATAAAATTCAGGCATCTAAATACTGGCAACATCTTACTGTTAATACAGAAACACCTTAATACAGAAACCCTAACTATTTACTTTCACTGATGCCCAGATTGTGCCTCTGTGTATTTCTAGAAGTAAACAGTTTGTTCCCTGGCTAACTCAAAAGCCAGATCTCAACACAAGTGGGCCTTGCTTTGGAAGGGTTCACAGATCATTCTTTACCAAAAAAACCCAGGATACATCCCACAGTGACAGCTGCCATTCCATTAAACCCAGGCAGGGCTGAAACAGGAGGGGGAATTGTGCTCCTGGCTCCTCTCCCTGTGCTGAGCACACTCCTGAAGAGCAGCACCCTTTGTCTGCCCAAAACCACATTTCCACCTTCCAGAAAATAGAAACATCACGAGCAAACTTAAATCTTACCAGCAAGGAAAACAACATAAATCCTGCTTCACCCTGCTGCTTTCCCAGTGATCCAACAGCTCTGCACTCAGGGCTTGATGCTGTGAGAAGCCTGGAGAAGCCACTCACCTGCACTCTGGGGGAAAATGAGCAGAAGAACAAAAGATTCTAGTTGAAAATGGAGTGTTAGGAAGTAGGTTATACTTTATTTTGCATTTCAGCGTTGTCTGGCAGATAAAGAACTGTGCATTATTTATCTGGCAGCGCTGCTTATCCTGGTCACTCCCTGGTCATTCCCTCCCCAGCTGCATTCAGCACCCTGGGGGGAGCACACATGGCACTGATTCACCAGCTTGATCTCCCAGATTTTCAGAACACCTTTTTCTGAGTTGGAAATCTCTGCTACTGAAAGCATATTGAAATGCTTGTGGTCAGAAGTGAAAAACAAACTGTTTTCACCGACTCTGCCAAGTGTCCTGGGTTGTTTTGGAAGCACGCCCATCTCACTCACTCATCTTTTTCAGCACATCCAAACTTTTTCATTACATTTTATGCATTTCCAAACTGATAAGGTTAAAAAAAAAAAAAAGAAGAAAAAGTGAAGTAGAAGCCAGAATCTGTACTTTCAAGGCTCCAGGAAGATTCGACTTTGTAGCAATTCCCCAGCTGTAATTGCCTTCCCAGACAGTTTAAATCCATTTAGAAAGTTCCATGTTAACTCTGCAGCCTCAAGAGCCTTGTCTCCAGAAATAGCTGCTGTTTGAACTGCAGCTCTGAGAGGATATTTAAAATCAAGTCTGTGACTGCATTTTTACCTGGGGAGGCTGTGTATTGAGATGGGCACTCCAGGGCCAGGACAGGGGTGCACACAGCTGGAGCCAAGGCAGCTGGGAGCCAGGGGAGCTGCCCAGAGTCACCCCAAGGTGACACAGGAGCCACACCAACCCTGTGTACACTGAGTTTAACCCCATCACTGCAGCCAAAGGAGTGGATGGACCTGCAGTTATTGTTTCCTGTACAACTAAACCACACATGCAATATTTTTAGCTGTCTTTTGATTTGAAACTGTTGGTAATTAAATCCTAGAGCAGGTCTAATACTTCAGTGTGCTCCCTCTAATCATAATTATCACATTTACAGAGAGCTACAGGCACCAGGCTGTTACAACAAGAGATGTTTCTTGTCTATAACTCCACAAGATAATTGTTTACAAATAAGATTGAAAGCTACAGGTGGTGAACAAGTTCAAGCCCTATTTTGAAGTCAGCAGGAGAAGGAACAGCCTGGTGCTGTGAATCAGGAAAAGGGAAGGTTCAGATCACACACAGCTTGGCCTTTATCACCACACTCCCAGACCTTCAATCTTACACCCCCTCTTGGCATCCTTGGCTCCAGTGGTTTCACTTATTTTGGTCAGGAGAATGTAAAGGGCATCCTCCATTCAGGAACACTCAGAGCAAATCAAAATAATTTTGAAATAAATGTCTGTGGTGTGTAAATACATTCAAGCTGTAGAGCCCAGTTCTGTTTCTTGAATGTTTTTAGCTGGTGATAGACTTGAGAATTCTTGTTCCATTGCCAAGCTGTTGCACACCCACACCCCCCCAGTGGTTCTGTATTGAGAGCTGCAGCTTGGGGGGACATTTCCTACAGCTCAGCAGCTCCACTTGGAGAGATTTAAACCTCCACCCAGGTTTAAATGAGCATGAACTCCACCCAGAACAGAGAGACTGTGGCTCAGGGTCAGCCCAGCACTGAGGTGAGCTAATATCAAAACCCATTATGATTGATCCGTGGCAAGCTTTCAATTTTTCTCCTAAAAGCGGGGCCAGGCTGGGCTCCTGCACAATGGAATTCAGTCAAGTCACTCCTGCACAATGCTTGCCCACAGCCCACCCAACATATCCAACATTGAAAACATTCCTGCACAATGGAATTCAGTCAAATCTCTTTTGCACAACGCTTGCCCACAGCCCACCCAACATATCCAACATTGAAAACATTCCTGCACAATGGAATTCAGTCAAATCTCTCTTGCACAACGCTTGCCCACAGCCCATCCAGCCCTCAACAGTGCTTCCACTGATTGCAAACACTATAATCAATGGCCAAAACAAATTAAAGAGAGGGATAAAGAGTCATCTGCCACCACTTGTATGTTCTTTATCTTCCAAAGGCTTCTAGCAATTAATTTGTTGGAAGTTTTATTGTTATCAAGTGAGCACTTTATTTTGTGGGACACTGTGGGTAAAAGCTGTAATGCAAACAAACAATGGCTGCTGTGCCATAAATCTGCCTCCAACTCTCACTCATGCACTGAGGGCTTAAGATCTCTTTAAAGTAACATATTTGTTTACTTGTAAGGGGAAAAGGTCCTTCTGTAAGTATACATACATTTAAAATTTAGACACAGTAAAAATGGCACTTGGCAAAGTATCATTAGAAATACTGTGATCTGTGGTTTCATAATTAAGGGAGAATCAGTTAAACACTTATTGATGAAGGAATATTGAAATGTTAGAAACTACCAGTGTGTCCTTCACTCTCAAGGGTGACATAAAGTGCAATGAGCTGAAGTACAGCAGTAAGGATGCTCTCCACAGACCCCCTGAACCCACCAGTGAAGGAATCACAAATTGCACTGATTTGTTTCGTTTTCCTTCTGATTCACTTCTATTGTAAATGAAGACAACCCTGATGTAGGGAGAGAATGATGAATCTGACTCCATGTTCTCAGAAGGCTAATTTATTACTTTATTATACTATATTATATTAAAGAATGCTATACTATACTAAAGAATACAGAAAGGATCCTTACAGAATGCTAAAAAGATAATAATGAAAACTCCTGACTCTTTCCAGAGTCTTGACACAGCTTGGGCCTGATTGGCCAAAGAGTGAAAACAACTCCCAGCAGAATGCAATGGAACAATCACCTGTGGGTAAACAATCTCCAAACACATTCCACATGAGCACAACACAGGAGAAGCAAATGAGATAAGAATTGGTTTGCTTCTCTCTGAGGCCTCTCAGCTTCCCAGGAGAAAAACCCTGGGTAAAGGGATCATGTTCAGGGAATGTCAAGACCCAGGACAACCCTCTGGCTGTCCTGAGCAGCCCAGACCCTGCCAGGGGGCTCAGAGACCCTGGCACAGAGCCCAAGGTGCCCCTGTGGCTTTGATTATGACCCGTGGAGCAAATTACCAGCCTTAGATGAAGATCTGCAAGCTATGACAAATTAAGTAGAATGATAGTGAATTTATCACAAACTGAAAAAGTCGATTCTGGGGTTTTTAGAATGGGGGTTCAGGGGAGCAAGATGGAGGAATCTGGGTGTGTCCAGCCTTTCTCCTTCTTCTTGGCCTCCATCTCCTGCTGTGCTGGTGGCACTCACAGATTGGTTTAGAGTAGAAGCTCCCTGTCTAACACAGGTGATGGGTATTGGGAAGGAATTGTAAACATTGTACAGGTAGTTTTTAGTATAAAGACATAACCCTGCCCTGGGGGCAGGCAGAGTGCCTGGAACTGTCCTGCTGGATGGACCTGGCAGGGCAGGAGAAAGAATTTTATAGATAAGGAACAATGAACAACCTTGAGACCGAGAAATGAACTCTGACTCTTTCTTCAAGAGCCAGACTGGGAAAAGAGACTTTCCAACTTTGCTGGGGGTCACTGTGAGCAGCTGGAGATCTTGACAAGGGAATGTGAATGCCACACACTCCTTTGAATATTCTCCATCAGCTTTTCACCAGAACTCCCAACATCCATTGGATATTCCAAATCATGGAATGTCCTGAGTTGGAAGGGACCCACAAAGGTCACCAAGATCCTGTTCCTGGGTTAGTGTCACTTCAGAGGCTCCTGCCAGCACTGCCAAGGGCAGCCACGCCCTCTGCTCGTGGCCATAATCCTGTGTGGCACCCAGTACTGCCTGTAGGCATGAACACCACTAAATAAATGGAACAACACAGAAATCTGATGGGATATGCTTAGATAGATATATACCACAGCCATGTGTTCAAATGAGAGACAGAGAGGTGACTGACAGGGTGCTGCTACATCAAACAGTCCAAACTTGGGGAAAAAAGGAGAGTAAAAAACCCCTCTCCCTCAGGATGTGACAATGAGGAAGGAATGCTAACTAGCTGGTATAATCACACCTGCTTTTAACACTCTCATCCCTTTCAGAGGAAATTATTAACTCCACAGGGCAAGGCAGAACATCCAGAATGAAGCATGGAATTGAGCAGTGTGGATCTCACAGCACCTGTAAGCAGGTTTGCATCATTTAAGTAATTATGATTTGGGTGGATATTGCATAAATAATATTGAATTTTCATCTTTGATCACAGCTGGCACTTCCTTAATGCCATTTCCACATGGATGAAGAACAAACTCTGACAGGAAAGTGTTGACCCTCCTAGGTAATAATACACTGCTGACTGTGAGAACTCCTGTGCTCTGTAAAAAAAAGCAACTTGTGTATCAAGGACAACTTAATAACAAAAAAAAAAACAAACCCAAAAGGCAATGGTTGTGTAAAGAAAATGTTCAGGCATGAGGATAATTGTCCACAGAGCATTACAGCCAAACCAGCAATTTTACCTGGTACTTCAGCAACCTACCTGAAGCTTTTAAAGGACAATTAAAATCTATCTGAAATAAAGAAATGCCAAAAGAGACTTTTTGCATCTAGAAAAAAAGTATCAATGCATTTGGCATTAATGTCTACACAGTTTAAGACAAATCACCAATAACATCCTTTGAAAAGTGGATTACAACCACAAAAGTGGTCAGGCATTCTGCTCCTGACTTCTGCTTCAATAGGAACAAAATAAAGCTCAGTCTTTGCTCCAAGTACACTCTGAGTGCATATTGAAAAGGGCTCTGTTTCAAAAGAACTGTGATATTGCAACTTCAATCCTTGAAATTTATTTACTAATTCACATACCCCATAATTAGTGCTCAATGAGAGCAATCTCTTTTCAGATCTAGTACAGAATTAATAACAAGGACTTAATGCATAAATTTTCCTACAAAAAATTAATAGATTTAGTCCTTTTTCCATTACAGATTGTGGCAAAACTCCAATAAGGATGAGCAAACTCCTAATAATATTTAGCTGTCAGATGATTACTATGTTGCAATTCCATTAGTAATTAAAACTAATTGGCACTTAGGTAATGTATTATCTTCTACCTTTCCTAATACCTGCCCTTTCCAACTAAGGGTCAAATTAATGTCAGGGTATCTGAAAAATTCTTGATAGGGTGAAAAAAGGTATTTTCTGTCTATTTATCCCTATAAAACATCAGCCAAAGCCCTTAAGCACAATGCATCATCTGGGTGAGAACCAGAATAACCTCCAGCCTGAAGAAAATTGATTTAGTGAAAATGAAAGTTCCTGATACTCTCCTTTCCCTGCATCTGCTCTCACAGCTAAATTCCTGAGCTGCAGGTGTGGGTGGCATCCTGCTACCCTGGCCCTTTATCCTCACACTCCCAGAGCTTCACTCTTACACCCCCTCTTGGCATCCTTGACTCCAGTGGTTTCATCATTTTGGTCAGGAGAATGTAAAGGGCATCCTCCATTCAGGAACACTCAGAGCAAATCAAAATGATTTTGAAATAAATGTCTGTGGTGTTTAAATACATTCAAACCGTAGAGCCCAGTTGAGTTTCTTGAATGTTTTTAGCTGGTGACAGACTTGAGAATTCCTGTTCCATTGCCAAAATGTTGCAGACACACAGAGCACAGCTCAGGCAGAGCCACTCCTGCCTCCCTGCATCAGCTCAGCCCATGGCCCTGGGCTCTGCCCGACCCTGCATCAGCCAGGATAACCCCAGGCAGGGCAGGGAATGGGAATTTCAGCATTCCAGCTGCTTCTGGCACACCTGACTCAGCCTTTTAACTCTTCTCCTCTTCTGATTGAAACTCCTCTGCAGGGAGGCACCTGGAGTGGGGTGGGAGAAATGCCAATGTGCAAAGAGAGGTTCTGCTGTGGCTCAACGATGATTACAGCATTTTTAACAAACCCCACTGCAGGCCTTTCTGGGGATCAGACCAGTTTCTGGTTCCTAATATTTTAATTTTTGGTGTTTTTTTTTTTGCTTTGTTGTTTTGTTCTGTTGGGGGTTTTTTGTTGTTTTTTTTGGTTTTTTGGGGGGAAATGTCAATGTGCAAAGAGAGGTTCTGCTGCAGCTCAAAGATGATTACAGCATTTTTAAACAAACCCCACTGCAGGCCTTTCTGGGGATCAGACCAGTTTCTGGTTCCTAATATTCCATAGGTTTTTGGGTTTGGAGTTTTTTGTTTGGTTTGGGTGTTTTTGGTTCCCTGAAAAATTGTTTCTACTTTTTTTTTTAATCACTAGATAATAAGATAGATAATAGATAATACTCAATAGGTATTTCTCAGTCTCAGTACTGCCCAATTAAAGTAATATAATGAAGTATCAGGTTTCTGAGAGCAGTAACACATTGTCAAGTGACAAAAGTGACAAACACAATTTTGGCACTTGGTTCCTACTCCCTCTCTAGTCCAGCCACTGCCAATAATTTGTTACTGCACTACCCCCCTTAGCAGAAGCAACACAAGTGAAGTGTATTTTGAAATATGATGCTGTTGTTAATGCTAAACCCCTGTTTTTTTCTTCTTTTCTTTTTTTTTTTTTTTTTCTGTAAAAAGCCTTGTAGGAAAATAGCTAGTTTGCAGGTTGCTTTTTTGACAACTTATTTTCAAGATATTTTAGAAGAAAGATGGGAACCCCACAAAAATTCCAACCTTGCACACCCCTTGTGTAAAATTTTCTGTTTTGCTGTTCCACAAACCCCATAAGGAAATTGCAGGTTTTGGGTATCAGTGCCAAAACCTCTGCAGCTGGGCCAGTTTAACTGCAATGAGGCACTCCCTGAGTTTGGATATTCAAAGTGTAAATCAAGGTTAATAATCATCACAAGGGTTTGAGAACACAACTTGGCAATAGGGGTTTTAAACCCCTTAAAAATATCTAAAGCCTTTTAAAGGAAATTTATTTCAGACTTTTGAACAAACCAAGCTTCTCTGCAATACATGCCAGGCATGCACATTATGATGGAGAGCTTTGGATATGAATAATGGAAAAAAATAAATTACATCTGCACACAAACAAAAAAAAATAATTTTGACATTCAAAATCCATTCTGGTGGAGTGGAACTGAGTCAGTGGTGCTTTGAGCAGAGAAGATTGGCCCTACCAGGTAGAACAACATGTTCTGGTTGTACTTTCTCAGGTGACAACAGGAGCTCATTCAGCCAGACAATGCAGGAGGCTGATCCTTAACCAAAGGAGTTTCAGAAATGTGCTCAGGAAAGCACAAGATGAAAGTGTGGATGCTATTGACTCAGCAGACCTGCAGCTAGCACAGATCTGCAGAGCTCCAAGATCAGGAAACAGGTCCATGGCTGAACTAAATTGATTTAATTTTCATTTTAAACCTTTACTAGTTAAAGACACTTACAAAAGTGGAGGGTTCTGGCTTACTTTTTTAAAAAGTATTTTTTACATTGTGCTTTTGTGTATTTGTGTCTAGGCTTTCCTTCTACTTTTTTCTCCCAGGAAATCAAGGAGAACTAAATATAAGCCCAGTATTGTTTCATTCCTTTCCTTTGCTTTCTTCATTCATTCATTCCCAAATTTATTTAACAGCCTGCAATTTGACATGGGACAAGGTATTACAGGAAAATGGAAAAACCCAATACCACATAAGGAACAGAACTTTGATAATTTCTTTGTTTACTTCCAAATAAATGAGCAAAAGATGAACACACAGTCCTGTAGAGACAGGTCTGCATTGAAGCTGACAAAAGGCTTTCCTTGGTGATTTGTTATTGTTCCATTTAAGATATTTTAAAAGTTTGACTGCAAGAAGAAGCAATTCCACTTGTGCCAGAAGTGGTCTCCTCCCACTCAGCCTCTGCTGTTATTACTGAGCTCCTGGTAGTTTATAAATTATGAATTGTATTTAAGAATTTGCAGACGTGTGTTTTCTTTGTAAAGAGGGAGCAAGAGCTTATTATTTGTCCTTTGATGTATGCCCATAGAGCAAAATGAAATCACTGCCTTTGTGATATCCTGTACGTTCCCAGCACTTGACCCAAATGTATTGAAACAAGCAGCATTATTTGTGTGTGTGAAAAATCATATCTCCCCACACCTCACACCTCTTCTCTTTTCTTGAGGTCTTTTATAGCTCAAAATAGCCAAGCTTATCTCACTGCCAGCATCCTCAGCTCATCTCAGTGTTCAGGGAGATAAGATTAGAGGCCTTGATCCTCCTGCTGTTAGAACAAGACCTCAATCTCTCACTGTCTCTATTTAATCAGGTTCCTATTTTAGCTGCCACAAAGCTGTCAACAAAAGAAAATAAACTATACCCCATCAAGGGGTTAAATTGGATTTCACAATGTGCAAATGCTCGTCTGAACAAAATTCCACCTGCACCCTCCATCAGGCAAATTAGTTCTGACTTTTAATTTATTTCTCTAGGAAATGGAAAGGTATGGCATACCCAAAGTCAATAGGGAATAAAGAACGAGGTGTAATCAGCCTGCTCACTAATTCAGAGCCCTCTTCTCTGTCAGCTCCAATAGATTTCACAGCTCACAATTTATAGAATGGAAGATGTATCTTTTCTGGTCTATGCTTTATTTTGCACTTGTCCAGTTAATGGTGCTAACAAGTGACAAGTGATGTTTGTTTGATGCAGCAGTGCCTGTGAGACACATACTGCTGGGGCAGATTTGGGACACTCTGCTCTGCTGCTCCACACTCTAACAGGACTGCTTTTCATCTGGGACAATCCACAGTCCTGTTATGACTTACTTGACTAGTAATTAATTCAGTTCTACCATGTAGATATTAAAAAAACAAAAACCTCAGTAATTAATCACTTGTACATTAAAGAATATTTTTATTTCTTTGTTTCAAATCATTAGTTAGAAGCATGCTACTAAAAAAAGGTTTCCTCTACTTGAATACTGATGATCCTGTAGATATCAAATAAACATTTCCCATTCTTTCAAAATATTCCTCCTGGTTTTCCCTCACTTTAATATTCTCTTAATTCACCAGGTCAAATCCAAAACCTTCTGTAAGAGCTAACTCTCCTGGAAGGAGCAGAATGGACTGAGGTGAAATATCTCTAAGATAACAAAAGGAGGCTTAGGATAATGCTCATCTACCAAAAAACCTCCCTGGCATAGCTGCTCTTGCAGCCCTTTTCAGTTTTATGTTGACCCTATAGCAAGGAAGAATTTGATCTGCAACAAGGGCATTATTGTCACCCTGGTTTTTTAAGATTTTCTAAGCCTTCTGATGTTGACATTCTTGTAGTGAATTTTGTCACACACTTTCTGTAAATAACTCATTGTTTTGCATTCCTTTATGGAAGAGGAGAGAGTTGATGGACTGTTGGTTTAACCAGTGGCATTGGAGAGGTGCCACTGTCACCCTCCAATCCACTGTCACTTTTGGAAAACTGTAAATGTTGGAGTCAGAAAATAAATGGCCCTTTTTTCTCTTTCACCTTGAGAACAGTGTGAGCGTGTGTTCCTTTGTGTCCTATAGCGACACATTATTAAAACCTAATCACAATCATAAAGCACAAAATAAACCCAAAACTCCCATCTGAAGAAAACCCCTCAAACCCATGAATTTTCTGAACAGCATTGAACATGCCCACCATCCAAGGTGCTCCCACGAGGGATAAAGGTCATTTTCTGTGCACCAAAGGGTGCAACACCTCCTGCATCTTCCTCTTCCTCTCCAGAGCCATGGCAGGGAACGTATTCTTGCCTCCAGAGTGTTTATTGCTGTCTGCTTGGACATCTGCTGCCTTGCTGCTAACATCTGTCTACCTATGATCATGCAGTGTTAGGCAGCATTTTGCCCTTAATAGCTTTCCTCAGGTTTTCTCTCCTTACCTCTGATAGCCTGAATGTTGTGATCTGAAGAATAGAGCTGCTTTATTTTTGCTCTAATTAAGACACTCCAATCTTCATAATGGCAAAAGTAATAGATGTGGATTCTGGATAAAAAATGCTTTTTGTTTTGCTTCAGGGTCCTTTTTCCACTGTGCAATGAGAATTAATCATGATGGTATTAAAGGTCTTGGGAACACACCATAAAATCAGGGAAAGGAAAAGCAAATTCTCTGAAGGAAGGAAACCAGTGGTGGGAT
The DNA here is from genome assembly GCF_037042795.1 of Molothrus aeneus. Lineage (NCBI taxonomy): Eukaryota > Metazoa > Chordata > Aves > Passeriformes > Icteridae > Molothrus > Molothrus aeneus. The sequence continues at coordinate 4,415,269 of NC_089656.1, forward strand.
TAAAAGGTAGATTACACCCTGCTAACAAATTCCCATGGAAGTTATTCTATTTATCCTCTTATAACAGCACAGGGCCGTGTTTTCCAGCAGAATGATTATCTGGAAATCAAATGCAAGTGCCTGAAGTAAACAAGGACAAACAAACTCCGAGTAGGGAGGACAAGAGGATAAAGCAGGGATGGAAATACTCAGTGCAAAGGCAGGTCCAACCCTGCTGGGGGACCCTTCTGCACAGGGACCCTTCCCTTCAGCAATGCAGAGACCCAGACGGGGTCAGAGCTGCCGCTCTTAGGACAAAAATGAGATTTTTCAGCCAAAAAAAGAGCATTACTGGTACATGGGGAGCAGCAGCATGGAGAAGACAAATACTGGGGTTTGATACTGGTATTCAGCAGCTAAAATCTTTGGGACATTCTGTTGTGCAGATGTGCACCTCAAACAGCAGTTTCACTCACTGGACACTGGGACAGGGAGGAGAGTTCATATTCAGAGCTCAGCTGAGGATCCCTGAGCCCACAGAAATGTTCTGAATCAGATTCTATTTGAAGATATCCACCAAGGAGATGATCTCAGCTATCTCACTATGGTTTATTTTGGATAGCTGAGAAATGTGAAGTGTTTGGCCACGAGCTAATTCACATCCTAAGCTTTTGTAATAAAAAAAAAAAATTCAGAAATTGCCTTTGGCCACAGTGCTTTATTTTACCTGAAAAAAAAAAAGGTTGTTTGAAATGTATCTAATTTAGATTAGGATGCATATTTACAATATACACCCAGATAAATTTAGTTTATAAATATTTCTTTTAAAATGAAAAATTCAGAGATACATTAAAACCATGTTTGGCATCAGCAAAGAGTGGGTTTGATTTTTCAAAGGACCATGTTTCCTTAAAAAAACTGAAAATGTTTTCCCAACTCCAATCCTATCCCAAACACCCCACTGTACTGATCTACTGCTGATTTCAGGTAATGTTGGAAATATCTATGTCTAGAGTAAGAATTACTGGGATTTTATGGTATGGAAACATAATAGGGAAAAATTATTATTTGCATCCCCAAATGCAAGTGTTGGTGTTCTCAGACTCTGAGATTCACTAATCACTGCAGCCCAGGCACTTTTTCAGTCTGTGAAAGCTCAGGTACCCTCCCAGGCTCAGCAGAGAAGCAATCTGACAGGTACTGCCTAGTTAAATATGAGTTATCATCACCAGCACCACAACATATTATTAAAAGCTCCATAAGCAGTCATGTATTTTGGAGAGGCACCAACTTCAGACATGGAATTCATACAGCAAATATAAATTAACAGATTGTCTTTTGCTTTATAAATTAAAAGTATATTGGAAAACAAAAAAAACCTATTTCCCCTTAGTGGATTAGCTGAGAGGTAAGCCTCTGAAAAGATGAGGCTTTAGTTTTGTTTGTGTTAAATATCCAAACATATTCACCAGGAGCCCAAAGGGTTCCCCAGGCTACCAAGGCACTGCCAGCTCAGTCCAAAGCAGGATTGCAGCAATGTTATTAACAGTGGTAGGACTTCCCACCCACACTGCAGAAAGCTCCACTGCAAGAGAAGAAAAACACAAATTGCCTGCATACAAGGCTGACCCAGAAAGCTAAATCCAGGAAAAACAGATAAACTTGTGCTTAGGTTCCTGCAGTGGCAGTGCAATCAGCTGTTACCTAATAGAGAGTGATGCTGGATCACTGAGTTTCCCCTGGAATTTAACATCTCTGCATGCAGTTCTTTCAATAAATAACCCAGCCCAGGCGGTGGAATAAAGAAGTTTGATGCAAAAAAAATCAAACAAAGAAACAAACAAAAGGCAGCCTTTGATCTCAGTAATAACTAGAAAGTCAATCAAACATCCCCAATGCTTTGTCTCACACATCAAGGCTTGAAATGCAGATTTGAAGCCAAGGACTGGTCAGTGAGTGGAGCCAGCTGCAAATGCCTGGCACTCCTGGCAATGCCTCTGTTTCCAGGACACTGGAAAAGAGCCTAAAATGGCTCTAAACTGTGGTGCTCTGCTAATTATGAGCACAGCAGCCACAGAGCATCAGCCCAACCCCTGTCAGAAAGGGACTGTTGGATAAAGGGAACCACACACCAGTAGCTCTTCACTCCTCAACCATCCAGAAGTGTGTAGGAACAATTCATTTCATTTCCCAAAAGTTTCAGTGAGTGTCAGGGGGGAAAACAAATTAGTGATTTTGTTATTCCAGTTGAAAAGGACTCTGAGCTCAGACCCTTCTCTCACCCCTCACCTCGAGGTAGGTCTCAATTTAAGTGAAATTTCCCAGTTTTACACCCTATAACATGGCCCCAGGTATTTAAGGGATTTGGAAATCAGAAATGCAACAAGCAAACCACAATCCTGTAGCTGTAAATGGGGGCTAAATCCTCAGCCCCACTGTATGTGCATTTAATCCAGCAGGATTTTCAGAGCTTGGTTATCCACACTCCCACACAGGCATCCCATCAGTGCTTCCAGGATATTTGTTCTGCTCCCCTGAGCCTGGAATCAGCACCACCACCCAGAGGGGTCTCCTCCTGCACAGCACTGACTCTCCAGCACCACTCCCAAAGGAACAAAACTCTCCTTTCCCTGCTCTGGCAGAGCACATCTCCCCCAAACTGAAGTCCTTGCATTGTCACAGGCAATACTGAGATTAATTCAGTATCTCCTTGCCTGCCATCCCTTTCAAAGGCTTTCCTGGCTGTTTAGCACAGTAACTTTTAGCAGATTGACACCCCCCATGTTTAATCTCTGTGCTGCTGTTCATTCAATGGACTGGTGTAATTTCTTCCCAATTCTAAAGGGCAGCACAAAGAAAAGTAATTTTCCCTGGTAATAAGATATACACACACAGAAGCCAAGAAGGGAAGGCACAAATAAAGCCAGATTATCTTGCAAAGTCTGTGGCTGCTCCTTAATGCTAATTTAAGTTCCCATCAATAGGCAGCTCCTACAACATGACACTTCAATACTGATTCACAGCAAATGTAGAAGTGGTAAGCTGAATCATCCAAATGAAATCCTCACTATCAGGCAGAGCAAATACAAGAACTCAAGCTCTTTCTCTTTACCACAGGCTTTGCTCTCTATCTGACACATACAGTGCAGCTCTGACAAGGACACACAATGCACAGGGCCCACCTAGCCTGGCTGGCTGCTCCTCTGGCCTGCAGCTGTGAGAGCAGCACAGAATCTGCAGGCAATAGTCAGGGATTGCACTTTTTGCGGGGTTTCTGCATTTTTGGGGTGCTTCCAGAAGTTTCCATCCCATTTGCTCACTTCTCTGACTGGCCCAGGAGGTCTGAGCCCTCTTGGTTGGGTAAGGCCACACAAGGAGCTGGTGGGGACCTGGTGACAGAGAATTGTGGAATCAATAAGGCTGGAAAAGACCTCCAAGGTCACTGAGTCCAACCTTGAAACAGGTGCCACCATGCCCACAAACCCCTCCTCTCAGTGCCATTTCCACCTGGTTTTGGGCACTTCAAAGGATGGTGACTCCACCACACCTCCCTGGGGAGCCCCTTCCAGTGCTCAGCACTCTTTGAATGAAGGAATTTTTCCTCCTATCCAAGCTGAGCCTCCCCTGGCACAGCCTGGGGCAGTTCCCTCTGGTCCTGGCCCTGTTCCTGGGAGCAGAGCCTGATCCCCACCCCAGCACAGCCTCCTGTGTGCAACAGAAACTCCTCTCACCTTGTTGCCAGGCCACTGCACACATTTATTTTTGCCTTCAGCTGCACTGCCTGCTCCAGAGACTGAAGCTTCCAGAAGGAAGGCAGGAGTTACCAAATTTTGCTCTGCCCAAACCAAAGTTCTCAGCTGTGCTTATACAACAAAATGAGCAACCCTGTTCTGGCTGGTTGAGACAAGTGAGGATGCACAGCACTTGGAAGAATACTGCCCAGTTCTCCTAAGCCTACAAACATCTTACAGCATGCCAGGTATTTTTATTTATTTATTTATTTGATCACAGGAAAGGATGGAATAATGATATTCTTAGATAAAAGGAACTAATCCCACATAAAGCACAGATCTTTGTTTGGGTCCAGGCATTTGAAAGTGCTCGAGACCCAGAGAAATCAAAGGCAGACTTAGCAGATTCTGAGGAGTGTAAAGTCCCCAGCAGTGCCTGTTGTGACATGGGCAGTGTTTCAAAAGCTCACAGCACACAAGGTTCTTGTGAACTCTTTTGAGAGCCCAGATCTAAGTGTGGCATTAGGAGCTGCTGTGTGCTTAGCATACTTAAATACCAGCCCTCTATTGTGGGCTCTTCTGAGCCCTTTTCAAAATCTGGCCTGCACTTTAGGCATCCAGCTCCTCACATTGTTTCAGTCCTTGGAGGATTCAAGAGGTTTATAATGAATTTTTAAAATTGTGAAACTTCAATGAAAAGTGCCTTTTAACAGCTATATAAAGTAGGTTATCTCAGGCAACACATTTGTTATTGTTGCTACAGGAGGTATATGCCAACTATAAATACCATTTATTAGCTGTGAATGATAAAGCCTCAGTGTAACTGAGGGCTTAATAGCAGAATGAATTAACTCCTGCTCAGGCTGCTGCAACTTTAATTCTAACTTGAGGCATTGTGGGGGAAAAAAACCTCCAGCTCCTCAAGCACTTCACCAGTAAAGAGCAAAATGTAAACAACCAGGAAAAATAAAAAATAGCCACTGGCTTCTGGTCATTGGTGTTTAGCAGTGAGGAGCTGCTCTAGCACTTTATAGAGATGTGATTGGTTCTCAAAATATGAAGATTTGATGGTAGTATTTCACTTTTGTTCACTGCCTGACCTCCACATTTGGATTATCCCTCATTTTGAAGCTTCACAAGCAGAAGGAAGTGATGCAGTTTAAATACCTTTCTGTATCACAAGAGAAGAAAAAACTGTTTGTAAGAGTACAAATATTAGGGAGGGGAAGGGGTAGGGGCAGGGCTGACAGTGCTAAGGAAAACCTAAAAAAAATTGTCCTTCCTATTTACTCCAATTGCTGAAAGGCAGCACACCCCTTTGTCCTGGAAACCAAGAGGACACACAGACAGGTGACAGAAGGAGGCACAACAGTCCTTTAGAACCCCAAATCTAAACATTACAATTCATGCTCTGGCGGGTACCAGGGAGTGACATGGAATACCTTTGTTTTGTGGACCAGCAAATACCTAAGGATGAGACCCTCAACTAAAAGTCACAAAAGAGGTGGACCTACTGTCATAGTGGAGACATCATTACATAAATTATATTTGAAAATTAAACCATCTTTTGCATGTCACTGTAACATGAATGAGGTGTCTTATGACTAAATTTGGATCTTCCAAACAAATTCTGAGCTTATCGAGGACCCCAGATTTTGTTACATATTAACCTGGCAAAAAACCCTAAATGTTGCCCATTTTTCTAACAGTTGCCTGCAAAACCCTAAAAGCCACAGCCAGTTCTCATCCATTTTCAAACTCACTCCCCTCCACAAGGGATCTCTCTGTGTCCCTTCAAAGTGTGAGTGCAGCAGACCCAACAGTTTGAAGGAATTTTGGCTGGAGTTACAGGAGTGAAACAACAGAAGGTGTTTTGAATCAAGCAATGCTGCAGTATTTTGGTTCTATATAAAGTTACTCTATTCACACTCTGCTGGTCCTTGGTTGGAATTGTGAGAATAGGGAAGGAGACCAGCAGGATAACAACAAACTGGCAGTGCCAGCTCAGGAATGGCTTTGGTGCCTTGAAAGGCCACCTAGAACAGAGGTTAGGCAGAGTTAAAGGGTAAAGTAGGGATTTATTAGAGGCCTCAGTGGATCCACTTTGGGTAGCAAGAGCCCAGCCAGGGCTACACCCAAGATGGACAACATGTCACACATTTTCACACTTTTATAAGTTTTGATCCATTACATATTGGGGTTAATTGTCCAATTATAGCTTTAGTTTATGAAATCCCATCCTCCCAGATTGCTCTCCTCAATTCCCTGGTTTTCACACTTTCTGGGCCTGAAGCTGCAATGGTGTCCTTGGTTCTCAGTCTGGAAATGGATTGTTTTGTGTGACTGAGCTGTGAGGAGAACTTGCTGACACTTTATATGAAATTCAGTCACACACTAAGGCAGTGCAGAATCTGGAAAATATGAAAGCTAAAACTTAAGGCATCAGCTTCAAACTGTCAGAGGGCAGGGCTGGGTGGGATCTTGGCAATGAGGAATTGTTCCCTGGCAGGGTGGGCAGGCCCTGGCACAGGTGCCCAGAGCAGCTGGGGCTGCCCCTGGATCCCTGGCAGTGCCCAAGGCCAGGCTGGACACTGGGGCTGGAGCAGCCTGGGACAGTGGGAGGTGTCCCTGCCATGGAATCAGATGATCTTTAAGATCCTTTCCAGCCCAAACCCTTCTGGGATTCCATGCAAACCCACACCCATCCCACCCATCCCATCACCTGCTCGTTTCCCTCCCACGTAACTTCAGAGTTCAGCAGTTGCTCTTTGACTGTGTCCCCATCTAATCACTAAAATATTTGGGAACACTGGCTGGAATAGTTCCCATTTCTGCCCACAGAAGGCCCTGCTGCAGCAGAAATGGCACCTCCCAAAGCTGAGGGTGCCCCAGGCTCCCTGCACTGCTCACAGCATCCCCAGAAGCAAAGATGAACCACGTTTGTAAATCAGATCCCCTGCCTTCACCATGGTTCTGATTTATGGCTTTGTAATCTTCATAGCCCAAATTGCAGGGAAGGAAAAATGGAGATTGGAAGAAGTCACAGCAGATGTGTTCACTTCTAAAAAAGAATGCACAACATGTGCTGCAAAATAAAAGCACCATTTGGCAACATAAAATATCTTGGCATCTGTGTGAATTTGTAACTGCAGTAAAATATTGATACGGCTGATAAAGCTGAAGTTCCAGTTCCTTCTGCCTTTGCATGTCCATGCCTTTAGAGGAAGTTTCCTTTCCACACTGAGGGATTGTCTTTGTATATTCTAGGGTTTTTCAATAGCCTGATACATTTTGCCTGGTGGGATGGTGAAAAAAAAGAAGTTCTAGTAGCTGATTTTGACTTTTTTGTGGCCTCATTCCATTGGGAAAATATTTTTTTCTTTTTATCTTCCCTAAACCTAGTAATAAGAATGTTTAATCTTAAAAAATAGCATTAAATTAGTGGATTATTTTCTCTTCATTAAGAGTCCACATACCTCTTTTTAATTGCTCTGAGAATTCTCATGAAGATTGTAAATGGTCAGAAATCTCCTATGCACAGAGAGGCTTCCTTTGGGAGTGAGATAAAAACATACCAAAAGGGGATGATATATTTATGTGCCCAGCTCTGCCTCTGTGGTTTAGGCCATTATTTACAGGATCCATTTGTGAAGCTCACATCTGTTCCTGTCCCCTCCCAGCTCTGGGGCTCATCACTCACACGTTGCCAACAGTCCAAGTTAACTGGCTGTTAACAGCAGCTTGGGAGCTGGCTGCAAACACCCATGAATCCCAGAGCTGTGTTCATTCTCAGAGAGGAACTTCCTGCTCTGAGATAACTTAAGCATGAAAACAAACTCCTTCAGAAAATATGAATCAGAGTATTTGACCTCTGATGCACCCGGCTGGAACAGAGCAAGCACATAAAAATGAAGATGAATGAGCATTAATGGGTTAATATTTCTTCTGTTAAAGAAAACTGTCATTTTCCCCCTCCACAAGGCCTTAATCTCCATTTCAAAATCAGCTTTATCACTTCTGGATCTGTGACAAACCAATTTTGCCTCCTCCACACAACCAATCCCTGTGCACCATTAAAATAACACCACACCCAGGGTTTGAGAGAGCCCAGGATATTATGAATATTGAGAGCACTTCAAATGCAATTTCCTCCTCATAAAAAACGTCCCTGTCTGTTCTGAGTGCTGATATAATATGTGGAGGCTGCAGGCTTGTTCCTTTAATCCAGAGCAATTAGTTTCTATCAAGTTACACTCCCACTCTGCAGAAGTTTTATAAAAGGGGTGGTGGTGTGTGTTTGAAGAAATTTTAGCTCCTTTAATCGGAATGAAAACAGCCATGAGACTCTCATGGGTCTGTAAAAAAGTCTGCTGCAATCATATTTGATGTCTCTGAAATATCTACTCTGTGCAAAGAGATTTTTTTTTCCTGTTCAAGGTATGTGCTTACATTCCTCTTAGGCCTGTGACATTCCTAGGCATCACTCTTCCCTTCACTGAAACTACAGAATTTTGGAATTTTGGAAGCATGGAAGTTTGAGGAAGACTGGCAATAAATAAAAAAATATCATACAAGTATCAATAACATACAAATATCATACAAAAATATCATTCATATTTACAGGTGGTAACAAATCAGAAGTTAAAGAGGAGCTGGCAGCCAGTGTGGGGTAAAAGAATTTCACCTGTAACAGCAACTTAATTCCTGCAATTACATTGCTCCACTCACCATGTCCTGCCTAACTTTGAGATGATTGGAGGGAGGTTGTGTTGCCATGATATTTTATGAAAAATCCTTTTGCCAGGATCTTTTCTCCTGAGAAGCTTCAGCTTCCCCATCTTTTGCTGCTTTGGAATGTGATATGGAGAATGTTTACCCAGCATGTGAAATTGTTTTTACTTGATGACCAATGACAGCCACCTGTGTCAAGGTTGTGAGCAGTCACAAGATTTTATTATCATTCTTTTCCTTTCTATTCCTTGCAAGGCTTCTGATGAAATCCTTTCTTCTATTCTTTTAGTATAGTTTCAATATATAATTTTCTTTTAATATAATATATATAATAAAATAATAAACCAACCTTCTGAAACATGGAGTCGAGATTCTCATCTCTTCCCTCGTCCTGGGGACCCTGTGAACAGCACCACAAGGTTGCCTGTTGCTTTTTCCAAATGTCAGTTCTATGGCTGTGAACTAGCACATGGGTGTTAATTAACCAGACCCAGAACAACCCAGGTGGGACATTCTGGGACACCAGAGACCTCCAGGTACGAACAACACTCCTCCAGTGCAGCACTACCTCCTGCAGAGGGGAGAAATGTTTGCTCCAGATCAGAGCCAGGGTGGAAAAAGCCCAAATTCAAGAAAAGAAAACAAATTTTAGTAGACAAGCTTGCTTTCTGCCCAGGAGACATTTTTCATGGTATGCACTACTTGGCCACAGAAAAACCCTTCCCATGAAATATTAAAAGTATTTCATTTAAGAATCAATCAATCTTCATGTTCAGAATTCATGCCCTTTTTGATATAAGGCTTGGATACCTTCCTCAGATAACAGGCTAACAGCAAGTGAGCTCCTGATACTTTCTCTCTTGTTTTTAATAAAAACTAAGTCAATAATAAATCTATCTGGCCATAAGCATTACATTACAAACATAAGCCCTACAGCAAATTATTGAATTTGTTCTGTTAAAGGAATTTCCCAGCTAAAACATTTTTTGGGATGCATTATTATGACAGAGATTTTGTTCAGATAATATCAGTTGTAGAAAAAAAACAGTTGTCTGTACCTGAATGTACAGCTGTCTACAAAAAAAATTAAGTCCAGACAGAATATATTTTTTATTCACAAAGAAAACAAACAGTTATATTATGGCAATGATTTAAAATGCACAGTCTCCTTCCCATCCCCTTTTCTTGGAAGAGAGCTTTCTTTGTTAAGTAGAGGGTTAATGAGATTTTTTATTCCAAATAAACCTTAAAATGCTATTTTTTGTCTTCCTAGAGGACAGGTAACTGCCAGCTACCACAGAGCTGGAATAATACAGACAATCAGCATTTCTGTGAAACAAAAGCTAAAGCCAAGAGGGAAAGGGGCACATAAATGAGCCAAAAGCAGTAAAAGTGTGTCCGCTCCATGGGACCCTGTGCCTGGCAATGCAGCTCTCTGCTGTGCAGTGCAGGCCCATGGGATTGGTTTGATCCTCCTCCCCTCACAGTCGGTGTGTCTGATGATCAGAAACAGCACAAACTTCTCAAAATGCTCAATGAGCAAATGTCTCCTCCTCTGGCTCAAGAGTGGACTCACAGTGACCCCACCCGGCCTTGGCTCCTGCCTGGGAGCACTGGAGCACCAAAGGCTGGGCAGGTGCAGCTGATGTTCAGAGGCAAAATAAATTCACAGAATCACAGAATTCGCAGAACCACTGGGTTGGAAGAGACCTTCAAGATCAGGAGTCCAACCCAGCCCCAACAGCTCAACTAAGCCCTGGCACCCAGTGCCACATCCAGGCTTTGTTAAACACACCCAGGGATGGGGACTCCACCACCTCCCTGGGCAGCCATTCCAGAACTTTATCACCCTGTCTGTAAAAAACTTATTCCTAATATCCAACCTGTATTTCCCTTGGCACAGCTCAAGGCTGTGTGCTCTAGAGAAAGAGCCCAGCCCCAGGCACCTTTCAGGGAGCTGTGGAGAGTGATGGGGGCACCCCTGAGCTGTGGTGATAAGGGCACTCCTGAGTCTCCTTTTTTCCAAGCTAAAGCTCTCACCAAGCTCTCCAAGCCTTTGCTGAGGGGTGTGCAGCTCCGTTTTTGTTTCCCTCCTGAATTTCAGCCTGTGGCTGAGCAAAAGAGCAGCTGCTGGATCTGATAATGTTGTTCAGCCTCAGCGTTGCTGAGCAAACCAGAGCTGTGCTGATTTTCAGCAGGGGCAGATCTGCATGGGTGGGGCTGGGTTTCACCACATGGGCCTGCAGATCCTGCAGGTTTCTCTTGTGAGATACATGCATTTGTTGAAATACTTTACAACAAAGAGCCAGTGACTAAACCCAGCAGAAAGCAGTGGGATCTACTGGCTAGAGCAGGGGTTACGAAATCAGGATGCGCAGGTTTGTATTCCAGCCCTGAGGATTAGAGCTTTGTCACTTCCTATTTGACAATAGTAAATAAATGAGAATTTACTATCAAACTGCACTGTAAAGGTTCTGCTGTTCCACCTGTCCTAGGTCTTCCTCCTGACCAGGTCTTGCTAGGAACAGCACCATCCCAAGGTAGTTGTTCCATGTTAATTACATTTAAATATGTTACATGACATTTAGCTTGGACACAAGGGGCTGTGTACTATGTAGGGTATTAAATTTGCTGACTTCATTTTCTAGATGTGCAGAATCCTGGTTAATTGTTTTTAATTTTCATGATTCTCTATTTATAAAGTCAAGAGGCTGCTTAGAATGTCCCCATATAGGTCTGTCCCTACCTCATCACTGAGCCCCTAGAGAGGGGGCAATCCTGACCATTCTTATTTTGAAAGAGGAGCTTGAAAAAAGAGAAACCAACATCCAGGAAAAAAAAAAGTTAAAAAAAAAAAAGCAAGCCCAGCTCTGAAAATTGATTGGTACATCATGGATGAAATGATGGGAGAAACAACCAGCATGTATTAAAAGCCCACACATATGTCTTAAGTGAACAAACCTATTAACTCAGCTTCTTAGTCAATAGAAGAAAAGATGGATTGAAGGAAAACATTTTCAAGTGTATTATTAGTAATGCTAGCAGAGCTTTATCTTCATTTTGGCTGTTTTCCCTGAGTTCCTGTAGAAAGCAGAGTTATCACTACAGTTTCTTTTGTCTCCTATTACCTTAACAGTGCATTAGTGTTCCTAAATAAGTGACTTCTCCAAACCCCAAAAAGCAAAAAGAAACCTCTAAAAAAATGAGTATACTTTGTGCTTCCAGGTGCGGCTTTCCTGGCTGGTTTTGAAGGTTGGGAGGCCACCAGGTGAGGTGGTGGGGGGGTCCCTGGGTGTGCCCACATTGCAGAGCCCACAGGGCTGAGGGGGGAACGAGCAGGTACCAGGACACTCTGTGCCTCTTCATCCCATCCAGCCCTGTGCAAACCCAGGGCACTGGGAATATTTCTGTGTCTGCTCTGGGGTGCCCTGACCCCCAGGGCAGCACTGACTCTGACCCTCACTCATGGAGAAAGTTTCCTAAACTCCAGAATAGACTGGAATCCACAAAAGTGTGCAATAGATTATAGAGAGCAGTGTAGGTGAATCACTTGGTGAGAAATTGAGGTTTTGGGATTTTTAGTGTGTTGTGGATGGAAGCAAGATGGAGGACACAGGGTGTTGTCCTGGCTTTCTTCTCCATGCTTCTTTGTCACTAACATATTTAATGAAAATCCTTTTGCCAGGATTTTTCTCCTGAGAAGCTGAGAGGACTCAGAAATGAAATGTGAACAATAATTATCTGATTGCTTGGAATGTGGTTTGGAGGTTGCTTACCAAGAGGTGCATCTTTGATTGGTTTCATGTGAATTGTTTTTACTTGATGACCAATCCCAGTCCAGCTGTGTCAGACTCTGGTCAGTCACAGGTTTTTATTATCATTCTTTTCCGGCCTTCTGATGTCTCCTTTCTCTTTCTTAGTATTGTTTTAATATATCACTTCCTTTTAATATAATATATATAGTAAAATAATAAATCACCCTTCTGAAACATGGAGTCAAGATTCTCATCTCTTCCCTCGTCCTGGGGACCCTCAAACACCACCACACTTCTTCTTCCTTCTTCTTCCTTCTTCTTCCTTCTTCTTCCTTCTTCTTCCTTCTTCTTCCTTCTTCTTCTTGGGTTTGGGTGGCATTTTGTAATTGGGCAGAAAAGTCCCCATTGTGGGCTCTGTGAGATTAGTTATTGGGTTAAAAGGGAAAATAATCCAGGTGTTAGTTCTTAGTTGGATAGTTTAGTCTTAAAAGACCTTGGAACAAATCATTTGGACCCTAACAAGGGTATCACCTACCCAGTGGAACCTGACTGTTAAAAAAAAAAATTACTTAAAGAGAAATGAGAGAAATGAATTTCCAGCAGCTGAAAACTCTGAACAAACTGACAGTGCCAGCACAGCCAGGCAGTGCAGTGTGCTTGTGCTCAAAGAGCAGCTCCTGGGGAGCTCCTCCAGCTCAGAGACAAAGCAGGGCCATAACAAAGAGCCCTGGTGAAAAATGGGCGTGCAGGGAATGGAGCAGAGCCAGAACTCAGGGAGATCCTGTCCCAGCCAGAACAACCCAGCACAGCCCTCACCTGCAGAGGAGCTGCTCAGGCATGGCTGGGTGCCCTGCAAAGTGACCATGATGGGTCCCATCCCAGAGGCCCCCAGCTGCTCTGATTATGAAAACTGCAGCAAGGAGTACAAATGAAGCTGCTGAACTGCTCTGGTGCCTGGGCTTAGGTTCAATTCTCAGCATCACACTGATAAAACAGCTCTGTCATTATAAATGCCTTAATTTTCCTGTGAGTTATCAGACATTTCTGGCATTTCAATGACATACAGGATTTTAAGCTATATTCCCTATGTCAGCCAAAAATGATGACATTTTTAGCTTGGGTAAGTCTCAGTATTTTTATTCACTGCCATCCCAAGTATATTCAAATGACTCAGAGGTACAGAATTGCAGTCATGTTTTAATTTTTGACCCTAATTAATTCATCAAGTTCATAACTATTCTTCTCATCTGAAACTTGTTCTTAGCACTTCAACCTCTACCTTATAGCTTTAAAGACAAAATGAGAGTCTCAGCTCCCTCTCCTCTCTCATTAAGATGATTTAAATTATCTGGAATTTCCCCCACTCCCACAAATAGCTTTCTATCAACTTTTTGTGACATAAATGAATTGAGAGAAAGCTGCCTTCCACCAGCAACCAAACTGGAAGAAGGCTGACTCTGAACAAACTAAAACCACACCTTTTGTCTTGAACTAAATGGATGTGAAATGTGTTCCTGCTAGCACAGGAGCAGCAGGGCACTTCTCAGTGTTCCTCAATGCAAAAGCACTTACTTCTAAATATTAAAAAATACAAAGTGTAGCCTGAACAACCCAAAGGGAGTGGCTGAAGTCAGCCTAGCAAAGGCCAGGCCCTGCAGGTCAGAGCGTTTCAGTGAAGCTGAGTGGATGCTTTGACACTGTTCCTCCAGTCCTTGTAGCCATGCAGGCCTTCAAAGTGTGACAAAAACCCCCAAAAAGTGAGAAAGCAGCACTCCCTCCTTTCATATAGGGCTAGTGATGCTGTCACTTATATTTTTTTTTCCCAGAGGGGTTTCCTGGAGCTGTGTTTGTATTGTGACTGCAGATCCCCAGCAAGTGGGGCACAGAGCACACAGAGAACCCCCAGACTGCTGATGGGAGGCCAATAATCCTCCCCTGGCCAGGGCACAGCCACTGACTGCTGCAGGAGATAATTAAACACTGCTCAGTGCTTTTCTCTCAATGCTCTCAGGAAGGAGATTAAAAGAACAAGGCTTAGAACTAAATCCAGGGCTGCATTATTGCCTTGATATAGGTATAAATGGACAGGAGGGAATTCAAGCATCAGTGGGGTTTTTGTGTGTTTTGACAGCAATAAGAATTTTTAGGTTTGTATCAAAAATACTTGTCTGAAATTAATCAGGCAGCTAATTATAACAACAGTTTCACTCCAGCATCCCAGTGACTGCAGTGCCAGATCAGTGTTGTCTGGCTTCTGTTTCCCCACCAGGAAGATTTTTTTTTTTCTAAATTAAGCATCTCCCAGAAGAGCATTTTCTTTGTGAGGTAAATATTTCACAAATCTTTCCTTTTGGCACTTCCATTTTGATAGCACAGCACAGACCAGAAAAACATTCAATTTTATGTTACAAATTTCCCTCTAGTAATTGTTTCTTACCAGGCTCAAAAAACCCCTCTCATTTTGAAATTTCAGTGTGTTCCTTGCCATTTTCATTCTCTGGTAGGCTTTTAACCAGCTCTGCTTCACTTCTGGATAGCATGCAAGAGCATGTCAATATTTCTGCCTTGTGGATAATGTGGAATCAAAGTTTTATTCCATGTATAGCAAATACATGGTAGAAGTTCTACATAAGAGCAGTAAAATATATAACTAGGGAAAGAGCAGTTAAATCACTGTACAGAACAAGCCTATAACACCTAAGCACAGCAGGTTAGTCCCATGTTTAGGGTTATTTTTCTTTGGTGTGCTTTTTCTATTGCAAGTTAGATCAAGAAGAAATCAGAATAAAAAGAAACATAATAGCTATTATTTTAAAATTCCGAATCATATTCTTTGGAAAGTTGATAAGTACATGAGGGCAGAATGCATCAGATCAAGACTGCTGAAAGATAAAAATCCTCTTCAGCTACAAATGACTGGGAGCTGTTCAGGTAAGACAGCTTGTAAAGTCCTGTACAAAATCACAGACTCTCCTGCTGTTAACAAATGTGTGTAGGTTTAATTAAAAAAAAACCAAAAACAAAACAACAAAAAACCCCAAGAGGAAAGGTGAACATGGAATGGACCTTGTGTGAGAGTCAGAGCTGGCTGGTTAACCCTTTCAGCTGCTTGCTCCCTTCAGTATATAACTCTTAAGGCCCAGAAGGTTTCTGCCTTGTGTATTACCCTAAGAGTATCTTCTATTTAATTCTGAGTCTAAGCCAATGGGAAACAGAAGGCAGAGTGAGAGAAATAAAGCCCCAGGATAACTGATGCAAGCAAAGACTAAATCAGAGTAATTCTGATGTCATCAGTGTCACTTCCAGTTACAAAATTGCAAAACTCAAACCCCATCTTCCTCCAGAGCAGGCCAGACATCCCCACTCTGAAAGCAAACCTTGGTGTAGTTAATTCTCATTCTGGATAACTCCTCTGGCTCCCCTGTTTCGTGCATCTCTGCTCTGACATTCCTGACATCACTAAAACAAAGCACAGGGGGTTTTTGGCTCTCAGATGTAGCTGCTGTGAAAGGCCAGTGAACAAAATTATTTTGTTACTTTGTCCCAGCAACGACCTCAATCCTGACAGAGGAGCTAATTCAATTCCAAGGACTCTCACTATCAGATGCTGTCAATTTGTCCTTTTTTTTTTTTTTTTTTTTAATACAGTAATATCTAATATGGAATAGAGACACTAGGAAGTGAGCTGAGAGCAGCAGAATTTACTTTAATAAAGGGATAAGATGGCACTGAAGTTTCTCCCCTAGAGGGAAAGAGACAATGGCTTTTCATTCACACACCTCAAAAGTTGTCAGTACACAAAGTGCCACCACACAAGCTGGATTTCTGCTTGCAGTTAGGGGTAAAATATTTTATGTACATCTGCTTCTTCTACTGGTGAAGGAATTGGAACTAAGTGAAATTCTTGCATTTTTAATTCAAGCATTATGAAGTCAATCTCCTTTCCAGTGACACATCAGTTCAAAATTTCCACACACAATAGCATGGTTTTGTGAAGGGATGGAATGTAAGAAAATCAAGATAGTGCAGAAGGCAATCTCACCCCTGAGGAGTTGCAGCTGTGCCAATCACCAAAGATTAGGAGCAGGCCTGCCCTTAACAGGGCACAGCTGTGTCCAATAAGGATGGGTGCTATAAAGAGTGGGTGAGCTGGGTGAGGAGAGAGATGGAGTTTGTTGGCTAAGCAAAGAAGAAGAAAAAGGAAGAAGAAGTAGTCAGTGCTGTAAGGAGCTGCCCATGAGCAATCACCCAGAAGGTATGGGAGCTTTGTAATAAGATGACAGCATGGTTTGTGTTGGAAGTTACCTCAAAGATCATCTCACCCCAAACCCCCTGTCCCAGGCTGCTCCAGCCCCAGTGTCCAGCCTGGCCTTGGGCACTGCCAGGGATGCAGGGGCAGCCCCAGCTGCTCTGGGCACCCTGTGCCAGGGCCTGCCCACCCTGCCAGGGAACAATTCCTCATTCCCATCTAAACCCAGTGTCCTGCAGTTTAAGGTCCTTCCCTCTCAGAGGGTTGCAGTTTATTGCAGCCCTGAGACACGTGAAAAGTCTCTGTTTTGGCCCACATGTTCAAAGAATGAGTTGAGCTCTTCATTTCTTGGTCTCAAGGTTGTTTATTGTTTCTTATCTATAAAAATTTTTCTCCTGCCCAGCCAAGGTCCATCCAGCAGGTCAGACAGAGGCACTCTGCCTGCCCCCAGGGCAGTGTCATCTCTTTATACTACAAACTACATGTAAGATGTTTACAATTCCTTCCCAATTCCCATCACCTATGTTAGACAGTGAGCTTCTACTCTAAACCAATCTAAAAGTGCCAACATCACAGCAGAAGATGGAGGTAGAGAAGAAGAAAGGCTGGACACACCCAAGTCCCTCCATCTTGTCCCCAGAACCCCTATTCTAAAAACCCCAAAATCTACTTTTCACCTAGTGATAATTTTATTATTAAACTACTTAAACTTCTGTGGTTTCAGGTCTTCATAAAAATCTGGTATTTTGCTCCACAGGTCATAAATCCACAGGTGTTCAGGGCTGTGTGCCAGGGTCTCTGAGCCCCCTGGCAGGGGTTCTGGCAACTCTGGACACCCAGAGGGATGCACTGAGCCCTGACACTTCGCCCTGGCTCTATCACTACATGCCCTTAGGAAAAGTCCCTGTCCAGCCTTCCTATAACCTTCCTGTGGTTGGAAAACTCCAAATTGCATCCTGCTCTGTGGTTCAGAAAGCACCACAGGTCCTACCCAGCCTCACAGAACTCAGGTGGGGAGGCTGCAGCATCTAGAGCTGCCAAATAGATGCCTACCCTTCCAAATGGTCCTATTATCTCATTTGGCCTGTCACACAAATTGGTGTGGGAGTAAATGCAAATTAAACACATTCAGGCTGAGCCAAATTCACTGGCATGGCTGGAAGAGCAGGAGGAATGAAAGGCACTTTGTAAAACCAGGTGGTGCAAGGCAAAGGGGCTGAAAGGGTTTTGAAACTGGGAGAGAAGCTCAAAATAAAAGCATCAAAAAAACTCCATTGGCTAAATACTGGAAAAGTCAAGCTTTTGGGAGATGCTGCTTATCTGAAAAGCACAAGAAATATAAAAAATGAACTCGGGCAAGGATTGTAGCACAAAGTCCTGGCACTGCAGTCTTGTTTTCCATCAATGCATTTTGAATTCACCTGATATTGCCAGCTGTGGTTATTCCTCAGATTTGAAATATGAGATATTAACCCCTGTCACCCTCTCTTTCATGCAATTTTCCTTAATTATTCCTCTTTTTTTTCCACTCTAGGTTGGTTTTCCTTCCACTTAGTAATGCCAGCTTAGCTGCCATCTCCCTTGGTGTTCAGTGCAGCCCAGGGACTGACAGAGCTCCTGCAGAATTAGCAGCAGTGACAATCCAAGTCTGGCTGGTCAATTTAAGAATATAAGAATTTAACAATTTAAGAATAGAGAGATTTGATGGACAGGTAAAATACCTTTTTCTAACCAATAGAATAATTGGCAAAAAAGCTCCTGACCAATTGGAGTCACACATGAGGTCTGTAAAGCTGTATAAAAATGAGTTATGTGAATAAAGAATGGGCTTCTCCTGCATGAAGAAAATGGAGTCTCACCTGATTCATTCCAACAGACATCCAATTTCTCAGATAATCCCTGAGAAGATGTTACAATTGGCTTGGAAGAGCAGAAGAACAACACAGTGTTGAGGTTTTGGCATGTAAATTTGATGTCCCCCACTCAGAGGCAAACCAAGACAAACAAAGATAAATTATTCAGGCCAGAGTTGTCCTTTCTGTCTCTGGCATGAGCAAAAGGACACAGGCTCAGCTCCTGCTCTTGGATACAGATGGGAAGGGAAGAGTGTGCACTGGGAGAAATCAGTTAATAAGGATTTTTACTGCAACACTATTTAGAACACTGCAACATTATTTAGGAACTGTCCCAGATCAAACTAGGATGATCGTTTCAGGTATTTCAGAAACTCCTAAAGTGAATCCTGGCACAGAGATGGACAATCTCTTTTACTCACTTGTAATATCCTCTCTAAGACTTTATTCCCAACCAATGTCAAGCCTGAAATTTGCAACTAGGAGAGCAAACCACCTAGAGCAAAATTTCAGTGCATAGAATGGCCTTAGATAGAGGAAAAAAATAATCTAAGCAGGCTACAGGATAAAAGAAAAAAATATTTTCCATTTACTGGTTTTAGCATATGCCTATGACCTGCAGGAAACCTATGCATGTGCAAGGAAAGTCTGCAGGCATTGTAAGGGAAGGAAAACCAATTTCAGTCTGTAACAGCAGTTCTGAAGCTGCCACTCAGAGGGGCTCAGCTTCCCAGCAGCAGAGTGCACTAAGGAGAGAGGATCTGGGCACCTACGTTGCAGACTTCAGTTTTTATATCCCTCTATCATTTGCAATTTCCCTTTCTAATCCTGGCAGTGGCAAGGTTCTCTGGAGTTCCTTGACACAGCATCATACCCTGCTTTTAGGAGACAACTGAGCTTGGTTTCTTGCTTGCCCTGGTTTTGCATGGACAAAGCCCTTTGGTGGAGATAAACTGGCTCTGGTGCCTCAGCTCCTCCTCAGCTCCAGGGGAATCTTCATAACCCTGCTCTGTGCCATAGAAATTATTTCAGGCTTCTGCTGGTAAAAAGTAAAATACTATTATTGACAGGCAAAGGCATGAAAAGCTAAATTCTGGCCTTGCACTGCTGCTAGAACCTTCCATCAGTGCACATATTCAACCTCGGCATCACTTTGGCTCCAAGCAGGTGCTGTGTACACCTAACCTCTCTCTGGAGAAGGACAGTATTGCTTCATAAAAGCAGTGGGACAGGAGCTAAACTCTCAGCTCCAGAATTTCTAAGTGTACCTTCACCTTCTGAATGGAAGAGTGGTTGGTTCACTACGTCCCATTGAGAGGAATAGTGGATTTGTCTTTACAAACAAGCTGTGGGTCTGCTGGTAGATACAACTAGCTCTGGATGATAAAAGAAACAATGGAAAAAGATATTTGCTTTTACAAATAAACTTTAGGTTTGCTGATAAATGAAATTGGACATTGCAAGATGAAAGAAACAATGGGGAAGGAAAACTCCTGAATTCCATAAGAATTAAAAATTATAAGGGAGGGTTATACCTTAGAGGGAAATCTTTGGTATCAGGTGTATCAGGAAGTCTGAACCTCTCAAGTGCCTCAGCCAAGGGGGAAAGAGAGAAGGGAAATGTGGCTGGAAATTGGGATAAAAAGGGAGGCTGCATCCTCCAAAAATTGGAGAGACCCCAGGGGAATGCCCCATGGCCTCTCCCTCTATTCAAATAAAGAAAAAGGACTCCTCTGTCTCCTTTTTGAACATAAACCTCTGGTGTTTGTGGATTAATTTTCTGAACACCATGAAAATACTCCAGGTCCTAATGAAGCCTGTGGTCCTAATGAACCTGAATCCAGGTCCTAATGAAGAACTGGCACAGGTTCTCCCCCAGTGCCAGTTTCAGTAATTCTCTGATATATGGTCTCTTCAGGCCAGGTCTCACAAGCTCTTGGAGATCTATTTCACACCCAAGATCGCTCAGCTACCTTAGAGGGCATAAAATCAGCAGGATGGCTTCTGTGGGAGTGTTGGAAACAAAAAGTTTTAATTAAAGGCAAAATAACAAAACTCTTTACAGAAAAAAAAAAAATACCCAGGTGCAAGAGGTTCTTGCTCCTGGTAAAACACCTCACAAAAGCCATTGGTTTCTTTGTTCTCTTCTTTTTCTAGTAAATTGTCCAGGTGGGACATTTTGGCTCCTGTCCAATTGGCCATCCTTAAGTTTGAGGTGAAGTCCCCCAAGTCCTGTGAGGTGTCTTTTTTACTTAATTGAGGAGAGAAACTTCTGGGCTTCTTTCTTTTCTTAGGAGACAAAGGACAGTTTTGTCACTCCATCAACAAAAACACATCCCTACAATTCTCCACCCAAGCAGACTTCAGCAGCAATCGTGTCACACAGCAGGGGCACACTGGCTCCCTGCTAAATGTGGCCAAAGTCTGTACATATTCATCTTAGAGCCCTCTCCTCCCTGAATAACACAGGAAAAACTCTCCATTTAGGGCTGCTCATTTTGCTAGCCACCAGAATTCCTAAATTGTTAGCAATCAAAGAGCCATTTCACAATGCCTGAGCCTCCAGCCCCAAACTGTTTCTGCAACAGTTGGAAGCAATCAATAAACTAATGAAAGTCAAAGTGGCTGTGAGGCAGCAAGGCTTCTGTGTACCTGGAGCTGAAGCTGTTCTTTTGGCACGCTCCTCTTTCAACTAACAGGGATGATTTTGTCTTTTTCTGCAATTCTCTGATTCACTACATCAAAACCCATTGCTTTTGTGAGCGGCTTCGTTACAGAATTCTTTCAAGAGGAGCAGCAGAAGAACACAACAACTATGTCAGGTCACAAGTTCCAGTTGGGCTGGAGCCTCTGAAAGAGGATAAAGAAAGGGCAGGGACGTGTGGTGCCAGACTTTGTGGCAGCCTGCAGCCATTTGTGTGCTCCACAGGGCTCCTGTGCATGGCTGATGCACAACAGGAATTCCTGCCATCAATCTGCCACGCAGGAACTTTCTGCAGGACACATTTAACACCAGCTAACTTCTGCATTTTCAGCACTTGGACTGGAAGCTGTCTGGGCACAGCCCATGCATTTGCTGCTGATTGCTCATTGCTCAGCACATTGATCCATGGCTGAGGTTAGCAGGCACCACAGAGCCTGCTAACAAATCAGCCTGACCCCAGCAGCAACGCGGGAACGGCAGAGAGGAGAAATCTCCTGCAAGGCCAAGAGCTCTGGAATCAGCCCAGTAATGGCTCAGTGGAGTATTTCCAGCTCCCTGTGGTTTGGAGGAGTCAGGGTGGCAGCACAAGGGAGCTGCTCCTTTTACAGCAGCAGAAACTGGGATAGAACCAAGACTCATTCATGGACATTCCCAGCCCAAACTGGAGCTTGCTCACTCCAAAGCATTTCCTACAAACTCCTCCCACCTGGACAGAAATTACAGCAAAAAAGAAGTACTGGAGGAGGAAATGTTTCTGCAAGAGGAAATGAACTCTGTGTTGTGATTCCATTTTTAAAGTTGTTAATAGCCTGAAAATTCAATTTCAATCATTCTACAGAGTTTTTCCATACTTATTATTTTTTCAGCAGGTAAAATGAATAGTTTAGAATGCCAAGTCATTTGATCACTGCAGAGGTGGACTGAGTCTCTTTTTGTTTCTCTTGAACTATTTTTCAGTTATAAGAAGTCTATTCTGTAATTGTAAAAAAAAAAAAAAAAAAACAAAAAACCAAAAAACCCCACTGTATTTCAAAGATCTGTTGAAGGGGAGATAGCACCCACAACATCACAAGTCATTACTGTGACTGTTTTGATGCTCTGCTGCATCATTCCAAAGTTCATGTAGCCTTTCCTCAAATTAATCCTCATTTCTGAGTTAATTTTGAACTAATAATGCAAGTATTTCTTTGAACAAAAAGTTTTTCTGGGGTGATGTTGCAGTCTCCAATTGCTTTCATCTCCCCCTTGAGGTATTCTGATTTACAGAATATTTTATCTAGCTTTTACTAAATGTGTATATACTTATATGCATTAAAGTCCTTTCAAAAGACACCCTCACATCTTAAGAGGTCTGAATGCGCAGCAATGTAGGAGTTTGGATGAAAAAAAGGCCACTGACTGTGAAGATTTAAGGAACAAAGCGACATCTGCCACCTCAGTATTTCCCCTAGAAATGGAGCAGGACATTGCACACTTGGCAATTCATTCCTCTTGGAAAAATTCAGAACTCATCAGGACCCTGAAACTGAAAAATTATCTCAGTATTTATGTTTTTATAGATACTCATGCAAATTCCTGTAAGACAAATCGTGTAACTTAAAGGGTTTTTTTATGAGTTCTGTTTGATTCCACCAAGGTTATATTCACTATTTTAATTCTCAGGCTTTACATTTCCTCAGCAGTTCTTCTAGGGCACAATTCATTTAAAGATATTCCCCTTAAGCACTCTAAACACCCATATAAAGTCTCAAATTCTAAGCACAAATGGAAGACTGACAGATCATACAACAGACTGAAAACTCACTGTTGCTGCTAATTATTTTATAAAATAAAAAGTTCTACCTTTGGATAAGTTGGTGACTTATCAGTTTTCTGCTGTGCCCAAATGACAGGTTATAAAGCAGCTGGTTACTGGTGCTATTTATTTCTTTTGTTAAAGAAGAAATCAACTGTTACTAAGCTCTCTGTATTAACTGTTATGCATATTTGTGCCTGATTTAAAGTTTCAAGAACTTACTGGAAGAGAATGCACAGATACAGAATCTAATGATTGTTCTTAATTTGTGTTCCAGGAGCACTTAAAAGTTCCAAACAAAATCAATGACTCAGGCAGATAGCAACAGCATGAACCCATTACAGGGCCATCTCTGCCATAAAACCAAATTTTACATGATACACATAAATGCAGGACCAGGAGAGAAGAAGGGAAAAATCCCCAAAACACCATCTCTAGTCAATGTAGAAAAGATAAGGTTTTAAGCTAAAAAAAGGACTTTGGCCTTGTAGAAGTGAATTAATTCCATAGTGATTTTTTAAATTTCCTTTAAAAGAAGCAATAGCTCCCTGCCAGGAGGGGACAGCCGGGGGGTCGGGCTGTGCTCCCAGGGACAGGGACAGGAGCAGAGGGAACGGCCTCAGGCTGGGCTCAGGGTGGGCACCAGCAGGAATTTCCCCATGGAAAGAACTCCTCCCTCTGGAATTCCTTATTTTTGATAGCTTTACTTTGGGTCAGGTTGTGACATCAACCGAAAAGATGAAAATCAACTTTTTCAAAAGCCATGGGAGCTTCACATTCTTTATTTTAAATGCAACTTGAGGCTAAATAATTAAATACTTCCATAAATCCTGTGCAATAACAATTCATGGGTTACACACAGCTATACTTACCATAGCCCCTGAAATCAAAGATCCCTTTAAAAATTCTTAACAGCATAACACTTTGGAAATAATCTTATTCTACAGATCCAGAGTTTGCCAAACCTCATTTACTTTTAATGAGGTGGCAGATATTTTACAGTGTGGAAGATTTTCATACATTTTGTGATATAAAGGCTAATTACAGATTTGTGTCCCTTCTGTTCAGCTGGGAGTGCAACACTTTTCTGTAACATCATATTTGGAGGACTACCACTACCCAGCCCCCAAGGATTTTGTTCCAAAATGGCAAATTATACTTATTTAACTGTTTCAGAAAACTAAGGAAATTTAAATTCCCAGAGTAGCTTTATGAATTTTTTGTTTCACTGTAAGGCAAATGACAGCTTGGCTCAGAGTTCTGCCACTGGATATCACAACATCCAAAGGCCAGGCCAACAGTGCAGACAGTTCTGCAAAGAAATAAAATAAAATAAATAAAATAAAATATAAAATAATAAAATAAAATGTCAGTTATTCCTTTGTTGTTTTCCCCTCCCATGAGAAATATTTGTGTTTCAATACTTTTTTGGGGGTGGGGGAGAAAATGAATAATTTGGATTTCTTTTCCATTTCTCAGGTGGAATCTCCATTAAAGAACTGGAGGAATGCTCTGTAAACCCAAAAATGTCCAGGGCAAAACATTTATGTTTACATTGAATTACTGCTCATGCTTCTGGGTAAATATCCAGGATATGAGAAAAAATAATAATATCTTCCTTTTTTTTTTCCCTTTAATATAATTTCCTTTAGTATCTGCCACAAAAGGCTCAGACATAGCATGCTTGAAAAGACTGGTTATAACAAAAGCATTGTCTGGAATGTTAATATAGAATCACTGCCTCCAGATATCTTATTTAGCTTTGGCCATTTTAGATCTCCAAATCCAGGGATTCCATTTGAATTCCTTGGAGAATGGGATTTGTTGCTTTCATCAGCAATATCAAAGGCTCACTTCCAGAATCTGGCAGTGCTGATCTGCTGCTGGACTTCTTCAAATGTTTATTTTTCCATAGGCTTCCATTCCCCACTCACAAAAGAATTTCTGATTTTAGTCCCAGATAAGGATTTTCCCTATAATCATTAATACATCTTTAAAATCACCCAGAATTATCACAAAATCAATGAGTAAAGTGTTATTTTACTAAGTCAGTATTTCCTTTTCATGAAGTCCAAGGAAATTATATTGCAATAGAGCATTTGCCACTGTAACATTTTCATCATAACTAACACAGGCTAATATTCTGTGTAAAATTACTACCATGAATTAACTTTATGTCTGTAGAAAATGAGATTGTATGTAATTACTGATTTCCATTCACAATAAACTAAGCAAATTATCTTCACAAACATAAATGCACCATAAATTTGTTTTGAGGCATAATGAAGAAATAAATTTGTGAAAGAAATATGGACTGAATCTGCCAAATTATTGTAAATGATAGCTTCTTTAAAATTAAGGCATGTAATTGCAATTGGAAAATGTTATCCTCTTAATGGTTGTATTATTATTTAGGTAGACCAATAATCCTCTTTGCTGATGCTTCATTTCTAAACTATTGGCAGATTTTATGCATTTTAATATCAAAATGCCATGCAATCTATAAATAGAATGATTTACCATTTGCAGGATTAGGTTTGTCCTAATGAAGTCTAGAGGATTTTAAAAATGGGGATAAAAGTGCTTAGCAGAAACTCTCACATTTTTTCTGCTCATATTACTTAACTGAGTGTGCTCATTCAATAGACAAGATTGTTTTACCATATGGCTCCCCAAGTTTAATGTTAATGAGTGAAAATCACTGTATTGAATATGACATTTTAAATCAAATAAAGCAATCAGTTTGAAGATGTTTTAACAATTGCACATTACATCCTGCAATAAAATTGCAAAGTTAACTTCTTTAAAATGCCACAGAAATTAAAACACTCGTATTGTTTTAAGGCATCAGTGTTATTTGACATTTCAAAAGCATTAAATCCTGTTTGATATGCCCTTTATCTTGTTGATGACCAGGCATTTTAAGACATTATTAAAAATTTCAACCACTTTTAGGTGGCCAAGATTGTAAAATTCTTAAATGTTCTGAGGATATTTATTAATGTTCTCACCACTAAAATATTCACCAGTATAATGTTGCTAAAAATGCAGATTGCTTCTCTCTCAAAAATATATTTTTGCTCATAGCTATTATGTTTTGGGTTTTTTTGTCTTTGACTAGATAAATCACAACAAAACCCCACCCCAGCCCTGCCTTTGGGAAAGGGAACCTTTCTTCTAAGGCTTTGTTTCTTCCTTGGACAAATTCAGGTTGGAATTATCTTCAAAAAAATAGAGCTTCAAGGGAAATATAGGTTGGATTTTAGGAAAAAAGCTTTTTACATAAAGAGTGATAAAGTTCTGGAATGGCTGCCCAGGGAGGTGGTGGAGTCCCCATCCCTGGGTGTGTTTAACAAAGCCTGGATGTGGCACTGGGTGCCAGGGTTTCGTTGAGCTGTTGGGGCTGAGTTGGACTCAATGATCTTGAAGGTTTCTTCGAACCCAGTGATTCTGTGAATTATTACAAAATTCTATGCTTTAGCCAAAGAAGTGAGAGAAGAAAATCAAAATCTTTGTCTGCAGTCCCCAAACCACCTCAGAGCAAAGCAAGCATTTTATCACTGAATTGTGGGAATTCCATTCTGCACTGGGTACCTCAGCACCACACCAGGGACTGGGGAATCTCTGCCCCTTCCTCACCACCCACACTGGAAAAAAAAAGCTGCAGCCAAGCAGGTGCCTGGTTGTAGTTTGCATTCTCACTTCCAAGGGGGCTAAGGCAGCCTCACCACATTTTCCATGCAAAATCAAATGGAGCTGAGTTGTGGCTGGAAAGCTTTACTTTACACCAGATTTTATTTTAATACCTTTTTTTTTCCAGACAAGCAGATTTGTAGTAACTTACAGGTCACTACAGCTCTGGTGGTAACAGCTTCCAAACTGGAAAGAACAGCCATTTCCTAGGCTAACCACAAACTATTGCCTGATGTTACAGTAATGATGTAAAACATTTCAAAAAGGCAATTTTATTTATTTATGCAGCAGCCTCTGAAGTTAAAAAAATAGTTATCTTGAACTAAAGAAAAATTTAATGCTAAATATTGGGAATTTTAAAACAAGGTTGTTTCAGGGGTGGTCCATGAGTATTTGCAGGGTGCCCAGAGGAAGGAAGGAATGATCAATCTGACTCCATGTTCTCAGAAGGATAATTTATTATTTTAAGATAATATATTACATTAAAGAATAATGTAATATATTATATTAATATATTAATATAATATATTACATTATATATTAATATATAATATATTAATATATTAATATAATATATTAATATAATATATTAATATAGTATATTAATATATACTAAAGAATACAGAAAGGATACTCACTAAATGCTAAAAAGATAATAATGAAAACTCGTGACTCTCTCCAGAATCCTGGCACAGCTTGGCCCTGATTGGCCAAAGAGTGAAAACAACTCCCAGCAGAATGCAATGGAACAATCACCTGTGGGTAAACAATCTCCAAACACATTCCACATGAGCACAACACAGGAGAAGCAAATGAGATAAGAATTATTTTCCTTTTCTCTGAGGCCTCTCAGCTTCCCTGGAGAAAAGCCCTGGGCAAGGGGATTTTTCCAAAAATGTGAATGCCACACATGAGTGTCACAAAAACCATCAGGTTCTGCACCCAGCAGTTTGTGCCACCTCTCTGCCCTGCAGGACATTTCTGCAGACACACAGGAGGCTCCTGAGAGCCCATCCTCTCCTTGTGCTGCAGCATCCCAGGGCTCAGCCCTGCTCCCAGCTCTGAATTTCTGCCTTTATCAACAAAGCAAACACTCCCAGGGCAGCAGCTGGGGCAGTGCTCCTGCCAACTCCTCCACAAAGCTGTGGTGGTAAAACAGAGTGTGCTGAGAGTCCAGTGTAGTAAATTAGTCTGTAATGAGAAAGTGATCCTCAGTCATCCTGATAATCCAGAGATCTACTCCTTTGCTGGCTGACATGGGCATGAAAAGAGAGTTTGAATCCTAAATTAAATCATTGTGTCAGTGTGGGTTTGAGTTTTGTTGGGTGGTGCTGGAGGAACACAACAGGTAACTGGAGATGATCAGTAACTAACATGAGGAATAACCAATAGCACACAGCCTGAGAAGGACAGGTGTCCTTCTGCCACTGAGCAGAACCCAGAGGTGTCCAGCTCATTTCACTGTCCAGTGAGAGCAGGCAGAGAGCTCACTAAACCTGGGAAAAAGAGCAATTTAACCTGCAAGTCCCCATTCTCTTCATCCCATATGAACAATGGGGTTTGGCACTGTGTACAAACCACTGAGTGCTTACTGCATTCCCAGTTTGTCTTCTCCCATCATGTCCTCCCAAATCAGGCTGTGCATGGTGCTGCAGCCCTGGCAGGGATCTGTGACATGGGAATATCCAAGGGGCTGAGCTGGAAAGCCTCTCCAGCAGCACTGGGTTTGGGGCTTTGTGAACAAACTGCTCCCATGACAATTCCTAACTTCTTTACACAAATTAAATCCAGGTGTTTTAAACACTGAAATCCAGCTGTGGAGTGGGATAAAGATGCAAAAGTTGAAGACAGAGTAATGCCTGAACTGTTTCTGGGGAGGAAAGGGTGGTTACCACTGGATTTCTTACTGCCCACCTCTAAAAAGGGCAGCTAAAGGGTTTATTCTGTACAGAAAACTATTCCTTTACCAAATATTCTAGAAGATTGTACAGCATAATTGACAAATTAATATTTTCATGGCCTTTGGATTCTGGAATGGAGGTAAGTACTTTAAAACAGAGCTACTGCTCATAAATATGAATATTTCCCCAAGTAGTTCAGTCCCAAGCCAGATATTTTCTATTCCATATGTAGGAAACACAACAGATGCCTTGGAGACCTCACAGATAATCTCAGTCCTGGAGGGCTTCACTGCAGACCACCATGCATTTCCACAGTCCTGAAGCTATATTTTAACCCAGCACAGAACTATGAAGACTTTCATGATATAGAAGAGAAGTGGAGCCAAACATTTTTTTTCAATGAGGTGTCTGTGCAGATGGCTCAGCTGGATTGATTTATGAGGCCATACCTCCTTTATATCCTTTTTTCTCCCTGTCCAAAGTGTGTAAAATGTCTTTTGTTCAATATGCAAGGCAGCTGCAGGGCTGCTCAATCCATCAGAGCTCCCAGGGAAGTGCATTTTCAGGATCAGCAACATCCCAAGGACCAAGCGCTGCTCTGTAGCTGCTCCTGGGGGAAACTGAGCCCTCAACCCCAGGAATTCACATCCTGCTGCTCTCATTTCAGGCTGCTACAAAACAGGACAGTGAGGGAGAGCAAGTGGGAAATTGTATCACTCAAATTTAAATGCTTTCTTAGAAGCTTAAGAGTTACAGTTGTGAATGAAGCAATTCTGGGAAAAGGGCTGGAGACAAAAAATAAGTTACAAGAAACAATTCCTAGACACAAAAAGCATCTCTTCCATGAGACAATGAGCAATGTGACATGAGCTGAAGAGCACCACTACAGCAAGATGTGTCCATCACTCAGGCACAGATCTGCTGCTATAGCTTCTATATCTGCTTCTACGGCTGAGAATTTACTGAGATATTGTTAAAAAACCCCAACAAACACAACAAAACCCAAGCACAACCCCTCCCTCATCAAAGCTAAGCAAAAAGACAAAAACTCTACAAAAAAATACACAAACACAAAAACATACATTCAGTCTCAGAAGACACAAGCAGTGTCAGGAAAAGCCACATTAGCAGCACCTGCCAACAATGAGTACTTATTTCTCCTTATTACACAACAATCTGGAGTTTAGAAACATCAGCCACAGATTGATAGTGAGGAATTGAGGTGGAAAAATGTGCAATACTAGGAAAAGCATTCTCAGTGTAAAACATCTAACCTAAGGACTGCACCACAAATGTTTAAAAAAGAGTTGCTCCTAATAATATGAACAGTGGTTTTTTCCTACAAAATCCAGTGTAAATAAGTGTGGTTGTAAATAAACAGCCTCTATCTCTGATGTTAAAGAATTTTCCCCAGAAAATTCGCCTTACTGAATGGAAAGCTGGATTTTTACCTATAACAATTCATAATTACAGTCCAAATTTATCTGCCTGGCTTCTCTACTGCATATATAAAATTCAATTTCAAAAGTGAAAAAAGACCAAAAAAAGATTGGAGGGAGACATCTCAGAAGATTAATCCCAGAACATTATCTCATCTCTTGCCCACGATGCACACTCTGATTACATGATCACATATTTATGTCCTCAGCATCTGAGAGTTTCCATCCTGATCAAATAAGTTCCCAAAAACCTCAAAGGCAGAGCTAAAAAACCCCTTCCAACTTCATTGAAAGAATTGATAGGATCAAGTAAATGAGGCATTAAAATGACTCTGGTTTTGCAGATCATCACCTCTGCCTCAAGTTATAGCCTGAGTCTGGCAAAAAAGCAACAGGCAGCCACGTGCTGACTCCCCTCCACAGGCATCCTGGCTGTAACAGGAATCCTGGAAAGTTGGTGGCTTCTGGTTTGCTAGCTTGGGAATGATATCTGGAAATGCAGAGCTCCATATCCTCAAAGGAGGATTCAGGATATAGAATGGTTGAGGAATAGTCAGGGAGCCAGCAATGGCTTTGAGGAAACACATCTGGCTCATTTCATGTTGGATTCTATTTAGGGAATGAATAAGGGTCTGATAAAAAGCTGGAGGATAGAAATAATGTAAAAATGTAATGAGGAAAGTTGTCTGGTTGCAAAACTTCAGTGATTCTCACCCAGGCAAACATCTGGACCCAATGCATGCACGTACTCCAATGACTTAAATTTCTTCTTCCCATGCAGGATATCCTGATGGAAATTATAAAATTCCCAATTTAACTGGGATACTAAGGGGCAAGTAGCTCATTTTAATGCAGAAGATACATTAGGGAGAACTGACTGTGATAACAAGGAGTATTTCAAAAATAAAAATTATGTTCAGTAATTAGAACATTGAATGAAAGCTGAGAAAAAGAGAACAACTCCTCCACTTAAAGCCTACATGGAATTATTACTTCCCTCCAGCTCCATATAGGCACTAGAGTCACAAAACAAAATAAGTTTTAAGAATGAGACAGTTTATACACACAAAAAATGCCTTTGTGGTAAGTGCCAACAAAGAACACATTGTACATTAATTGCTGGTCTCTCAGTCCAGACCATCTGTCTGTGGATGTAATGAAGGCTGGCAGCACTGCTGCTATTTGCTCAGCAACTAAAATTGGGCCTGAGCTAAACCCTGCTCACTGCCTTGTTACACCCCCAGCTGGACTTGAGCAAGAGCAGCTCTGAAAGCCAAGCTCAGCCCCCCTCAGAGCCAGGAGGGAGCCAGAGGGGGTGAGCAGGGGTGCTGAGAATGCAGAGCACCCCCAGAGCCCCTGCAGAGAGCACAGAGCCCTGTCCCTGCTGTGCCTGCCCTGGGACAGCCCCACTGCATGGCCAGCCAGCTTCCAGCACTGCAGGGACAGGGCAGGGACAGGGCAGGGACAGGGCAGGGACAGGGCAGGGACAGGGCAGGGACAGGGCAGGGACAGGGCAGGGACAGGGCAGGGACAGGGCAGGGACACCACTGTCACAGGCATCTTTTATGGAAAATCCTTTCCTTAGGATTTTTCCTCCTGAGAAGCTGAGAGGCCTCAGGAACAAAATGTAACCAATGGCTATCTGCTGCTGTGGAATGCAACAGGTGCATCTGGGATTGGCTCATGTGGTTGTTTCTAATTAATGGCCAATCACAGTCAGCTGGCTCAGACAGAGAGCTGAGCCACAAACCTTTGTTATCATTCTTTCCTAGTCTGTTCTTAGCCAGCCTTCTGATGAAATCCTTCTATTCTTTTAGTATAGTTTTAATATAATATATATGATAAAATAATAAATCAGCCTTCTGAAACATGGAGTCAGATCCTCATCTCTTCCCTCATCCAAAACCCCTGTGAACACGGTCACACACAACCACTGCAGGGACACTGCCCCACTGCAGGGCTGCAGCTGCAAATCCAGCTGGGCTTGTGTCCATGGCAGCTGGAGGAACTCTGTTCTCACTCACCTTGGTAAGCAGCAGTGAAAATTTAAGTAATCTTAGCTTCAATGCAAAGTTAATGAAGTAGCAGAGAGCTGGGCAGCCACATTTATGTTAAACAGGCACAATTGACTCTGGTTTGCTCTGCAGGAGCAGCAGTGTGAGCAGGGCAGAGATTGCATTCACCATCTGATGGCAACATGCAACAGCAAAGCTCTGCTGGCAGCTCTGGGGCACTGCCACTCCTGCACCATGGCAGGGACGGGCACAGCCTCAGAGGGACAGGGCACACTCACAGAGCCCATCAGGGAATGCTTACCCATGGCAGTGACAGGGCACACTCACAGAACCTATGATGGAATGTTCATCCATGACAATGACATGGCACAGTCACACAGTGTCATGGCATACTCACACTATGACAGGGCACAGTCACACAGTGACAGGGCACAGTCACAGAGCCAGTGAGGGAATGTTCAGCCATGGCAGTGACATGGTACACTCACAGAGTGACAGGGCAAACTCAGAGTGACAGGGCACACTCACAGAGCCCATAAGGGAATGTTCACCCATGGCAGTGCTATGACACACTCACACAGTGCCAGGGCACACTCACACAGCCCATATGGGAATGTTCACCCATGACAGTGTCATGGCACGTTCACACAGTGACATGGCACAGCCTCAGAGTGACAGGGCACAGCCTCAGAGCCCATATGGGAATGTTCACCCATGGCAGTGCCATGCCACACTCACACAGTGCCAGGGCACACTCACAGAGCCCATCAGGGAATGTTCACCCATGGCAGTGCCATGGCACACTCACAGTGTGACAGGGCACACTCACACAGTGCCAGGGCACACTCACACAGCCCATCAGGGAATGTTCACCCATGGCAGTGCCAGGGCACACTCACACAGCCCATCAGGGAATGTTCATTCATGGCAGTGCCACGGCACGCTCACACAGTGACAGGGCACGCTCACACAGTGACAGGGCACGCTCACAGAGCCCATCAGGGAATGTCCCTGCCTGCAGTTTTTGAGGACCAGCAGAGCCTGCAGCCCTGGGGATGTTCCAGCCCCTGGAGCCCTGTGCGCCCCCAGCCCTGCAGTGAGCCCCAGGCTCACTCCCTGTGCCCAGGCCACCTCTGGGCTGCTGCTGAGCTGCTCTGGTGCCCCAGAGAAGGGCTGAGCTGTCCCTGGGTGTGTGCCTGCCCTCCAGGCACTGCTGACAGGGCAGCAATGCCCAGGCAGGATCTGTGCAGCTGCTGCTGGAGCCAGACCTCACCGCAGCTCTGTGGCAGCAGTCCAGTCACTGCTCCTGCTAAAGAATCAGTTTTAGGATGTGGGTGGCCAAAAAAAAAAAGCCATTTTCATCTAGATGTAATTGACACAGCTCTCTGAAAGGATGTGGCCATGTTGCTGCAAAGCTGCTCTTTGGAAAGCTGGATTCATCAGCTCCCAGCCTGCTGGGGAAGACTGATTACTTGTCATTATTTTCTGGCTTCAAGACCAACTGGGAGAAGATAGAGGTTCTACTGCTTTCCAGATTTTTCCCCAGGAAATCTGTCCTGATCTCAGAAGGTTTGGTGCTTTTTCATTATTTTTTTAAATTATTATTGTATTGCCAGAATCTTCTAAAGCACTCAGGTGTTTGGGATTCTAAACAACACATTGACATGGGGAGAAAACATTTTTCACCATTAATTAAAATCCTGCAAAGAACTTGTGACAGATGGAAGTGATTGAACCTATTGCTATAGGGAAAGGTCAATTCCATTACAATGATTTTTTCACTCTAAAAAATTAATTATTCATCATTGAAGATACCACTGGAGAGTCTAAAGAGGTTTTTTTTTCCCCCCAAAGTCAGAATAAGCATTCAGAGTTCCTATCAGATGGAAAAGGAACTCCTGTACTCAGACCAAAAAGCTGGAGATTGTTCTGCCCCATCCATGTGCCTAGAAAAATGCTAAAACTTCTTCATTGATTCAAACTGATCTACTATAACATCCAACACTTATTAAATTTTCAGAATTCCATTCAAACAGGGGCACAGGTTTTTTAAATATTTGGATGTTTTCCATTGTATGAACTGGTTTTCATTTCATGGAATCACAGAATATCCAGAACTGGAAGGGACTCCAAGGACCACCCAGTCCAGCTCCTGTCCCTGCTCAGGACACCCCAACAACCCCACCCCATGCCTGACAGTGTTGTCCCCAAACACTCCTGGAGCTCTGGGGCTGTGGCCATTTTCCATGTGGATATTTAGAGAAAAAGAAGTGTTGATAGCCACACTAAAAATGGGAATTAAGATGAAAATCAGTATCTACTACTGAGTTCCCCAATGAAGGAGGAGACTGGAGAGTGTCCAGTGGGGAGCTACTGAGGTGATTGGGAGCCTCTCTCACACAAGGAAAGGCTGGGAGAGCTGGGATTGGGACATCTCTCCAAAAAGAGACAAAGATCTATAAAGGCCTCAAGGGAGGGAGCACAGAAGGTGGGCCAGGACCTTCCCAGAGGTGCTCAGTGACAGGCAGTGGGTGCAGACTGAAACACAGGAGGTTCTACCACAACATCAAAAACCACATTTACTGTGAGGGCGACCAAGCACTGGTGAAGATTGCCCAGAAAAGTTGTGGAGCCTCTGTGCTTGGAGATATTCCAAAGTTATTCCTTCTTGAGCAGTGGGGTGGGACAAGAAGATCCCTGGAGGTCCCTTCTCACCTCAACCTTAGGTGCTGTGACCCCAGGTGCTGGTTGTAAAGGGCTCTCCTGCAGGCAGAAAAGGTGGAAATGGACTCAGGAGAAAACCAGTGCCCCTCTTTGGGCACCTAAAGGTGCTTCCCAAGCAGACAGCTCAGATGCTGAGGGTCACCTTGCTCTGGTGGACATCCCTCTGGAGTAAGGGGAGTCTCAGCCCTTCCACTGCCCCCTAAAAGCAGCTCCTGCTATTGATAACTCTGGTCTGAATCATCAACTTTATTCCACTGGGGAAACAAGATTTACTATTCCCCACATTTCTCTTGACTTCTGATGTAATGGTCCAGCAAATGCCAACACCAGAGCACTCATCCTCTTTTGGCAAGAGGAACAGGAACAGTGGGTCAAGAGTTCCCAGAAAAATTGACAAAATTGTAACTCACCAATGGACAAAACAAATCTATTTTTCTAGGCTGCCTGTTCTTCCATGGTGTGAATTAAATGAAATCCCACAATAGCCAACATTTTTAGATGTCTGTATGAGCAAAAAGATGTGGCCTCCTTTTGCCACCCTGGGACTGCAGCAGCTGATAATGGAGTCAGTGGTACAATACCAACTCCAGATCTATTTGAGCACTGTCTGAAACCTGATTGTGCATGACTCTCAGAGAGCATAAGCCATGAAAAGTACCTTTGATACTGCCTAAAACTCCCCAATCTTTTTCATTTTTATAGTTTCATAGCCTTGCAAGCTTGAAAATTCCTTGGAGAACATGTGGTAAAACAAAAAAAACAAATGTAAGTAACACATTCTTGCAATTGGTGCCAGCCCAGTGGGACTGAAAACATGTTGTGCAAAGATACAGGGAAGTGAAGAGGACAAGAATACCCTTCTTTCAGAAAGTTAGAAGTTCAACATCTCTTCATGAGACATGGAAAAAAAAAAAGATGAAAAATATGAAGCTACGTAATGTATCTCACTGAAATCCTCAGCCTGACCCAAGGACTAGAATCTCATTTGCTTCATGACACTTTAAACCTTCCACTAACAAATCAGAAACAAACACAAAGGAGCTGAAATTTTACCCAAAGCTGCTCTGAAATGTTCTGGCAGAATAAAGTGAGATATTTCTTTATTTCTTACTCTTCTACAATGGTGGCCTGCAGCCAAAAGGACAGTCCTGGTTTCCAGAACTCTGGTTCTCACATCTATTTGAAATCTAGTCCTAAATTAAAAGTTCTTCCAGTTGCAGGTACTTCCACCTGATTTCAAAGACCAGGAATTCACCTGATGGCAATGATGGGGTTCAAGGGTGAGGCTGTGTTGTATCTACAGTTTAGTCTGTACAGTACAGCAGGACAGAAGGAGCTGGAGCCCACCTAAAACAAGAGTCTCAAAAATAGATGATGCTTTGCTGCTAAATTTAACTTGTAAGAAAAGAACACATCAAACTGTTTGGAAATCCAAGCCAGTACCTACACAATTTCCATTTGTAATTTTTGAGTCATCATATTTTAAACCTAGCCTGAAAGTCCAAACCAAATCCTTAAATTTATGTTGATTACTAGCTAATTTATGTCATTAACAGATGGAATAAGCATTTGCAAACATCTTCCAAATTCGTAAATGAAGAATGTGCATGACATTAAAAAAAAGCCACCACTAATAAAAAACCCCCATCCTAAATTGTCTACCTTCTTCCTTGCACTGGGACAAAAGGAGCAGTATCACAGAAGAGATATCAGCTTGGCTGCCTGAATATGTTGTTGATATAAAGCAAACTAATCTTGTTTCCTTAACAATCCACTCCACATATTTCTCTTGAACGAGCTCTTGATGTAGAAAGGCAGAATAATAGTCAAACATACCTCTGCAAAAGCAAAGATTCAGATCATTTCCTATTATCTCCACTGCAATCAAATTACTTAAGAGCAGTATCTCTTAAGGATGATAGAAATGCATCTTTTGATAGATTTCAAGGCCTCTCTAGCAAGGTCACTTCTAAATGAGATGAAATACTCCCATTTCAGGTTTCTGGTAGTCAATGCAGGATTTTTACACAAAGGCAAAAACGTAGCTGGTCCTGACTTGAACAACATTGGGGGCAATAAAGATAAATAAACATCTCACCCTCCTGTGTACTCTCTGCTAAGTGGCATTGGGGAGCCACAGGAAAGCTCCCTGCAGTTATTTTTTGTGCTGATTGTGGAGAGTGCTATGTGGCAGCTAAAACACTCTGCAGACACTGAGTGAAAAGCGTGGCTAACCTGGAAAAGGAAGGATTCCTCCCTGTGTGGGAGAGGGATGCCATGGATGAACTCCCAGGGCTCAGCAGTCTGTCTGTCCAGGGCTCAGCAGTCTGTCTGTCCAGGGCTCAGCAGTCTGTCTGTCCAGGCAGAGACCCCAGAGCCAGGTCTGCAGTGCTCTGCTCTGCCAGGGGCTATCAGAACAAGACAACCCCATGGCAGGGAGGAATGATGAGGAGGACTCCACTGATATCAGAAGGCTAATTAATTACTTTATATGTATGACATTATACTAATATACTAATATAATATAGTATAATAATTATATAGTATTATTCATAATATATAATAAATATATATACTATACATAATATTATAGCATATTATATTTATAGTATATATACTATAATAGTATATTATATTCTATATATATATCCTATATATAATATAGAATATAATATTATACTATGTAATATACTATGATAAATATTATATTCTATATTACATTATACTATATTATGCTGTATATTATATTACATTATGTTACATTACATCTAAACTGAACCTGCCAAGCACTCAAGTGCACAATCTCTCATGACTGTCAGTCCCAATACACACCTGGATCCAGTTGGTCAGTGAATCAAAACACCCACACCAGACTCCAATTACCAGTTCCCTTCAGGTAAACAATCTTCCACCATGCACTCCACTTGTGAACAAACACAGGAGTGGTAGATGAGATAAGAATTGTTTTTTTCTTTCTCTGAGGTTCAGAGAATGTGAATCCCAGAAATATTGGGAAGAATTGTGCCTTGCATTTCTCTGTGGAGAGAAATGTGCTGACACTGGGGGAACAATTAGCAATTACAACATGGCTCAGAGTAAAAACCCACTGGAGCTGATGCAGGGATGAGGGAATGAAGACTCCTTCAGATTCACTCTCTACTGTGCTCTGTTTCATACACAATTTCTGCTGAGTAATAGTCCTATCATCCCCCAAAACTGTGCCAAGAGCATTTGTATCTGAAGTCCCAAATCTCAACCAGGCATGTCTTGGGAAGGTAAAAAACAAGTCAAGATTTCCCATAGCAAAGTACCCAAAGCTGTAAAAAAACTATATTAGGCACAATTATAGCTCAGTGAATAAAAACAACGTGTAGATATTTCCACAAGTACATGTAGCTGATTCCAGTCCAACTGGAAGGATCTTAATCATATTTACAAAGTCTCCCATTTATTCATGAAAATAGCTGTGATACACTATGAAAGTTTGTCATTATTTAATATCAGTGTTAAGTGATTAATTTTAATGAGTACCTGAAATAAAAATATTTTGTTTCCAAGGTTAAGGGTACTAGCAGAAATGTAAGAAAATTTTAGTACAAACTCAGTTTGCAAATGATTCTGGGACTAGTAAGCACTCAAAGACAAGAATAAATGTTCTCACAGAGACACATCAGTACTCACACAAACAAATCAGATCTCTTCATCATATTTGTTCATTAAAAAAAAAAGCCTTATTTAAAAAATGAGGTGTCTACAAGCTCTGCTAGAGTTTTCTTTCTCCTTCATAGTGAAGGAAAGCTTATTAATGTAAGTAGCTTTTTGGGCTATTTGCATGACTGCCCCTTTTTGAGGTCACTGAGATTTTACAGACTGGCTGGGAGTTCACACCAACATTCTCTGGCTACCAGGGCCACCTGAAATGGGCAGGGAGCTCAGTTCTAGTCCTACTGCCATTTCTGTTAAAGCTTAAAAACAAATAAACCCCCCCCAAAACACCAATGAAATGGTTGTGAACACATGACTGTGACAAGAAGTGCTGCTTTGTCTGTGCCACACAGTTCTCCTGATGGCACAGAACTGTTCTGTGTCCTGCTCAGAGGAGAGGCAGGGCTGGGACCCAGCCCCTGAGAGATGATGCACTCAGGGCACCCCTCCCACCTCCCCAAATGAAGCTCCAGCTCCCAGCTGTGCTCACTCATTGTTTTATTGTGGTCACCCCCTGTATATTGTTTTACTGTTTTTCACACAAGCTGCCCATCCGTGTTGTCAAATAATCTTTATTAGAAGCTGTGATGGATGAGTAATGACATGGATTGAGTAATGACTCTTACAATTAAAAGTCAAATATCATTTATATGTTAAGAGAAGTTTTATAAACTTATGTTTCACCCCCTTGCATTGTTATCAGGGGGTGACCTGGGTTTGGGGCATTTGGGAGGGTTGGCTTGTTACTATGGCAACACCTGACCTCCAATCAAGGTGTAAGGAAGTGAATTCCGTCACTGGACAGCAAGGAAGGAGTCAATTGACAAGACTTTGGGAGGAGCTAAAGAGTTAAAGACAGAATATCCATTGTGAGGATGAGCACATGGTGGGAAAAAATCCTTTGCTCCTATTGCTATAATATTTTCTCTATTCAGTCTTCTGTTGTATATTTTTCTAAGGTTTATTAAAACCTTTTAAATTTTTGGAAGGAAGTAGCATTTCTCACAAGCAGCTTTTAGGAGAGCTGCTGCTTGGCAGTGTGATGGATATTTCTGTGCTGTCTGTTTCTGGACAGATGCTGGTTGCACCCCCTGGCACTGGGGGCTGTGCTGTGCCCAGCACATGCCCCTGGCCACAGTGCTGAGGATGCAGCTGTTGACCAGGGCCACAGTGAACCACAGAGTGCTGCACGAGGAGAATGATTGCAGCCAGCACACATCCATCACCTGGCACTACAGAAATACAGAGTCATTGTAATAGAACAATATCACATGATAAACACCTTCCCCCTTGAAATCCTCGTGCCTCAGCGTTTGGGGATGATGTATGGCCAGGCTTCACCTTGACATTTCTCCCTAGCAGCACACTGTTGTCCTGTGACATTTTTCTTTGAAGACACATCAGACAAATTTTTGGGAAGGAAGAACAGGAATGAACTTACATTCTCATGAAAGGAAAGAAGCAACTACTATTTAAATTAAGTTCAGGAGACGCACACCTTTGTCTAATCTGAATTTTAGTATCAGGATGACTTTGGTTTCCTTTTCTCATGTAATATTTACCAATATGCTCTCAGACCCTGATTTAGCATATTTTTTCCCCATATTCCTCTCCAGGTTCCCAGGATCTCTTCTGACAGTTCTCTCTTAGTGGAGATGATTATTCCTAGGACAGGGAAAATAATTCTTTGTAGAACACCACAGCTGCTTGGCTTATGTGGGGACAAAAATCTGCTTATTTTCTTACATCTCCACTGAACTGTTTGCTACAGCCATGGTGGTTGTGAGGGAGGGAAAGAGCTCACTGGCCTGGCTTCAGCAGCTCCAGAAGGCAGAATCTAAAGGAGCCCCAGGATTTATGCCTGTTATAGTCATCCTTTCCAAAAACTGTGACTCCAACACCTTCCTACCACATTCTGATCCACACAACACAAAATGTCAGCAAAAACAGTGATATCATGACACAAGGTTCAGGCTATGAATTTTGCTCTTTTTTTGTCATGCATAGGGTGACTATAAAAAAGAAGCCCCATCACAGACCATTGTTGTAGCCATCTTATTGCAAAAGTTCCATACCTTCTGGGTGATTTCTCATGGGCATCTCCTCACAGCACTGACTCCTTCCTCAGCACAGCCAATAAACTCCAGCTCTCTTCTCACCCAGCTAACCCTCTCTTTTATAGCACCCATCCTTATTGGACAGAGCTGTGCCCTGTTAAGGGCAGGCCTGTTCCTAATCTTTGCTAATTAGCACAGCTGCAGCTCCTCAGGGGTGAGATTGCCTTCTGCACTATCTTGATTTTCTTACATTCTATCCCCCCCCACATTGTTATGTGTTTATGGGCTGGAGACACATTTTTCTGGTGATATGGCATTAAAACTTTAAACAGTTGTGTACTTTAAGCAGTTAAGAGGAGACTAATGAGGTCCTCTCAAAAGTGAAACTTTCAGGTGGCTTCACAATTCTGTGAAATTTTTGTGACTTGCTTCCCAGAGAAAGTAGAAAGAGGAATTTTAAAAGAAATTGCTTTAATGCTATTCATTTCTCACCACCTGCAAAGCTATGCTGACTTACTGCTCAAGGTTTAATGGCTTATGGATTGGGAAGGAGGCAAACAACAAACACCTTTTAGCAGCCTTGAAGAGAAAGTAGCACAGCTTAAAACTTTTCTCAGTGTTTTATCAGCCCACAGAGTTTCTACTCTGAATTACAACATGAGTCCCAGGTTGGAGCTGGAGTGATGGCAAAAGCAAGTTGTGGCAAGGCACTGCACTTTGTAGCATGAACTTCATCACTAAATGAAAGGTAATCCTGAAATGTGTATTATAGTACATATAAATCTATTTTTAAATTCAGAAGGGTTTAAAATAGGAAGAAAGGCACTGAAGCATTTTAAAGATGTTGAAAAAAAAAGCCTATTACACACTGAAGTTCATTACCACTGGTAATACAATTGGATTTCACAAAACCAGTTTATAAATAATTGCATATGAACTGCACATGGTTGCTCACAGTTTACACATGATTACAGTTTGATTGCAGAGACAACCATACAAACAATGAGCTCAATTTACCCAATAGTTGTAGACATTTTGCAAATGGATTCTGTATACTTAAATCCATTTGGTTAAACGCACTCAGTAAATATTTTTCAGCTGGGAGCCCATGCAGGGTGCTCAGTGAGGGCATTTATAGTTCAGTGCTCTGACCTCAGCAGAGATTCTTCTGCTGCTGTCTGACTCACCTGTGTTTCACATTTTGTTTCCTCCTCTCATCTCTCTGTCATTTTTGTTTTGGGGGGACTGATCAAAAATCCATGACAGTCCATGCAGAACTCCCAGGCTGTTCTGTTAGAAACTGGTGCCATGGGCACTTACATGGAATTCACACCCATTCCCAGTGAATTCTCTATTTCCACACCTCTTCCCACTTTTCCTCATGGTGTCCTGCTGCAGTGGGACAAGAGGGGACACTGCCTGATGCTGGGAGAGCTGCTGGGGCTGAATAAATTTAGTTAGAGCCTGAGATTTGCAGGAAGATGTGCTCAAACCACATGTTTGTTTCCATACCTCCTAAGCCTGTCCCATTGGGCTGGAACCCACCCAGTCACAGGCACTGCCACAGGCAGAAGCTTTCCAGAGCACACAGGGCTCTTCCAGCCCTGGCTGGAGCCTGGAGTAGACACAGCCTCAAGAGAGCAGAGTGAACCTGGCCAAGTCTGCCAGGAGATCTCTGCCAGCTCAGGGTGATGCCAGAATTTCAGAATTTTAGGCTGTCATTAGATGGAACAGCACCTGTAACACCTCAGGCATGTAGGACAGAGAACATTCAGTATCAACAAATTTGAAAAAACTAGTTAGTTACACTTTTTTTTTTTTTAATAGGTATTGGAACAGGGCTAGACAAGAACTTTCTCTCCTCACCAAAGTGTTTCAACTGCTTTTTTTTATCCCCTCACAAAAATAACAAATTTGGAAAGATTAGTAGAGCCTCACCAAGGATGATTGTGTAACCAGTTCTTGATTTGCCCACAGACAGTGTAAATCTGCCCCTCTGGATGGGGATGGGGCAGGGGAAGATGTCCTCTGTAGTGGATAAGGTTTTGATTTTGTCTTACATTGCTTTTCAAATCACCTGTGAGAACAAACAGTTCTTTCTAAAGTGCTGAGAGAACTACAGTCCTGGAAAAAACATTTTAATGATAGATTTAATTGAATGAGAAATCGTCTTTTGTTTCTCCCACCACAGTTTTTTATCCACATAATTAGCAAAATGAATCTCTACATGAGTTGTACCATGTCACACAACAAAGGCACTGATGACTCCAGAGTTCCTCTCACAGCCTCAAAAATTCTTTGTGTTGCTTAATGACACACCTTGGGTGAAATGGTACCATTAGACAAAATTAAATTGCCAATCTGCCCTATTCTTGTTTACAGTACATCCAAAAGCTCCAAAGCTTTTCAAAAGCAAGAAAGTCAGTGACTTTCTGCTATGCTTAATATCTCAAATGATAGTAAAGGCCATCTCCAGACTGCAGCAGGCAAACATAATTCCTCTCAACTTAATGAAGTTATGCCTGTTTATACCAGCTTAGAATTTCATTCAGAATTGTGCTTTGGAGATAGGACTACACAGTATGCTTAGCAGCTGCCTTCCAGTCATGCAAAGAATGTGGCCATTATTATAACCGAATATTATTCCTTTTAAACAGAGAGAATTATTAATTAGAAAAAATGCCCTCATTTTCAGGGGCAGTAGAAAATATTCTTGTTAAAAAAAAAAACAACTTTTCTATTAATTATGTCCACTGAGACCAACACAGTAGCAAAACACCAACCATAACTTATTAGTTCAAAATAACTTGTAGAACTATTAAAGATCATCCTTACAAGAACTTTCAGGTGTTCATTTCAGTTTATGCCTTTTATCTTGTGCAGTCATTGCTTTTGTGTTTCATCCAAACAAAGAAATCTTGCTATTAAAATAGGACAGCATGAAAATAATATTTTTTCTTTATTTTTGCCTTGTGAAATCTAACTGGTTAACTGAAAATGAAGGCTCATTTCAAAAAAATTCTGAATGAATAGGAAATACTGCAAATAAAAAAGTGTACTCTGATTTATTCTGAAAACAGTTACAGATTCTGGGTAGCACCAAGTTTAGATGCTCAACTTAACTGGACTGATTAATGTTCTGAACTGGATACCTTTCCTAGGCTCTCTACTTTGAGTGCCCAGATACCACCTTCAATCCAAAAAGAGCCTGACTGCCTTACTTTACTGAAAATTTGGGATATCAGTATTTCTCCTGGTCAAATGGTATGGGTACATATAATTTATGCTTTTTCTTCCTTACTATCCCTTAAAGACAAAATTTGGCTGTCAGAATTGAAAACTTTATTCAGGTTCCTGCCTGAATTTCCACACATGACCACTGAAATCAGCTATTCTCTCTGTAGGTCTTGTATAAGACAGCCATATTGCATAATCCACTGACAAAATTATTTAATGGATATATAAGGATTTTTTTTAAATTAGAAAATGAATTATGGATTACAGTAAATGGAAGAAACCAGAGAAGGAGCACTAAGCAAGCTGGTTCAACAGGTGCCAAGGAATGGAGAGAAAGGAACAGACCATAGGGCAGTCCATGCACATCTGACAAAGGTGAAACTTAAGCAGATTCTGCAGGACTGAGAGACTGAGGATTTCCAGTCAGGAGCATCTGGACAATGAGAAAGGTTTAAAAAGAAAAGATAGAAACAAAAACCTCAGCTGAAGAGTGAATGGAGCAGTGGAATCTGGTCCTTGCAAGTTTGCAGTTGAGGTTCTTCATGATCTCCAATATCTTGGTAATTCCAGCTAGATCTGAATAAAAGAGCTGGCACATTCTGTGAGAATCCCACATGCCAAGCTGCAGGACTGTGGTTTCCAGAGATGTTTATGTCTAGGTACCAAGCAGAGGAAA
Organism: Molothrus aeneus; assembly: GCF_037042795.1. Taxonomy (NCBI): domain Eukaryota; kingdom Metazoa; phylum Chordata; class Aves; order Passeriformes; family Icteridae; genus Molothrus; species Molothrus aeneus. The sequence continues at coordinate 4,459,513 of NC_089656.1, forward strand.
TCTTTATCCTGTCTCTGCCAGGCCCACAGAAACCATGCTACAAGACCTCAGGTGTGTGGCTCAGCCTCTCACTGCCCCAGGTACTCCAGAGCACATAAATCCCTTTGCCCACACACCCAACACCACATTTCAAAGTCAGGGGATGTTGTAAACCAGCCAGCTTCCCCTTCAGAAAGCTGTGGCAGAGGTAGAAGCCAGCCAACAGCAGCTCAGGACTGTGCAGGTGGCAAGCCCAGCTCCAGTGGAGGCCCCAGCCCCTTGGGAGCAGTGTGAGCCAAAGGAATGAGCACATTTTGCCCAGGAAGTGTGCAGATCCAGGGTTTCATAACACACCAATTCATTACTCCAGGAGATAGTGTTCTTCCTCTCGTCAAATATTAATGATCATTTCAGGAAGTATAAAAAATTGTCTCCAAGCAACTTCTAGCAGCCATTAATTAAAATAATGAGCACTATAATATTAAAAGTGTAATGCTCGTACATGTCCTCAAGTGTTTGCCTAGAAGTCTCTGTCTGTGAGAGACCAAAAAAGAAAAAGAAAAAAAGAAAAAGAAAATCTGAAAGAACAGCAAATTAAAAGTTGATACTTGTATCACTGCTGGTCGAGTCTGTAATTCTCAGCTTGGAAATATGAAATTGGTTTGTTGTCTTCTGCAGACAAGATGCCACAGGACTCCTGCTTTTCTCAGCACCCCAACTCCCTGCTCCCAACTCACACACGATATTTTCCATAACTGTGCTCCTCAGGAAAGGGTTCAAGTCACAACCCACCTGCAGAAGTGCTGTAATGTATGTGTAAATTTAGGCAGAGGTTCTCAGAATTCAAAGCTGGCATTGAGCAGTTTGCATGGGAAGTGCAGGATTCTGCATGTATTCATATGTGGACACCTCAAGAGATTTGTCTCTGCTGCCATTTTATCCCTCTGGTTTTTTATCCCATGAGCACTGAAATGAGAGGAAACCTGGTGTAAAGCCGTGCATGACTCTCTACATAACAATTCACTTTTAAGTAAGTAAATACAAGGACTTGGAGAATTATCTAATAGAGGATGAAAAGATAACAACACGTGTTTACTTGGAATGTTCGTGGTTTGTTGGGTTTTTTTCATTTAACAAACACACAAAGCATATCTTTTCAGTCATCTCTGTTCTTAATAGGGTTTTGATTTGCTATATAGCTTTGGTTCATTTGAAAAGACACTTGAGAATGAATATAGGAGCCCTGGTCTCATTTCCACCTCCTTCAAGGGATATCTTATCTCATTAAGGTGTTTGTGCAGGGCTCCCAGAAGCCTGTTTGGCAAAACAGAGCTCCTTCCTTGACAGAGGACAGCTTTCATCTCACTGCAGCCACCCAGGTGAGTATGTAAACTAGACTACATTTGCACTGCTAATTCAAATTAAAACAGAATGGAACATCTCCATCAGTTCTAATGCTAAGCTCAGATGGTTGAAATATTCCTTTCACAGAGTGAATGGGTATTCCAGTCCTCTTAGCCAAAGGATGAAACTGCATTTCAATCTTTTCCTGAAGAAAAGTGTGAGAGCCCAGCCTGTCTTTTCCTTTGTCTTTCCTGAGTCTGAAGACTTTCCATTGGACTTGATGGAACAGAAACCAGGACAGAGCACAAGGGAAAATGCAAAACTCCAGGATTTGCATGGGGAATGTTTGCTGTGTGTGTTCTTCATACCCTGCCATCAGTCCTGCCCAGCCTTGGCTGTGTGCAAGCTTTTCTGGTAAAGGCAGATCACTGTAGGGAAGAGCCAGTTCTAGCATGATTTCATTTTTCGAAGGTGAAGCTGAAGGGTTCTTACACTTCAAGCTGCAAGTGCAGCTTATAATTGCAGCTGCATTTCTGCTCTCCACTGCTGATATGGCTGGGAAGAGGCAGAAATATTGTATTTATGTGAAACTTCACCTTAAATCTTCACTTCCCAAAGTTCTGAAAGTGCTGTGCTGCAATAAAACTACTTAAAATTGTACATTGCATTTTGCCATTCAGTTTGGCACAGTGAGCTGCTCAGTGCTATTCTTGTAACTCTCCAAAGTATTGCCTCATTTAAATTACATTTTCACTGTTTTTTTCTTTTATTCCTACCTTAGTAATAATGTGAAATATTTTTGAATAAAAGGTGTAAACAAAGCTAAGTAGGCATCTTCATTGACATCACCTAAAGCATCTGTAATTATCTCTATTATTCCAATGAGAAAATTAGAGAGAAGAGAAAATTCTGTGGTTTTGGGGGTGGTGGTGGTGGTTACTGGGAATTTTTGGATTTGTTTTTTAAAACCTGATATGAAAATGGCTGAGCTATCATGGTAAGGCATCATCTGTGGCAAAAGATGATCAATTCAGGAGGGCAGGGACGGGCAGAGGTCCCAGGCCTGAGCTAAAACACAACTTTCAGGGAAAAGTGCAAGGGAAAAGCCAAGTCACAATGTAATGATCCATAGGAGGGCATTTTAGGTAGAATTGATGGCAGTTATTAAAAAAATAAAAGAAGGAGGTGGTTGAGCCCACGGCTAAATTGAACATGGAGCTGTGAATGAAGCTTAGGCTCAGGAGACAAATTAAGGTATGATGAAAAGGTCTGTGCCATCAGATAAGAAAACACAGTTTTATTTTTACTCCTGGTCATAACAGTGAAAAGCCAAAAAATGACGAAAAAGAAGAAATAATTCTCATTCAAACATAAGCAAAACTGCAGTGTTTGAATACATTTTGTGCCCTGACAAATATATATGACTGTAAAGTCACTACTAAATAAAAGATTCAAATGATCTGCCAGTGGTTTCTTTGTTAAAATTTCAACATAGCCCTACAATTGTGTGGTTGAGAAGAAAGTTTCAGTGGTTTTTGTTTTTGGGGTTTTTTTTGTTGTTTGCTTGTCTTGGTGCTTTTATATTTAACCCAGTCATACATTACAAAAATGTCTATATATTGGTATTGTTGTTGTTGAGCACATTACTGAGATTTTGCCCAAACCATGGAATAGTCTATACCAGATTCCACAAGGGAATATCTCAATCGACTCATATCCTGATCTGGGAGCACAAATAGGATGGAATGTGGCAGCTCAGTAGCAGCACACACACACACACACACACACACACACACACACACACACACACACAATGTTGCCTTAGCTCTGAGACTGAGCCAATAGTGTCAGAACACAACAAAAACAAAACTGAAAGGGGTAAAAAGACTAAATTTTAAAAGAAAGAAAAATCCTAGACCCTGCATCTGTTGGTATGTCCAAACAGAAATCCAGATGTGAAGAGGGCATTTTATGACTAAGATACAGCCAGCTGAGAAGCACAGAACATCCCCTGAAAAATGAATGACCAAAACAGGCATAGTAAATTGTTTGTTTAGACATAGAAAACAAATGGATGGAGTCACTACTGAGTCTGAAACTAATACTTAGACTTTGAAATGTCAGGCTATATTATCCCAGCTGAGACCCTTTTCTCTTGCTGTGTAATTCAGAATTTCTACTTGCTTGATCTTATGCACCTTGATGCTATTAATGCATTAAGAGAAAAGCTGGTTTTTAAGGTAAATGCATGGTTCCTTGGATCACAAATGCACTTGAAAACAATGATCTTGAGATTTCTGGTAAATGATTTGAATTTATATTTGTGCACTGGATACTGTTTACATCTAACTCATTACATCTCTGCCTACTGTATAATCAAGGAGCAGGCACCACAAAATCATTCTATGGTGGAGAGTTTTTGATCCACGTTATCCTCAATGTTCTGAACCTTCTTCCACCTCAAAATATCTGCAGTGGTTTTCTTTTATTTCTTCACAATCCTGGGAGGGGCTGAGAGCCCCTGCCCAGTCTCCTGTCTTGATGGCCTAGAAACTTGATTTTCCTTCAGGGGAAAGCACAAATCTCCTGATCCCTCTGCCTGGATGCTCCTCAGTGCAATCCCTTCTATCCAAAGAGCTTTCTGAGGGGATGTTCCCAAGCCTTTATCTTCAAAACCATGGGATAGGCTGCAAATCTGCAGTACATGTACCTCTGGTCCTGGTCACGGCATGGAAATGTTAGAAAGGGGCAAGTCAGGAAGTACACCGAAGTTCACAGGATTTACTACTCAAAGCCTGTGCAGGTTGAAATTTGTTTACAATTTAATAACTTTTGCAAAGTATATATGGAATTAAACACACATTATTTCCCGTACCAGGCTGATTTGATGACTAATATACATCAGTTCTGATCACTACTTATTCAAACACACTGATCTTCCTAAAAACATTTGAAAAGCAGTGCTGTAAGCAGCAAAGAGCATATCCATTATTCTAACAGCTCCCCCAGAAAATCCATTCTTCATTTACCTAATTTCTTTAAACTCATGTTTCTCTTCTGCCATTAAGACTACTGAAAAAAACCCTCAAATCATAAATCCTGTGTTGGTTTGAAGTATTCCAAGCCGAGCTTGGAGCTTGGCCACTCCCATGGATCTTCATCACTATTAGCCTCTCTAAACAACCTCAAACAATAAATAGTGTGTGAAAATGGGGATGGCTGTATTGATTCAGCCCCAGCATCCCCCTGGCTCAGTGCTCTTCCTCCAGCAGGGACAACAAGTGGATATCTAGGAAAAAGCAACAACAATCATGACACCTTCCTTGACATTCCTCTTCCTTGCAGTCTCTGACCCTTCTTTGACTCAGGAGATCTTCTGGGGTTGTTGTGGTTTGCCCATTTAATAACCTACAACAAATCTCTTCCCATTCCTGCCTGGTCTTTTGAGCTCACACGAATCTTTTTCATCCACAACATTCAATAAACATTTCCATTTCTGCAACATGTGGTGTGAAGAACCACTTTGTTCTGTCTCTTTTCCATCTGGCTTTCATTAACTTGCTTTGATAGCTCCTACTTCTCATATTCAAACAGAAGGCAAATATAGGGCTTTATTCTCACTGTCCATTCCACTCATGGCTCTGTAGTCCTTCATGTCTCTTGAATCATGGATTTTTTCCTCTGTTTTGAGGAACCTGAGCTTGCCCAGCAGAATAATGGGTGGGAGTCATTCCCTATCTTTGATCACACTCTCTTCCCTGAAATCTTTCCAGTTTTAACAAGTCCTTCTGAAGGAAAGAACCACTGCTGCAGTCACTCAAGATGTGGATGGCCCACACGTTTTTCCACTCGGGATTTGTTTTGTTTTTGTTCTTAGACTCAGAGCAAGCTTTAAGAAGTCCCAAATATCTGTTGCACTTTTTTGGCTGCTGCCAAACACAAGGCTGATGGTTTCACTGTACTATTTAGCATAACTTCAATTTGTCATGAGACTTCTCTCTATTTGATCCGATTTAACAGTCAGCTACTTGGGAACTTGCCATGTGGAAAATTTCTGTATTTTTCACTCTTTTGTTCCCTTTTAGCTTTGCTTTCACAGGTTCCATTAATTCATCCTGTGCTTGAGCTTAAACCCAGATGCATTTCCCTCTTACAAATAAAGTAAGGGTGGACACAGATGAAGGCAAGAAAATCTTTTGGCACTCCTCGTTTCCAAAGGCACTTCATCAGAGCTCTGATGTCAGTCCCATTGTCACAGATGGAAGTATGCATTTAAGCACCATTAAACAAAACATTTATTCCAAATGCATCGTAATTACAGAAACACCTGTGCAAAACAGCTCTGAAAAGACACATTTTTGGAGCTGAGCAGCCCTGGCATTTCCCATGAAGGAACAGGCGAGCGGTGAATAAAGCATGGTGGGGATGCAACACAAGATTTTCCAAAGCTTTCTTTGGCTGCTTTTTAGCAATATGTTTATGTTAATTTTCAATATTAATCCTCACACAGTCTACAAATTCTTTTCTCAAGAAGAATTTCTTCCCAGAGAGGGTGGTCAGGCATTGGAGGGGGCTGCCCAGGAAGGTGGACTCACCATCCCTGAAGGTGTCCAAGACATGAGTGGATGTGGCCCTTCATGTTCTAGGTTAGTTGAGAAGCAATCAAGCGTTGGACTTGATTATCTTGGATCTAGATGATTCCATGGTTCTGTGATCAAGGGAACCAAAATCAGATTTTCACAGGTGCCACTCTTAAGGTCGTGTGACAGAAAACACTTTGAGAGGAACTTAGGAAAGGGAGATTTCAGTAGCAAAAAGATGCCAGCTACAATTAAAAAAAAAAAAAGAAAATAAAAAAGTGAAGATCAATGAGAAAAGCAAAGAGTAATTAAAAGCAAAGTAATTAAATTAGAAAACAAGCAAGTAACAGAACCCCCTTCTGCAATGAACAGTAAGAACATAAAGATGTATTTGAGAAGCCTGTGAGCTTCCCCAATGCTAAGGACAGCTATAAGCAGTTTCAATTAACACCATTTAGAGATTCACTGCAGTTGATTTCAGAAGAATGAGCCCACTTTCCATAAGTGACTAATGGAGCTGACATTTGTAAACCATTATGGACCCCAAATTCTAATCACCATTTCTTCCACAAAAAGCTTTTTCATCCAGCTAAACTAGGCTGACTCCAAAAGTACATTTTAGAGTGATAATTAATTCAATGCCAAATGTGCCTGCAGTAAAAATACCTTTAGGGAATGAACACATAACAGTGTGTGTAGCTTTTAAATAAGTCATCCACAGGGCTATGCCAATTTAAACGAATTAAAATAATTGTCAGTATGCTAGGTATGGAAATATTCTTTTTGTAAAACTGCTGTGAAATGCCCTGGAGGCTTGGGTGGCATAGCAAGAGGGATTCAGGCACTTACATCTTCTCTGTCCAGCTTGATAGAAATATCCTCAGGTGTTGTGGTGCATTCAGTGGTGTTGATATAATGGCATAATCCTGGTTTTTCCAGGCAGATGGATGTTGATGCAAACCAACACCCTGAAAGGCAGGGAGACCATAGCAGAGCATTCAAACAGATTCCTCTGTTCACTCTGCTTGTCTGACTCAAACATTTCTGTTCAATCTTTCCCCCCAGAAAAGCAGACAGAAAAAGGAAAAGGGCAAAAAGTAACCCTTGAGATGTTTGTAAGTGGCAGCAGGCACAGAAGCTGCACCTGAACCTCCCCTGTGTAATTGGATCAATGTGGTTGAGGTGCCACTGATACTCTTTGCTCTCCCTCTGCTGCCACCAGGGCTGGCTGGGACAGCTCCAATTCCAGCAGCCTCAGAGCTCCTCAGTGTGCTGAGAGTTCCTCTAACAAGCAGCAATTTTTAGGCCTTTGCAGCTCTGTGATCTTGTGCTGCTTTGTTGAGCAGCAGCGCTCAGACTGGCATTAGCACCTGAGATCAATACCCACACCAGGACCCACCAGCCTTGCAGAGGAGAAAACTGAATTTATTGCTGCCTTTTGTACAGCAGCCAGGGAATCAGGAGCTGGCCCAGCCTGGTCTGGATCAGCTTTTCAAAGATCAAAACTCCAGAGCAGGGTTGTCCTCCCACAAGAACAGGTATTTTGGGTCCTACAAACGCTTGGGTTAATGTGTGATTTTTGTGCAGACCTTGCACAGATTCACATACAACAGACATTTAATTTTTTTTTAACTAAAAAAATTCTAAAAATTTAAAAAATATTTAAAACTTTAAAAAGTTAAAAAACTTAAAAAACAAATTAAAAAAACCAACTCTGCAGGTTTTTCAGCACCACCACAGATCATCAGTGTCACCCTTAATTTGTTTCAACAGGTACAGAAGGTATCCATAGAACAATATGAGCATTTTCCACCTGCTGCTGGTTGAAATAATAAAATGTAAATGGTCTGGACTTTACAGCTTTAAGAAATAAATCATTTGGGAAGGGGAGCAAAATACTCTTCTATTCTAATCTAAACTGTTTGCCAGATTATATCATGACATCTCACCCAGCCTAAGATTTCATACCCCAGTTGGAATAACATTAGTTTTCATTTCCAAGCTTGCAACAAGAAAAGAAAGGGGTTTATTCTACTCTACATTAGGACTGAGTATATAGCAGCTTATTAGAAAACAAGAAACTAAAAATTAATCATGACACTATCAAACAAGGACATTTGGAATGGCTTTCCAGACCCTTAGAAAGACAAATTTAAAAAACTCTTAATCATACCTCATGGAGAAAGAATATCTACAAAGTTAGTATTTCTATCTCAGATATACTGAAGTTACTAGATTTAGCAGGTTGAGGTACACTGAAGAGAAAAAAAGAGAAAATCTGAAAAGCAGGAGCAGATCTGGCCATCAGCTCCCAAACTCTCTTAAATATTTGAGTTTTAGTGTCTGCCCCTGCTCACATCTGCAGACACAAATCCAAATTCTAGTCTTCTATACCTCAGAATGTTTCCAGTCAGATATTCCAGTTTGAATTCATTTCCACTTACATTAGAATACTTTTAGACTTTACCTTTTAAAAGTGCTACACTAATAGTAAATGTTTCAATAAAGAGCTGTGTTCAACACACATGACACATCCATGAGCCTTCCCTTTCACAGCTTGATTTTATAAAGCTATTTTATCCCATATCAGGCATACATTTCTTTCAGTGTCCCAATGTTTTAAGTTCTATAAGAGGGCTTAAGAGGAAAAAAATTGTAAACATTTGCTTAACGTTTTGTTACAGGGAAAAAAAAAATTATGTGCATTTACATCAGCTGGTCTCAGAACATGAAAAACATGTAGATATGGATGTGTAAAAGCCTTATTCTTGAAGAGCTCATGACAAAAATCTATTGGAAAATCAAATTTTTTTTTTTGGCCAGAACTTTAGGTACTAGAAACTTCTCCCCTTCATTACAGAAAGAATATGTAGGGAAACTTTCAATAAAAACTCTAAAAGGTTTCCTGTCCTGCCTCTCAGATTTCCTCCTGAATTTCCCATCATGAGACCACCACCCCCAGCCATTGGAGAGAAGAGGGCTGAGCAAGTGTGAACACAAGATTTGAGCAGCCTTTGCCTTTTTCCAGCCTAAAACTCAGGCTACACCCACCTTTACCTGGTGCAGCAAAGCTGAAGAGTGAGAGCTCTGTCCTCTGGGTGTCCCCTGAGCTCCTGTGCAGGGCTGGGTGTATTCTGGGGTTATTTCTGCCAGCATTGTTTAATTTTGGAAGCACAGGCAGTAGCATGCATTTACCAAAGGGGAGCTTATTAGGAGGAGCTCTTTTTGTTTAATATGAGGACCACTCCTTTTGATGGGCATGGGGGATTAGACATTTAGCATTTCCTCTGAAGTAAAGCCTTTGAAAAAGGTATTAAATACAAGGCTTGGCAAGAAGAATAGGCAGCAAATACACAAAGGGGAATTATTTTCTGAGATAACATTACAATTTGCCACGTGGTATCTTTTTGTTTTACAAGCATGTGCTTAAATGCAACACTAAAGTGGGAAGATCAGAAGAGATAGAAAACCTGATTATTTCAACTTGCTGTTCTTTGAAAATTGGCAGGCAAATTGACTTTTGTAACAAAGTCCTCTGCAGGTGCTTTGCACCAGACTTCACAGAGCAGTGCCCTGTCTGTCCCACTTACAGTCAGATGGGACCCACGGGATGCCCTTCTCCAAGGGCACCCCAGCCATGCCAGGGTCCTGGCAGGGAGGGATGAGTTTCATCAGCTCAGAACCCACTTCTCCACCATCTGGTAAAGAGTTCCTAGTAAAGGAACAGTCTTTTTGGGGTTTTTATGTTTTATTTTAGGTTTTTTGGTATTTTTTGTTGTTGTTGGTGTTGTTGTTTTTGTTTAGGTTTTGGGGTTTGAGTTTTTTGTTTGTTTGTGTTTTTTGTGGGTTTTTTTATTTTTTTTTGTTTGTTTGGTTGTTTGGTTGGTTTGGTTTGGGATTTTTTTTTTGTTTTGTTTTGTTTTTTGTTATTTTGTGGGTTTTTTTTTTTTGTTGTCGTTGCTGTTCTTCCATAAGTCAAAACATTAAGTGAGCAATCACACCTGAAGGAGATGATGAAATTCCTGTTTGGGATGGGATGGAATCACCATCTCATTGCTGACAATGGCAATTTTGCTTTTTCACTTCACTAGGTGGAGGATTGCACACAACTCATTTCTTTAGCACATATTCTAATACCTTTAAAAGAACTATTTATATGGCATTTAATTTATTGCATTAGATTTTATGTTCCCAAAGAATTTACACAGCCATATCCTAACAAAATGGTTTCTTTTAATGCAGGTGAGCATATGAATTTTATGCAGATCATTAACGTCTGTCATTTTCAAAATTGTCAATAAATTCTACTAAAAAATAAACCCCAAACCAACCCCTAGCTAGAAATGAAGTGCACTGCCTATAAATATTTTGTGAATTCCAGGAGACTGAGTTTTCACTGAAGAAAAAAAACATTTCCTGCAGTATTTTCTTCATTAATAGAGTATAAAAATAAAATGCAAATGTTCAGACTCTTTGGTACTGTGGAATCATCCTGCCCAGTCTTCTCCAAGCATTACCCTTCATGCTGAAAAAGGTCAAAGCTAATCCTCTCCCATGGATTGTTCTCTTTACTATGGAGGTGGCCATCTGTGCAAAAAGCTCTAACTTCTGCTCTAGCCTCGCTTTTTCCTAGATTCTTCCTCAAGGACTACCCTGCCTCTTCCATCTGTAGCTGTGAATGAAACTCCAGTGCCTGCAGGTTCAAAGGAGGCTTCTGCAGGCCTTTCCCTTCAAGCCCTGGAGCAGGGGTGGTGTTTCTTGGCCCTGGCCCTGTGCCACATTAGAATAGGTTTGAGCACCTTTGCCCTCTGCCCGACCTCTGCATTCAGAGGAGCTGATCTGCAGAATGAGCCTAATCAGAGCTCAGCTGCTGAGAACCTGGCACTTCATCCCTGTGCTGTCCACTTCATTTGGACTGATTTGCAAGGATAGCAGGATGTCCCTCTCTCATCTGTGGTAAACAGAAGTGATTTCCTCTGCCTGATTGCCGGGATGCAATTTTTTTCTCAATATCATACAATTTTAACGATGTGCTAAAAATAAGAATTTTCCTCATATAGATATGGTTCTACATTTGTCACCTCTGGTGATCCTCAAAATGTATTAAAAAAGGCTTAGAAAAATGGCTTCTTCTGGAGAATACACAAGTCTGAGTAAATGTCTATGTATACAAAGTATTTCTGGAAATGAAAGTGGATGAATAAAATACACTATAAAGAAAGAGAAATAGAAAGAGGATTAGCAGCAACCTTTTAGCTGTGAAGCTTTGGGATGCTGGAAAATTAAGGTTAGAGCAAAAATCCTGCTGAGTTAATATGTATGGAAAGATGAAAGAGAGAGGAGAAAGGGAGTGTGGCAAATGGGAGGGGGGAGAAAAGCTGAAAAAGGTCAAGTTGCATGCAGAAGAGGTGAGCACAGAATCAAAGGGTAGGAGCCATATGAACCAAATCAAAGCAGAAAGGAGCCAAGGCTTGAAATAAGAACACTGATCATTTTGGAGATAGGTTATTGGATTAAACTGGAACAGTGTTATCACCTTGTCCAAGGAACAAGAAATGAATTAAAAGCACATCATGCAGGAGGCTGTCGAGGTGTATATTCCTTTTATATTTTTTCATTAGTGAGGTGCCTGCTTCTTTTGACTCTAATTTCTTTAGCCTCATCTGATAGAACAATAAATCTTTTCTTTTCATTTATGTTGATTTCCAGGACTCCTCAATTTCTTCAGTGAATCCTCACCTGTGTTGTTAATCACAAAAAACAAGTCCCATTACTCCAACTTTCCGAATCTGACGGATATTGTGACTAAATTTTTCAGAGGGACATGTGTGCTGAAGGAGGAAATTGATTAGTGCATGAACTAGTTCTCCAAGGAGAATTTGTGGCAGATGTCCTATTTTAGAAGTCTCCTCAGTGCAGAGGAAGCAATGCTAAACTGACATGGGAATGAGTAAAGATTAACTAATCTTTTGGGTTTTTTGCTGTGCAGCCACACTTGAGAATTATGTTGCTTATTCCCTCAAAATGCTTATTACTCTTAGAAAACCCTTCTGTGCCCCATACAAAACATTTCTAATTGCCTCTTTCAAAAGCCTGCTTCCTCATCCCCATTTCTGCTTTCATTACATACCCACTTTAGTGATTGCAAAAAAAAAGAAATAAAAATTGAAGAATCCTCAGATACTTCAAAGATTTAAAAAAGATAATAATTGATCTGGAGAAATCCATGTTGTAAAGAGGACTTACCTCTATGGTAAGTGATTTTGAAGTCCTACTACCACTTAAATCCAGACAGCAAGCAAAGGACTTCAAAAGGAATTGGATCAGGCTATGGATACCTGCTCTCCATTTTGTGCAAATTATACCAGCTGTATGTGTAAGAACAAAAAAATAGAACAGGTCTATAATACCTAGACTTTATTGTCTGAAAAACACTATTGGCCCTTTCATCTCTGTGGATTTATATTCAGCAATAGCTTTCTTTAAGCTATGCAAAAAAGCAAATACGTGATTAAACATTCCGTTCTGACATTAGCTCCACTGAAAGGGACGAATATTTTATGTACTGTAATAGTTACAATCGCTCATTAGGGCTTTGGAAACCAGAGCAGATCTGCTCCTGACACTTCTTTTCCAGTTTTGATCAGGCAGGCTGGGCCCTGTTCTGCAGCCATGGATATTGGCTGTGTTTGTGCTCCCTGGGCACGGGCACCTTGGAATGCCCGGGAAAGCGTGGCAGCCTAATTCCCACAAACACTGAGCTTTAATCACCACGTGCATTCCCCCTGATTAGAGCACAGAATATGGAGCCCATTATCCAGCAGCCCTTCAAGCAATTGCTTTTGATTCCAAACTGTGGAAACTCTGCAAAAACTGCCTTTAAAAGCAGGGCCATCTGACTGGGAGCGCTCTCCTGATGTCAGAAAAATGTCCCACCAGTTCCTTCCTTCCACAGCACTCTTGAGAGCTTGAGAGTCTGAAGAACATCAAAAAAAGTAGGTGTTCAAGCTGTGGTTTTAGTGCTTGCCAACAATGCATACTAAATCAGATTGCTATTCCTATGCCACATAAACACAGAGTAATTAGGCAAAAACAAGGAAAAAAAAACTTTTAACAGGCTGTCATAAAACCCCAGCAGACCTAAGCCTTTAGGAATCACTGCCATCTATAAGGGCAGGCAGATATTCACCTTCTGACTGTTTAAATCTGCTACATCACTGTCAGTGCACAGCAATAGAGTCAGGTTTTGGGTTTACATCCACCTCCTGGAAACAGAATCACTATTTTGCTCAATAACACTGTCTCCACTTTCTCAAAAGACAAATAAATTAATGTTTTGCCCTCATTTGGTGGGGTGGTAAGTGATTTTTGATGAATTATCTTGGACCAGTTGAAGTGATTTGGATGCTGCAGGAAATGTTCTTGCAAAGCTGGTCCATGCTGGCATATGGACATCACGGGGTTCTGAACATCAGCAGTTTTCCTTCTGGAAGGTACTCGCTTACTTTGCTTACAAAACTGTGCACTCATGATATATATTCAAGCCATTAAGTAGTAAAAAACCAATACTGAAGCTGTACTGCATCTTAAAATAAATTACAGTGGTAGAAATTCCTTTCATGGCTTTTGTAAAGTTCTAATAATTTGTCTATCAATAAAAACCCCACCCAAAAAATAACGCATCAATGAAATTTAGATTTGGATTTTCAACCTTAGATCAAAAAAATCTCAACTACCAGTAGGTCAGGGCAGGATTTGTATCTGACATAAAAAATAGCTGGCTTGTAAGGAAACATGGAAAATGTATGTCCAAACCCCACTGCAATATAGCATTCTAGGTTTGCTTTGGTTTTGATCACCTTGAATTATTGCTTCTGTTTTGTAAAAAACTTCAGAGTTTAAAGTCATCCAAAAGCTGACCTGACTCTGATCTTGGGTGACAAAACACTTAAAAGCACCTGCAGGAGCCCCTGTGCTCTGGAGCCAGGCTGTGAGAGCTGAGGAGGAGAAGGCTCCAGGGAGAGCTCAGAGCCCCTTCCAGGGACTAAAGGGGCTCCAGGAGAGCTGGACAGGGACTGGGGACAAGGCCTGGAGGAACAGGAGCCAGGGAATGGCTGCCAGTGCCAGAGGGCAGGGATGGATGGGATCTTGGCAATGAGGAATTGTTCCCTGGCAGGGTGGGCAGGCCCTGGCACAGGTGCCCAGAGCAGCTGGGGCTGCCCCTGGATCCCTGGCAGTGCCCAAGGCCAGGCTGGACACTGGGGCTGGAGCAGCCTGGGACAGGGGAAGGGGTCCCTGCCATGGCTGGGGTGGCACTGGGAGAACTTTAAGGTCCCTCCCAACCAAAACCTTTCCAAATATGAATCTGTGAAATGTGAGTCATCTTTTCAATGCTTTCCTTCCTTGCATTGCCAAAGAAAATGACACTCTTCAGTAGAAATTTTTCTGTTAAAGTCTTGGTGCTTGGTGCTTCAAATCCCTTGAACTTCCCAGGTGGCATCTGGGTTTGTAGCCCACAGGGACAAATGGAATGCAGATATATTCTTGGATTCTTTACTGCTTTGTGGTGCAAAGTAACATTTTCCCTCTATAGTGAAACTCTGGGCACTGACAGGATGCATTCTGTATTGTTTACTATAAAAGGGAAAATTTGTGTTTAGAAAAGGTTTTGAAATGCCATCTTTCTGAGTGTAAGCACACCAGTGAAATCAATACAAATTCAACACCCTGCTTCTTTTTGCAATTCAATAATAATAATATTAAAACTGTGTTTAAATGTCAAGGATGTTGGAAAAATTGAAGATAAAATTACAGCATCACTTCCTCCCTGTGAAATAGGAATTCCTTCACTAATCCTGTAAACAAAAGCACTTATTTAATTGTGCTCATCTGTTCTAGAAGTACCTTATGACAAAGATGTCTCTGTAATAAGAATTAATTAAAATAAACCATCTGTTTGGAAAAAAAAAATCAAAATAAAAAGTATATGTAGCCAACCCACAGGGTAAGAGGCTTTTCTCAGTAAAGCCATTAGAATTTCATTTGAGCAAGATATGGTTTTGTGATTCCTATAGTGGGGGAGGGTTTAATAATGTCTAGGGTCACTGAAAGTGCTGAAGGTACTGGTAGTAATTGATTTGTTTATTTCAGACTTTAGGCCAAAAGTCTCCTCTGAGGGAAACAAAGGCAAAAGCACCAATGGACTCCAGGAATGGGGATCAGGAGCTCCCCTGGACAGGAGCCTGTGGAAGGTCTGGTGGAACAGAAGGGATCTGGTTCTCCTGCTCCCTGGGCCAAGGCTGGGAAAGCTCCAAATCAGGTGACCCAGGCTCATTCACGACTGAAGGGAATTATCAGACTGGATAAAGGAAGCCAAAAGACTGAAATGAAGGCCCAGAGAGGTCAGAATTATCAGCCTGACCTCAACTAACATCAGAGAATACCTATTCCTTTGGTTTCCTAAGGTTTCCTATGGTAGCTTCAGGTTCCTACTCCTAACCAAAAGCCCTGATGCTAAAGCTCACCGAAACCTTTACCTTACACATCTATTTCTATTTTGCATTTATATTTTATATATTGCCCTTGGGATGAAGGAAATGTGGTCCCTGTTTAAATGAGGTTATGGTAAATATGTGAAATGTTAATATGTTGCTATGTTAAACAGCAGCAATGAAAGAATCTTACTGGAACCTGCATTAAGGCTTTATTTTGTAATTTTTAAAATTTATTTTTACTTTGCATCTTTGTTGTAAAATAATGACTGATATTTCAGTCTACTTCCATATATATTAGTGGAAGTCTGAAGTCTGTCTCCTCTGCTATTTGTCCTTCTAGAAATCTTCAGGCTGAAGGCACATGAGCAGCCCTTTTTCAGCTAATCCTGTATTTTTGATTTCCCTTTGTTTTCAGACCCTTTTTAGTGTGCTACTGGGGTAACTATAACAAAAGTCACAGAATAACCAGATTCTTACCACCTCCAATGCATGTTGTGCCCCCTACAAGCATATAGGTTAGATATTAAGTACTTTTAACATTAAAACTAAATAATGCAGTGTTTCTGTATTTTTTGGCCACAATGCTATATTTTTTACAGCATTTTGGCATCACGTTCTGAGTGAATTTTGAGACAGAAACATTTTTTTCAATTAGAGGCTGTGGACCACTATCAGACCAGCTATACATAAAGACATCAGAGGAGCTGAGCTGGCAGCTTTCTCTTGTATTGGAAAGGAGGGAATCCAGCAGGGAATCCAGCAGGATGCAGTGGGATACAGCACCCCCTTTCCACTGCTGCTCACACCATGTTTACCTTCCACCACCCACGGCTGACAGGCTGCACACTTTTGGGTTTGAGGCAGGATTTTGACTCAGAACAATGAGTTCTATCCATGGAGTAGCTGATTTGGGCCATAAGTGCATTGCTCACAAGAGGAAATTAATCATTACCAGGGAACACTCCACCATAATGTTCACTCTGCTGTAAAGCTGCTCCACTGGAGATGGGTTGGCATTTTCCAAGTCCTCATTAATACCAGTCAGAATAGAAATGCTTTTCAGTTTCTCTTATTTCATATATATTTATTTTGAAATTATGAAAAGTGCCCTTGAAGCAGCAATTGTGTGAAGTGAGTGACCAGAGCAACTTAAATGGAGAAGTATCATCGTTTTGATATATTACATTTCAAAACACCCTACCTTGGGCAATACCTCACATGAGGATGTTACTGCACATTAATTTTGAGAATGTTAGGATCTACCCACCACTATTTCAGCAGTAAATGCCATGGCAATAAAGAATAATCGCTGCAGCAGTCACATTATTATAGTTAGGGCTCTGTTGGAGTTTCCATTATAAGTTGTAAATGCTCTTTTTGAAGGATTTGCAACTTGGTGCTTTTGAATTCACATTGGGCTGCAACTTCACATGGGAAAGGATTAGTGTATATAATTGCTTCAGTTTTGTTTGATGTTTGGGTATACTGGCTGACAGAAAAATAGACCAGCTCATTGAACCACCAGCCTTGCCTGCACACTGCTTTTTGCCCTAACTTTTTGATTACAGTGCAATTTTAGCCAAGGATAATTACACTGGAACAGCCTCTCATGTAGCTCCAGTGTAAAGGTGTTCCACCAGTATAGTTGATTCCTTTAAATTTAGTGGAATGAACTGGTTTTTATGTCATGCTATTACATTCTTAAATCCTAATTATAGATCTTTTCCTACTGTATTTTAGCTATGTTGGCTTCTGCATCAGCAGGATTAGAGTAAAGCAGAACCCATGGAGGAAAGCCCTAAGATGCTGCATTTGTTTACAGGAAGTGAGAAAATTGATACCTTTTCTCAAGTTGTTTCATCATGAAAAAAAAATGTGCTTTTATAGCTTCATGTTTTGGTTGGTTTATTTTAGAGGTTTATTTAGGAAAAGCATATTTTTACTTTTCTTCATTTTCCATTTGCAGTGCTGTACTCCTAAAGCTTGAGAGTGTTCTGCTGAGAATTACTTATGCCTTAACAGAGCTTCAGCACTTTGAGTGATACATTAAATTGCTGGTACTTGAAATCACACAGGGTCCTGGAATGTGAAAGAACTCCATATCACATTTGGCAATGAGGAGCAGCAGGCATTGGAAACAATGAAAAATACCAGTAATTGGCCCAGGAGTTCACATTTGACTTAATGGTCAAACTGTTAATATTTCCAAGTAAAGTGAAAAAACTTTAATAGAGGAGTTTGTACCAGAATTGCTGTGAAACAAAAAGGATTCAGAAGTAGCCTGCAATTATGAAAACCCAGATATACCAACAAATAATGAGAAAAAATGGGTGTAAAGACTCTAATCTTTGGTAAATTGCACCAAAATAGGAGAAGAGCAGTATCATTACTGTATGAACAAAACTCCAGCTTCAGTGCAAAGCTTGTCACATCTAATACAATCAGCTCTAAATATGATGCAGGGAATCGTGACCCTACATCTCTACTGCCACACTAGACTTCTCTCACCCAAAAAAAACCATAATTAATTAATTTCAGCTGGATGATGTTCTCCACTTTCATAATTAATAACATGTACATCCACCACATTAACCCTCTGCAGCTGAAACAGTATCTAAAGTGATTAGTAAAGGTAAATTAAAGCTCATTTCCATCCAAAAATAGTCTGGTACCAGTTGTAGTCAACTTTTAAAAGATCAAAACCATGTCACAACTTATTTATGGGCACCGAAACACAAAGAGCATATTGCCAATAGGTATGTAGTATTTGAAACTAGATGAAAACCATCCAGAAGGAAAATAAACATAGTATTAATCTGTTACAATATGTTCTGTATCTGATATGGCTGAAGGAGATTGGTGTGATCTTCTATAGAATTTAATTTACTGAGCTTTAAGGACACTTGAACCAAAAAAACCCCAAAAAACCTCCCAAGAAAACCAACCAAAACCATAACCAAATATCAAAACTCCCAGATCAAACACTGCCATTGATTTTTGCTGTGTCTTCAGCTGGGCTACAGTTTATTGGTTCATTACCTTTCCCATGTACAACAGGAGAGGGACTGGGAAGCCAGACACTTCTCAGCAAGGCTGTAATTGCTTTTGCCAGACTTGGAGACAGTGCCAGTTTTCCTGTGGAACTCCCTGGGAACAGGGATGGGGATCATCAGCCTTGAACTGGCAGAGGAGACGAGCATCTCCTCTGAAAGTGCTTTTATTGACAGACCTGATTCACAAATTCCAGAATTCAATATCCCTCCCACCTACCTCCTCACACTCACACCAGGTTGTAGTAGCACATACTAAGCTTTAAGAGGCAAGCCTTCAGCAAATTGCTGGTGTAATTGGAAAAAAAATAATAAAAAAGAGTTTTTAGTCCCTAAAGTGTTAACAAAAGGTGAAATCATTAGAAAGCTGAGAGAGCTGCAAGATCCTATTCTGTTAAAAAGTCACCAGATGAGGCTGTTTGGCCTATTGCAGGATTGCAGAAGAAAAATTGGTGTATTAGCAGTAGGGGCCAGAAAGGAGACACAAATAAGAAACAATCATTTTTACCCAGAGGTGAGAAAGTCTAGGGTATATGAGATCATTTTATTGAGTTCCATTATTCTGACTAAAATATTAATTTGGGGACCCACAGTGCTAGAGAAACATTGTGTTGGAAAATGCCTGTCTATGACTTTTCAAAGTTCATCCTCAAGGAGAAAACTGATTTTCTGTGCATCATTCTTGGAGAAATGAAGCTGCCTAAAGCATTTTATGTTCCCACCATTAACACCCCATATGCTTATACTGGCACATGTTCAAACTGTCATTCTCTGTTGTACATGCTGCTCACAGAAGAAAAATTATCAAAAAGGCATTTAACATATTTTAGCTTTGACCACATTTTAGCAGGTGTAAAAAAAAAATTAAGAGAAAGTTGCAGGTACCATAATGTTCCCAAAATGTAGCAAATATTCTGCTGAAGAGCTGCTGCTCAACAGTAATTCCAGGATAGCCCTGTTCTGAAAATCAACCTCTAATATGTGTAGTTTGTCACACTGTGAATGCTGCCTACCCGACTGTGCATGTGCTTGCTTCTTCTGGTGCTCTCTTGGACATATCAAAACATTTCACAGGTGAAAAATATGAAAAGAGGAGACTTTCCACTTGGAGGTCAAAAAAAACCCCAAAAAAAACCCTAAAGAAAACCCAAAACAAACAACCAAAAATAACCCTTTTCTTTTTTAAATTCAGATCCCAAAATGTACAGGTTTGGTTTGGGTCAAACACATTAAAGTTATTCAATCCATTTACAAACTTCTAAAGATTATTTTTAAAGCAGAAGTTTTTCAACTAAAAGCAATTTTAAAACATTGAACATTTTTCTTCATATACTTCCAAATTCTTCCCCTTATTATCATCAACATTGTTATCTGAATGCAATGTACTGCCCGTGTTCTTTCCTCCACAAAATCCCATGAATATTTATGCATAGCTAGTCCTAGATTCATACTAAAAAATCTTTGTTTTGTCATGTTGTCATGGTTTACCATGGAGCCATACATTGCATATGCACCATTTCTGTGTCTGTACAGATCATAAATCTATGACACCTTAAATAAGGTTTGAACATTTCTGCCTTAACCAAAATTTAGAGCTATGGTATTTAACTAAATGTTACAAAAGAGCATTGAAGCCCTTTCTACCTGAAAAAGAAAAAGAAAAAAAAAAAAAGAAGGAAGGGCTTGTGCTTGCAGAACTACACAGGACAATCCCACAGAGAGGGAAATTAGAATGAAAGGTTCTGCCTTGAACCTCACAGAAAACACTGGGATATTCCAAAACATCTCCTCTTATCTGCAAAGCAGGTGGTGTTTTCCCAGTTTCCATATTCTCCACCGGTGTGTTTCCCACATATAGCTTCCAATGATAAATTGCATTTCATCGGCCGAGTTCTTTCACAAAGCAGAGCACTAAAGGAAGATTTCTGAACAAGATGAGCCCATATAAACAGTCTGCCTTCATGGCACTCGTGTGGAGCCTCTCTCTGCTCATCACTTTGTTTATCCACATTCTGTACATGGCAATCCATCAGCGAATGTTGCTCAGGAAGACTTCAAAACAGAAACAGCAGTACCCTGTTTACTGCAGAGTCAAACTTTGGCAAATAAGCCCCACCAGGCTTCTCTTGGAAAAGCTATCAGAATTACTTCTGTTTTCTTGCTTGAGATGAAAAGCCCCCTATTGGCTGCCAATATTTGTATATTTTTACATTTGGATTATCCGTGCAGGATTCAGTAGGCAGAGTTGGTCCAGGAGAAATAACAGATTTGTGTGCCCAGAAATACACATTTGGAGCACTGATAGCCTTTTTCTACACTACTGTGGGAACTTTCCTTAGAAAGGAGGCCCTAAAAACACTGTAAAGATTTCATAAGTGCAATGCTCCCTGTGGAAGGGTAAAAGCTGTAAAGACTGGTGAGGTCTGCATATCTGTGTTCTGTGGTTTCAAAGGATCCAGTCACAGCCTGCTGTGGCTGAGGCTGTGCTCATTGTCTGCCTTTCAAGATGGCATTGCCAGGGCTTCCCAGCAAACATTCCCTACATCACACCATGCTGCTGCCTGCCCTTCAATCAGCCCAGGCAGGAAAAGATGCTGCTGGAGACGCAAGTGCTTTACAAGAGCTTTAACTCTCAGCATCGCTCTGCCAAGCCATCCTCTGACAGACTGTGAGGCACAGAGTGGGGAACTGGGGCTGGGGAGGACACTCAATGCTCTTCTGATCTGTTTGTGTCCCTGCTTCAGCTGAGTTTGCTCATATTTGATGTTTTACTGACAAGGAGGATTGTGCTGCATTCAGAGACAGACAAGCTACCTGGCTCATGCTGCTGGAAAGGCCCAGGAGGAAAGCAGGGCAAAATTACCGATAAAAATCCAGCAAAAAAGCTGAGTTTTCATTCTGATTTGACGTTAATTAACTCGAGTCTTACAGGATTGGGCTAACTAGACAGGTGCAGCAGAAATTTACCCTGTGCTTGGTTGAAGGATCAGGACATCAAAGTCCTTGCTGCGAGGGACAGTTTTCCCTTATGTAAATTATCACACTGGTTTTGAAAGGCCAGCTCATGTCAGTAAGAATTGATAGGTCTGGCTCTACATTGATATTCTCTGAATGCTTTTGACATGATTTAGATTTTCACGTTATCGTTTGATCAATTGATTGATGCATACACACATATTTTCTTCCCAAGAGAAAATGAGATAATAAAGAATTACTGATGAATGAGTGATTACACATCTTTTTTGCACCAGGAATTTTTATCAAGCACTTAGAGATGAATATAAGCCAATAGTAGTAATAAACAGTCTTCATAAAAAGTGTGTTGCTGGAAATGCACTTAACTTATCAACACTATCATATCTAATTTTTAGCAATGCTATTTAGATTATTATATGTACTCTGGACAACCTATTACATTAGATCAGATGCTCAGAGAGACTTTTATAATAAATGGATGGCAGCAGAAATTCCATCTTAACATAAAGACTTCTTGCTTGGCATTCAGATGGATTCTGTAATCCCAAGCTAATTGTTATACATTGAATTACCACATTTAATCATTAATGCTGCAGGGAGGCAGACATAAACAGATCATTGAGACTGGGATATGACTGTGGATTATTAACAGTACTATCCATTTTATTTTTCTGGATGTGTCTTTCTGTGACGATGTTCACAGGGATCTTAGGATGAGGAAAGCGATGAGGATCTGACTCCATGTTTCAGAAGGCTTGATTTATTATTTTATCATATATATTATATTAAAACTATACTAAAAGAATAGAAGAAAGGATTTAATCAGAAGGCTAGCTAAGGATAGAAAAGGAAAGAAAGAATAAATGTTTGTGTCTCGGACAGAGAGTCTGAGCCAGCTGACTGTGATTGGCCATTAATTAGAAACAACCACATGAGCCCAATCCCAGACCCACCTGTTGCATTCCACAGCAGCAGATAACCATTGTTTGCATTTTGTTCCTGAGGCCTCTCAGCTTCTCAGGAGAAAAAAAATCCCAAGGAAAGGATTTTTCAGAAAATATCATGGCTACATCTTTCAGTGTTGGTGTAGTGTATGCTATTCAGAAATAGTATTTTATTTCCATGATGCCGCAGACAAGATGTCCCAGAACCCCAGGATGGGTGAGGCTGGAGGGGCTGCTCTGGTGGCACCTCCCTGCTCCAGCAGGGCCATCCTAGAGCCCAGGGCACAGCAGTGTGTCCGTGTGGCTCTGCAATGTCCCCAGGCAGGAGCCTGCACAGCCTCTGTGCACCATCTGCTCAGGGCTGGCACTGCCCAGGGCAGGAGCTCTGGGCATGGGCAGGGGCAGCTCCTGGGCTCAGGCCCTGCCCGTGGCTCTGGGGCCATGGCTGGGCCCAGAGCAGAGCCTGGGCCTGCTCTGCCCCTCCCTGCACACGGGGACAGACAGGGGGACACAGGGACAGACAGGGGGACACAGGGACAGACAGACAGGGACAGACTGGGGGACATAGGGACAGACAGACCAGGACAGACTGGGCTGGGCTCAGGCCCTGCCCATGGCTCTGGGGCCATGACTGGGCCTGGAGCAGAGCCTGGGCCTGCTCTGCCCCTCCCTGCACACAGGGACAGACTGGGACACAGGGACAGGGACAGACAGGGGGACACAGTGACAGACAGACAGGGACAGACTGGGCTGGGCTCAGGGACAGACAGACCGGGACAGACTGGGCTGGGCTCAGGCCCTGCCCGTGGCTCTGGGGCCATGGCTGGGCCCGGAGCAGAGCCTGGGCCCTGCTCTGCCCTCCCTGCACACGGGGACAGACTGGGGGACACAGGGACAGACAGGGACAGACTTGAGACACAGGGACAGACAGACAGGGACACCAGGGACAGCCAGGGACAGCCAGGGCTGAGGCCCCTCTCAGCTGAGGCTCCTCTCCAGGCGGAGCAGCCCCAGCTCCCTCAGCCTTTCCTGGGCACTGCTGATACCTTGAGAGGCTGCCCTAGAACAGAGGCTGGACAGAGTTACAGAATAAAGCAGGGATTTATTAAAAGGCCTCAATGGATCCACCTTGGGGAGCACCAGAGCCCAGCCAGGGCTGCACCCAAGATGAACCAAAATGGTCCCAAAATGCACGGCCGGGCACGGGGTCTCTCCCTGGGATCAGTTCTGCTCCATTTGCATCTTGCAGTTCATTGTCCCATTCCAGCTTTAGCCCATGCAGTCCCACCCTGCTTGTTTTTCTCTCTCCAGCCCACGGTGTTTGTGCTCTGGGGCTGAGATTTGGATCATTTGTCCTTGGTGCCCAGCTGGAGCAGGAATTGTTTTGTCTCCCTGCTCTGTGCACAGAGCTTACCATCCCTTCATATGAAGCCCAGACCCACACACTAAAGCAGCACAGAATCTGAAAAATAGAAAAGCTAAACCTGGGGCATCACCAAGATGCTCCAGGCCCTTGCTCAGCTCCAGGAGCTCCTGTCCCTGCTGTGCTGAGGATCCAGAGCACCCAGAGGTGCCCCCAGGGCTGGCACAGGGCAGGATCCCCCCTGAGCTGCTGCCCAGGCTCTGTCATCCCCTCTCTGTGCTGGTCACAGCCTGCTTGGTGCTCTGAGCTTGTGTCTCTGCTCCCTCTGTCCTTACATGATTTTTGTCACCTCTTCCCCTTTCTGTGCCAGGTGGGACACAAACCTGCCCAGGCCACATCTATCATGAGCTGCTGAAATCTTTTAAGATCTCTCTCCTTGTAATGAATCTGCAATTTTAGTTCTAAACCACTATATACATGTGGCTGTAGGTCTGCCCATTTTATTTGTTAAAGATTTTAGATTATTTTTTAATTCTAGTTGTTCTGGAGACTTTTCCACTCATCTGTGCACTAATTTTTTTGTCACAATAGGATGCATTTGCTTCATACCTGTTCAGTGGTTTCAGATGCCTTTTCAATATATTTATCTCACATAAATTCAGCAGATTTCTCACTCTGTTTTGAGGAAGTACTTGGCTTTTCTTATAAACCTGTAATTTTCAGTTTGAAGAAACACTCATACCTTCAGGGAGCATTGTATTTTTTTCCAGTGCCTTTTAAATTTGTTTACTTTCTCAAGTACCAATGAAAATATGCTGTAGTATTGTAACTGTCTCTTGTCGTATCCAAAGAATATATTTTACCATTTAGTTTACGATGGAAATATAATATGGTATAATTTATCTAATCTCTGTTCAAAATCCAGAAACATTATAACAAAAATTTCCCTTAGAAAAAAAGAAAATTAAAGTAGAATTGCAATAAACTGTTCTTCATACATTTGTACTCCAAGAAGCTTCTTTTAAATCACCTAATAAATCCAGGACCAACCATATCTTCATTTGCTCATTAGGTACTCAGTTTAAAAGAAGGGGGAAAAATCAATACTTGTTCCTGTCTCATTTCTGAAGAATGGCACTGAGCCATTTGAGGTCTGGAATGCCTTCAAGTGAGTGACATGCTCAGATAAAGTTCAAAACCTCAATATCACCTCAGCTCATTTTGAACATCAGTCACAGGATTCTGATTTTTGATGGAATCAGAATTAAAGCAGAGGGAGAGAGGGAGGCACACACTGTGCCACAGAAGAATGGATATATACTTTTATATACTCAATATACTTTGGAAAAGGGAAAAATTCTTGCCATTCTTTAGCAAAATTCCATCACCAAACAAAATCTTGATTGTTCTTAGAGTTCATTTTCACTGCTATAGCTATTTGGATGGTAAGATTATACATATAAAGTAGATATAAAGATTGCACTTAGGTGAAATAGATGAGATCTATTAAAGATGCAAATCAGCTTAAAAAGCAGGAAAGCTTTACTTATGCCACCTTGTGTAATATTCTAAGGATTTATTTTTACTGCTTTCAACTGCATATATTTTACTGTGAGAATACAGAGAAAGGAGGCAAAAGTGCTTTAGTGGTTTTGCAGATTCAGTGCTCTCTCAGGCAGTGTCAGAAAAACCCTATTGTGGTGTCTGGTTTAAAAAAAACCATATTGACAAACAGAAAGGGCATTCAGGACTGAGGCCTTGGGAAGGCTGATCAATGAGAAAAGGCTTAAATAAATAAATATGTATGGCTTATCTTAAAGGTGACTTTTACAAAACTTTGTATCACATCACTGTTAAAGCTGATTCTTAGGATGATTCTGGGAGAAAATAGAGCCAAACCAGACAAAGCTGCTAAAAGAATTTAAAATTCAATTAAGTAAGTACATAGCTATATGACTATATAACTATAGTTATATACTTAATTGAATTTTAATAAGTATATAACTATATGCATTACAGAAGAATCTTTCTTGTTCCAAATGATCATAGAAAGACAAACCTGTTGTAAAAAAGTCATGTAATAATATTATGTAAATATTTACCACTGTCAAATACAGGTACTGAATTATTTAATAGGATTTCTAGCATGTGACTTGATACAAGTACCAAACAAATGGACTTCATCATTAACAGGGTATGGTTAATGAGCCAAATTGGGGCACAGTCAGGCCCTGTGCTTCTGCATTGGAGAGTTTGACTCTTTTCCAGGTGGGACAGTTCTTATGGATAGTGTCAGAAGGGCACTTCCAAACTTGAACTGCCAACATAATTGTGAAAAGAAGGATTTTTAAATTCTTCTCTTCATTGCCTTGTTATATTTTGAGGAAAGGTACGCATTGGCAAATATAAATATAGGAAATTGTGCTCTAGCATCGTGTCTTCAAACATTTAAGAGAAGAATTAAAAAACAGGTTATGGCTCTAGGTGTTAGGATCCTTCAGAAACCCGTTCTTTTCCCCACTCATTCCCAGCCAGGATCCTCTGGGAAGGCAGAATTCTCATTCCTGCCAGCACCAGTGTCTCTGGCAGCTGCAGCTCCCCAGCTCTGCTGTGGGAGGGTCAGGCTGTGCTGCTCCATGGGCACAGTGTCATCTTTTGCTGTCACTGTCACCATCACCTGGCCTCCCCATGGCCAGCATGCCTCGAGTGCCAGGCAGGTGACAAGCTGGGGCTCTGTGGGACAAACTGCCTCAAACTGAGCCCTCTCAGCCAGGCTGCCACAACTGCAGCTCAGGTTTACCTGCCTGTGCTGACTATACTTTCTTCCCATAATTTCCTTTGTTGTCTGCAGAATTTGCTGCGTGCTGCAGATGAGCCCTGGGGAAAGAAGCAGTATTTTTCCATGCATACAGCTTTGACTAATGCCACCTTGGGTCCCAAATTCTAACTTGTCACCACTCTGCTGGTGCAGGTGCTCAGCAGACAGACACATGATGCCTCTTACAGAGGATTAAAATGCCTATCTCTGAGAGACAAAAAGGGAATACTTTAATGTTTAATATTAAATCATTCTCCTAACTGGAGCAAAGCTATAAAAACAACAATAATAACAGACTCCTGGAGGAGTTGAGATTCTTTATCTGACAGAGGAGAATATGCAATTATAAAGCTATCAAAGCCTCAAAAATATATAAATATAATTAAGAATAAAGATATGCAGAGAAAAATAGTGATGTAAACACTTCACATATTTAAGATAACTGTGTAGTATTCTAATATCATAGAATCATAGAATAATAATTTGAAGGAAAACACTCTGCCATAGTAAAAATGTGATCCCACAACTCCCAGTTTGCATGCAAGATGCAGAATCTCAAATGTTTCACCTCTGTTGTGTTGCTCTCTCCAGTCAACATCCACCTAAGAAGAGACTTCACTAAGATTCACACAGAATTTTAACACCCACATTTGCAACAGGGGCTCAGACTGGAGGGCTGAGAAAAGGAGCATTTGCAAGGCTGATGTAAGGAGGTAAAGCCAGAAATCCTCTCTCTCAGCAGGCTGATGTGCTATTAATAAGTCACAAGGTAAAGCATATTACTAGGTGAAAAATGCTGCTGTGAAAATTGTACAGGCAGTTCCAAGTGGGTAATGTACCCACCCAAAGGAGCTCAGATGCATCAGACCTGGGACCAGCAGGATGGGAGAGGGCCAGTAGAAATCAGATAATATTGCTTTATTTATCAGGGAGTGTCTCCTCATTCCTCAATTCTCTGTCTTTTACAGAATTCTCTGGTAATTCCCGTTGGGCACAGCCTTTCTTCAGTTTCAATTCATGTTCTCTTAAGTTCTGTGACACTGAATCAAGTGACTTTTGTCCAGCCACATCTTTATTCTTCCCACAATTGTGTGTCCTGCACTGCAATGCAGTAAAGTCTCCATCTCCTGCTTTTCCAGATCTCCAATGCCTGAGCCTTTGTTTCCAGTGTCATTTCCAGGGCCCCATGCCTCCAGGATTAAATCTAGGATTTCCATTCCTTATTGTGTTATTCTCCTCTAATTTAACAGAGCTGTTTATACTTGCTATTTTGCATTAAATAGTAATCTTTTCACTTTTTCTTTCACAAAAAAGAAAAAAAATCTCATCTTTTTTTGTTACTTTTACCATTTTCAGCATCTCCTTCCCATCTGCTAGGTTCTGGCAGTATCCTGTGCCTTAACAAATTTCTTGACAACAAAAAATGGTGTCCTGCTCCCTTCATCCATCAGTTTGTACTCTCTTTGTTCATCACATATCTTCACTATTGAGGTTCTAGCTAATTTTTTTTCCCTTTTCCAATACAGTGATAATTACCTTCTAATTTTCTTTTGGCCCTCCTCTGAGTTTTTACTTTCTACTACAGTTTCTGCCACACACATACACTTTTTAAAAATTAAAAAATAATTCTCTTAAGTTTTTCCCTCTACTCTGAGCGGTGGAGTTGCAACATATATATATTAAAAAGAATAATTTCCTTTTTGGCTGATACAATCTCACTTAACTGTACCTAACATTCAGGCTTTCTAGATTTTCTTCTTAGAACTTAAGGCCTTATACCTTTGGCTTTCACCATGCAAAACAGACAGATGAATTTTCTTCTCCTTCCAATGGGTTTGAGTACATTTATGATCATCAGCTATGGCTTGGTGTCTATCTCATGGGTTTGGGATGTAACACTTTGAGAGGTAGAATTTTATTTAGTCCCAAAGAAAATCTATAACCAAGAAGTGGTAAAAAGTTCCTCCTTCATTATCCATATCAGCTGATGGGCTCAATTCTATGATTTTTCAGTTTTTTTCCCTTCCAGATTCTTAAGGCATCACACAGTACCTGTTCTTTGTGTATGACGTAGGTTTATAGCCTCCATCAACTTTTTGAGAACCAAAATTTAATATCATGATTGTAATCTTGTATTTTTCTAATTATTTGGAGCTCTCTGGAAGCACTCCTTGGTTTGTCTCAATAGCTACCTTGGTATACAATACTGAATCTACCAACAGTAACACACTCCTGGGGTTTGCAAATACAGTTAAATAACATTTTTATTGACCAAAACCAGAGGGAAATTACTTATGTCACCAGCTTTCCATTGGTGATATGAGACTTTGACATATTCAAAAATTTCAGTGATTCTAGGAAAGAAGCAGATAAAAATTTTGATGGAAGAAAATACAATGGAGGGAGACAAAGAATCATGACAACTTTATGGCAAAGACTTATATTTTTTATATATGTAGGACAGAATACCTGGTCCACCTCCCTGTTCTCCTTCACTTTTCCAACAATAATTTTTAAGGAAAAGGCTGGTTCAAAATGGTACCAAATGCACTTTTTCAGCAAAATTCCAAGTGACAAGGTTTCAGAAGGGCAACAGCAAGCTGTCAGTAAAAGGATAGGACAATTAGGTGGAAATGCTACTTCATGTCAGCTTCTGGTACAACTAATGACATTTTGCACTTTAAAAAGATGCAGCTGAATTTTGAGTGACACTGGCTGTGGACACAAGCTGGCATCATTCCACAGACTTCAGAGAGCTGCAGCACCTTAACCCAGCAGGCAATGAGGCAACTGGTCATAAATTGTCCATGGGGTTTTTTCATGGCTTCTAAAAATCTGTTCTGCTGCTTGGGCTAACATTTAGTCAAGCTTTGTATGAGGGCAGAAGCAGAAATTCAGTTCAGCTCTCACTGACCCTCAGACTCAGGGGTTTGACCAGGCTTATGGTTAAAGTGCTTTCACGTCAGTTGTGATTTTCCTAAAAAGAATGTTAAGTAAAAAAAGAT
The DNA here is from genome assembly GCF_037042795.1 of Molothrus aeneus. Taxonomy (NCBI): domain Eukaryota; kingdom Metazoa; phylum Chordata; class Aves; order Passeriformes; family Icteridae; genus Molothrus; species Molothrus aeneus. The sequence continues at coordinate 4,489,066 of NC_089656.1, forward strand.
AAACAATAATTGGCTTTAAAATTCCTGTCTAGAAATCTGTCACTTAAACCTCAAAAACCTGAACTTCAGGGGGATCTTGCTGTTTGACCTTGAAGCTTTTTCGTCTCCCCTGGATAAGGCCCCAAATTACATCACTCTTGACAAGCCTGACACCTAAACTCAGCTGAGATCCAGTCTAGGTGCTACTCCATTTATTTGCTTTCCTCAGGAGTTGTTTCTTTTTTCAGCTTTCCTATGATTCCCAGACTGGAAACTGCTTTTAACCAGTGTCTTTTTCCTTGAAAAGCTGGCTGCTGTTGTCCAAGCCAGGAGCTTCATTTTTTAGCATAGCTTAGTTTAATTATGAGCCTGTTTAGCCTAAGTGTGATCCCTGGCTGGAGGGCTGGCGAGTTCCTTCTCCTCACAGTTAAAGTACTCATTTATAAGTAGGTCTGTACTTACCTGCCTCCTCTATAGAAAACAGAACTGAATTTTATATTCTACAGGAATTGCATTCAAAAACAGAAAGGAGAAGCAGGCCTTGGAGCAGGGACCAAATGTAATGAGCACCTTGAACACTGAACTGCCAAGTTATCCATCCTTTCTGACCTTGTGAGGTTTGAGCTTTTTTCCTGCACAAAGGTACTGCTCCAAGAGAACAGCAACATTCCCCACCTCCTGAGTAGCCTTATTTCTTGCAAACCTTGTGTTTTGGGTACTCATCTTGAAGATAAAAGGTTAGGTTTGAAGTTCAGACAAGAGGGAATTGAATCCCTGCTTGCCTTTTACAGGGCAAGCATTCTTACCACTTGGCTATTGTGCAGGAAAGAAAGACTCGGTGTCTCCTTCTTCAGCAGTGCTCTGAAAGCAAAACAGGAGCCTTGCTCAAAGGCACTGTGCTCCTGCTTTCAGCAAGGGCTGCTTGCTGAGGAGCTCAGCTTCTCACAGACCACTCAGACCCACAGGAGATGAATATTTAGTGCTTTCACTTGCTCTTGGGTAGCTGGAGCTTGACTAAGGAGGAATCCTGTTCAGCCTGGTGGCTGCTTCAGTCCCCAAGTGCTGAGTTATCCCTCCTTCAGGCTGCAGAGGGGCTTCTGGGGAAGCAGGAGCCCTCTTCCCTAAGCCAAGCTTTCCACTCCATGGACCAGGAGCTTGGAAAAGAGCCAGTGCAGCACCAAACCCTCACACCCCACTGTAGCCATGATACTTTCTGAAAAATCCTTTCCTTGGGATCTTTTCTCCTGAGAAGCTGAGAGGCCTCAGGAACAAAATGTAACCAATGGTTATCTGCTGCTGTGGAATGCAACAGGTGCATCTGGGATTGGGCTCATGTGGTTGTTTCTAATTAATGGCCAATCACAGTCAGCTGGCTCGGACTCTCTGTCCAAGACACAAACCTTCGTTATCATTCTTTCTTTTTCTATTCTTAGCCAGCCTTCTGATGAAATCCTTTCTTCTATTCTTTTAGTATAGTTTTAATATAATATATATGATAAAATAATAAATCAGCCTTCTGAAACATGGAGTCAGATCCTGGTCTCTTCCCTCATCCTCAGACCCCTGTGAACACCATCACACCCCACCCTGTCACTCTTTGTGAAATCACAGTTCAGAACTGGGACTTCCTGCATTTTCTTGGCTCATTTGTTCATTTGGGTTTTTTGCTTGTTGTTTTGGGTTTTATAATGCTTGCAATATGATTGTAAATTTATTTTTCTTTCTAAAGTAATAGCTGTGGATGCCAGCTGGTCAGAGAGAGAGAGAAACAGCAATCGTTTCTCACAGTAGCTTGTGGATTTTAGGGAGTTGTAAGAAAGTGATAACTTGTTTGTATAAACAATCTGCAGGTGGTGGTTTTCCACCTTCTTTTCCTGTTCTTCTCAAGGACAGTGTGTGAGAAAGATGTTTTTTATTAACTAGCCAATCAAGTAGAATGTAACGCATCAGTCTATTAAACCCGAAGAATCTTTTGCAATAAACCCTCTTTTCTCCTTTCTTTGGGTCTCTTGTCTGTTCTTGTGGCATTCTTGGCTCAAGGGTGACAAATACCATTTTGGTTTACAAAAGGGAAGGTGTCTTCATCTGATGTAGTTCAACATATACAAGACCCACAAAGTTTTTTGGACAAAACCCATCACTACATCCAGAGATGCAGGAAATGGTAGAGGCACCTGTGAGACAGAACCAAAAGTTATTTTTATAAAATATGACATGGTATGTTTATTGAAAAGCACCTCCACCTCATGAATATTCCAGGAAGATTTGACCCTTTCAAAATTTCCTCTAAAGATGAAAAAATGCCATTTTTATGGGCTACTTTGTTCTGATACATGCAGTACTTAAATGACAGCTAGAAAAGCATAGCAACACATACAGCACTAACTACTGATGGCACTGATGACAGAAATAGGCAAATACCTGACTTATTCATTTATTTTTCAACTTTTCTATTTAAGGTATCCAAACATATTCAGATACTCTCAGCACTTCTGAAATAGAGCATAGGGATAATGTGAAGCAATGACTACTGCCTAAAGAGCTGGAAAATATTTCTGATCTTTCTTTTAACTGCAGGAAAAGTTCAGATTAGGCTGTTAGATTGAAAAGGATCTTATTTGGACAACCAGGCAGAGTTGTCAGTTAAAATAAATGTTTGGATTCAGTGAAGAAATTTCATAGGTTATTATGGCCTGAGGAAGACACACTACATTTGTGAATGGCTGAGATCCATGGTCCCAGACAAAGGAGGCAAAATGCTTACTCAGTTTCCCTAAAATCTGACAATAGAAATACAAATATACTGGCAAGATGGAACTTATCTTTTGCTCTAAGTCTCCCCTTCCAGAAAAAGCCTTCCTTGCAATGAGGATAACAATGTGCAGAGATACCTGAACACTCAGCTCAGACACAGACCCTTGGTACTTTCTACACAACCCTGGCCAGACTTTGTAATACATAAGCATCAGTTCCAAAAGAACATCAGAAAAGCAAAAGCTTTTTGTGCCGTTCTGGAATCCAACAAAAAAAAATGCATAGCCTTAGGCATTGTATTTAAATGAGCCTTCCAAGATCCTCATGAATGTTAGCTCAGGCAGAGTTTATCTACCAGGGGGAAACCAGAGATTCAGCTTCCCTGCCAACTTTCTTAATAAACATGAGCCACTGACATTGTCCAAAATAGAGCAGATAAGCAGAAGTTGCACATCCCACTCATTGCTATGCTATATTAAAGCTTAGCACAGTGGAGGGAACAACATTCCAGAAGTTATTTACAGTGATGGGAACAATTTGGTTTATAAACAAATGAGCAATAAATGTCCTTATTCAGGAGATTAAAAAAAAAAAAAAGTTCGTTCATACAAAAAATTCAAACCAGATTTTTTTCAAGCACTGATTATCAAAGAAATGTTAGTGCTTTGGGTGTGTTTAGTAGGTTATTTATTTGTTTCTGTTTCAATTAGCTAGTGCTCTGTGTGCATGTTAGAGAAAGGCTGCTGCTTTTAGACAATACAGAATACACTGAATACAGCCTCACAGCCTGAAAAAAACATCTTTACAGGACACAAACCCACAGAACACAGAGAATTAGTTCCATTTTCTCATTTCCAAGAGTCTCAAATAATAATACAAAAAAATCCTTTAAGAGACATACCAAAGTTTACCAATTGAGCAGTGATTAGAAGAAAGACATAAAAAAGAGCATAGCATCAACACAAATAATAGCCATACCAATAAAATATAACAGACAAAATACAAATCCCAAATGAGTACCACTAACACACAACATAATTAAAGACTTGAGACAATTCCAGAGAGTAGCCTAAACTCTCCCTACTTCAGGCAACTATTGTCTGACCAGCATTCCATCTGATGTGGAAAAAAAGCACTTGGATGCAGTAGAAGTGCTAAAGTTTGCTTGGGTTTTACCATTTTCAGAGCACCAATTCCCACCATTTTCAGCTTGCGGAAGCACAGCGGTGCCAAGATTAATTGCAATCCTTTCCTAATGCAGCAATTTTAGCTTGAGACACCCTGAGCTCAGAGGACTGATCTTTGAGAGAGCCTGAAGGTCCTGCTGGGCTCCCTCCAAGGTGTTAGGACAGGCTGGGCACTGAAACCCATCAGTCTCAGTGGAGAAGTGCAGCCAGACTCCCCAGAAGGACCCAGGGGCTCCCCACTCGCCCCAGCTGGAGAAGGGCCCCACTGCCAGGTCCTCTGGAAAGAAGAATCTTTTTTTTTGGTGACTGTTACAAAACCCAAGGCTGTGGCACCATTTTCAGGTTGCCTTTTAACTCCCAGGTGTCTGTGAAACTCCTGTGTCATTTGTAAGCCTTATCTCCAGGTCTGTTATAGCCCAAAAATCGCCTTCCACAGACTCACAGAATCATTGAGGTTGGAAAAGAGCTCCAAGGTCCTCCCTCAAATGCAACCTCTGACCAAACACCACCATTTCCCTCTGCAGCCTGGACCAAAGGAGTGCCAGGGCTGAGCCTGCAGAGGGCAACGAGGCCTCTCCCCACTGATCCACAGCCTGTGCTCCCAGAACTGGGAGGAATTTTGGAAGAGACAGCATTTCAAAACTCCCTTTACAGCTTTAATTAGCATGATTGTCTGCAGAGATCTGTTAATGGGAGTTTTCTTCACTCAGATCCAGAAATTAAGTTTCAATAAATATCAACTTTTTTAAAAAACCTGTTATATTTGTATTGCTCCTCACATAACCAATGACACACCCTACCAACCATGCAGTTTCCCCTACAGTTTAGGGAAGTGTTGAGCTGTGCATTTTCAAATAGATTTTTTTTTTTTTGTCCATGAAAACTTCCAGGAAAACAGCACTTCTTTGATTTATACATTTTTACACATCAAAATAAACCAGTAGTGTTTCTTTTTGTGCCCAGCAAGCTGAAAGGGTGGAGTTTCAGGAGGCAGTTTTATTTATAATATCTTGAAGAAATGGTAAGCAAATTATATATTTTGGCAATAAAAGTGTATTGATGACTTGGTAAAAGTCCTGAAAATAGTAACAGCAACAATATTTTTCTGATCTTTACTCCTGCAGAGTCTCTTAATTTTTCATGGAAAATGTATTTGAATTCTTTAAAGTCATGGAGCTATTTATTTTTCTTAGAGGGGACTCTAACATGGATCCTCTGATCACTGATAATTCGACTTTTTTTTTCCTAAATGAAAAAACAAATGACAAAAAGAATGAAACAAATCTGAAATTTTGTGAAAATTCAATAGGCTTTACCTTTTTCCTATTTCTTACCTTCACTGGATATCTTTTTCATCTACCCACTAATCTAACTTTCTTTACATTTTGTTTTTACTTAAATAAACATTAAGCATACTTGCCTACAGTAAGCTCTCTTGTTTTATTCTCTTTGCTCTCCTTTCCTGTACAATAAGTCCATTAATTTTTAATTCTTTATTTTCTGAGTTTTCTCTTTTGTTATTTGATTCTTAATGAATTCTCTCTTAAGCTTACAATATCAATGCTTATTTATTATGGATGTATTGTACAGAAACATTTTTACTGTGATTTGATTTTTCATCAGAAGTCCTTGAAGTTCACTTTATATAGAAGTAATGACAAAAAAAAATCCTTGGGAAATAATCTACTCAAAATAAATATAGATAACTCAGGAGGGTGGAAAGAAACCCCAAAAAAAGAAAAGAAAACCAAAAAACAAGGAACAACGATGACAGTAAAGTGGGAAAATATTTTTGGAAATAAAATAAGTCCATTGTAAAAGATAAGCTACATTAAACCTGGCATTCTTATCTTTTTTGGGGATTTGGGGGTTTTTATGGGGGGGGGTGGTAGTTTTTTTGGTGTGGTTTTTTTTTGGGGGGGGGGTTGGGGTTGTTTGTTTTTGGGTTTTTTTTTTATTACAAGATAGGTTGCTTAAATTATTTTTTTAAGCCAGAAATTTTCATGGTGATTGTGTCAATCAAAGGAAAATAATTTTCTATCTTTATATTTACATCAGGAAAAGAGAAAAGGTGTCTTGGCCAGTGGCACTACAGAGCATCACTCCTGTATCTGTTCAGTTTATACTCAGCTAGGGATGTAATTAGGAATGTAATTAATAGGAGATATAAGGAGGAGCAGAGCTCTGGGCAGTGCAGGAAACACTGATCAGAGAGCTGGTACTGAGACACAGATGAGTAAAACAGTCTGGAGTGCTCCTGTGGTGCCTGGGTTCCCTAATCCCCTTTTCCCCAAGGTTTCTGGCTGTGTGTGCTGAAGTGGGGATGAAAGATGCAGCCAGGTATTTTGATCCAAAGATTAGATTTCGGGGAGTTTTAATGTTGAAATACTTTGAAACTTCTGTAATTATGACAAAATCCTAAATATGAAATACAGCAGTGATTCCAGATGCTACCTGGTAGAAAATGTTTCTTAAGTAAATATTTACTCTTGGTTAAATGGCAGTGCTTTGATGACAATTCCAACCCAGGCGGTGCAGGTCTGATTTTAGATGAACTTGGACAAGTTACTTAACTATTCTTAGCTTCTGTGCTTTCCCAGCTAAGTGGGGGATTGTCAGGATGAATTCATTGATTGGGATCATTAAAAGGAGGCCCTATAGCTGGATTTCAGGCAGATTCACTGGACAGAGTAGTATTCAGAAGAGCAACAATAATGTTAAAAGATGACAGCAGTGTTTCATGGCATAACTGGACCAGGAAATAAACAAGCAATGAATAAAGAAAGAGTTGGAAAACTCTTAAGTTTGAAAACTCTTGAAGAAGCTTAAAGTTTTAAACCAGAAAATTACCTGCTGATTTATACCAGTTCTTCCAGAACTCTAGAGTATAACTTGAAAACTTCCTGCATGTTTTCTGAATATTGGGGCAGAATAAACCCATGCTGTAAACAATTAATAGAATGTTTTTTTAAATTTTTGTCCGGGTCAGCATTTTTTTATTTTTAATATTGGTATGCAGTAGGTACTTACCTGATTTTGTAAAACAGTATTGGGTATTTCAGACACACTCTGATGGAAAAAAAAAACAAAACTTCTGCTTCTTTCTTACCAGAAATCAGGAAAAGGTTGATGTTTTCATTTGGTGAAGCTGTTATATTAACTGGAATGGATTCATGTCCTCCTGAGCGTCAGTCTGAGCAGCTCTGGATGCAAACATGCAGAAAGCTCAGGAGAGAACTCAGCTGGAAGAGCTCCATCCCTTTTGCAGCTCTGGCCAGAAGCTCAGCCTGGGTCACACCTTGCTGAGAGCTCTGTCACAGGAGCACTGCTGTGACCTCCCCAGCCCTGCACCAGCCTGCCTCTGGATTTTCTGCTTACAGCACAACTCCACATGAGGAGAATCCATCTGGATTTGAGTGTGACAGCCCAGCCAAGCACCAGGCAATAACTGGTGGGGGTAATTTTACCAGTGAAGCTGGAGATAGCTGTGCATCCTCTGTGTCTTATTTATAACATATCACTTATGTTCTTTGTGCTCACTCTGAAGAGTTTTTCAGAGAAAATATCTTTTTCCAGAGAATTTTTTCAGGAGAAAAATTAGGCTATTTATACAAACCTGCCCCAAAGGGAGAATATTTGAAGAGACTGTTCCCTTCCTCTTTCACTTCTCCTTAATTTCTGGGAGTTAATTGTAACCAATGCAGTCTAGATATAAGAGAGACAGGAAAGGACTCTGGATGGAGTAAATAAACCTCTTCCTCTAAACTTGGATTTCTCTTGCATATTAGGTTTTGTTGTCTCCTAAAAAAGCTTCTCAAACATGTGATAAATTGCATATAAATATTGGGACTGATACTTCTGTGTAAATACATCAGACTGTTCTGTGTGCACAAGTGTGCTTTTTCACAGTTAATGTGGGTCTTGTTTGTTTTCTCATGAAGGAGAACGCTTGTCCTAGAAATTAAAGAATTGCTTTGAAACCTGAGTGATAGGAGCACTAACCTCAGCCTGGCTAAAACTTCCCATGTAGCTGGATGTCACATCAGGCCTTGTGGCTTCCAGCCACGGCTTCAGGCTGGCCAGCCTGTCCTTGTTCTGAGTCCCCTGTGCCTTCACAGGAGTTATTTTAGCTGAGAATTTCCAGCTGCCTTGGCAAACCCTTAGAGCCAGCTCTGCTTTCAGTAGGAGAAAAGCCTGAGCCATAACTGCTCATTCCTACCTACACACACCTACTTCCACTGCAGATTTGCACCATCAGAGAGCCAATGCAGTCAGAAATTATCAGAATTTTCCTCATGCCTTGTAAGCACTAATGAAGATGTGCTCCTTTCAGAATCTGCTTTTCCTTAATGCCAGAGAGAGTGGGATTTAATGCCTGTGTAGCTGAAGTTTTATACAATTTACATTCTATTGCTGGAAATGTTTCTTACCTCTTGGGTAAACATTATCAGGAATATACCATGTTTTTGCTCCAGACAAGGTCATGGATGAGAAATGAACAGAGATGCTGTCAGGCCCCGAATCCATGTAACAGTTTTGACTAGTTGTTTTCTAACATGCTGCTTTGCCACACAACAAGACAACTCCTTTGCCAAATAGGAGAGAGTGTAACAGTTGTTACCTTTCAACAACTCTTCATTTCTGATCAAAAGATAAGGAGGTAATTTTTTGAAATCTGTTAATCTGAAGAAGCTTAGCTGCTAATAGTTCCCAGAATCCTTTTGCTGTGTGTGCCATGTTCAGTCTTTGCAATGATCAAAAGTGAGGGAGCTCTGCTGATCAAAACTAAAGGAACACGTTATTTTGACACTTCAAGATAAACTTTGCTTTCTGTGCTGATGAGGATTCAGAAATTGTACATCACCCTCCAACAATTCAGTAAGTCTGCTAAAGAATGCAAATCTTTCACCTTGTAAAACATCCACGGGGAGAGAGAACTTGGCGTCCTCCTTCATGAGGAGAAGGAAATTCAAGTGCTGTAAATTATGTATAGCCAGACTGTATGTAAGAATAATATTTAATGTTTACACATAATGTGAAAAAAAATATGAATGTGAACCTTGCCTCTGGTAAATAGTAACTCTTTACAAAATAAATCTCCTAGTCACAGGCAGAGTTCATGTTTGCCTTTTAATTTTTGCTGGGGAGCGAGGTAGATTGAAATAATCACTGAAGAATGACTGCATGTTTGCAGAAAAGAGGATTTCTCTTCAGCCACTTCAAGAAGAGCAGGAGGTCTGTGCCTGCTGTAGTTGGAATTTGTTCAGTGTCACATCCTCAGTAACACCTCTGCTTATGTATCACTTTGCCCTAGGATTTTTCTCCATTTACCTACAGAGCCCCACCACAAGTGCTGCTCTACACTTACATGGTTCTGTTCATACACAACATAGGGGATATTAAATTCATTTTTTTTAATTCCCACAAACTCACTGGAAATATTTGACAGAAAATGCCTGCATGAAAAAAGCCTGTGACATTCCAGGCATATGAGGAAACCAGCCCTGACCTTTCCCTTTGTATTGGTCGATGAAGGTGAAGAGCAGCTCCATTTATATCAGATCTCCTGCAGATACCAACTGTACATTATCCTATGGAGCTGCTGTGCTGAAAGACCAGTTAATTTGGGCAAATTTCTGAAGCTGTTCTGGCTCCAGCAGATAATGGTTTTGGTTCACCTTTGAATTTATTTGTCTATCTTGGAGGAGAGAATAAAGGTCCCTCACAACATGGGGATTACTATCATAGCTTGGTGGTGGACCTTTAGCTTTGTAACACTGGAGGGGTTTCTTCTTCATTCTGGTGCAAAGATGGATCTGACAGGGAACAGAAAGGGGTTTTCCTTTTTAGTGTATTTTTTTTTTCTGGATCAGCAAGTACAACTGGCAACATGTTTATGTCAGAGGTTTTATTTCTAGGAAGCTGTATGTGTGGGCTGACTAGAGCTGTTCATGAAATTACACCCAATGCATACAGCCATTTCTGCAAAATATGTAAAAAATAATATAAAACCACTATACCCTCATCAATATGTTTGAATCATCTGTCACTTACTTCATCATGGCAACTCCTCTAAATTAAACTGTCCTCATTTCAGCTCTTTGGGCTTGCTGCTGTGGATACTTTGCTAACATCCAGCAGAGCTACACTTTGGAGTGACTGTAGGGCTGTGCCTAATTTTGCTTCTAGTAGCTCAGCACTATCACGTTCTCTCCTGCCACTTGTCCCTCTGCTCTTTCCAGTCCTGTAATCACATTCTCTTGATTTTCAGCTGTGTGTGCCTGGAACGATCCTTCTGATCTCGTATGCCAGCACCCTCTCTGTTCCTTTGAGTTCCTTGCTGAAATATTTCTTCAGACAATTATTTCTACCCTTTATTTATAATCAGTGATCTCTCCTGAACTGTTGCCTCTTGTCTTGTCTTGTTTTTATCTCATATCAGATTATAAGATCTTTGAGTAAGGGAATATGTCTTGCTATGTCTTTGTAAAATGCTTTATAAACTTGCAGTGACAGCCACGATAATTCCTGGTACATTTCCACTCAGATCAAGGAATTACTACTTACTGATTCTGGGCAGCACACGCTCCCATGGGCTAGTGAATTCAGGTTTATCAGGGCACTAGACTATCCTGATAATTAAAATTTGCTATTGTGATGATCAGAAGTGGTGTGACGGTTGCTGGCATTAATTCAGCGCCGCTGCTCCTGACCTGAATACGTCCGTCAGCGGCTCCGATGGAGCGGGGCTGGGAGCAGCACAGGGGGAAACAGGGAGGCTACTGCCTCTGCCTGATTGCTACACTTGCCTTCTCTTTTCTTTTCTTTTCTTTTTTCCCTGCCTTTTCATTGTACTTGAAAAATAATTTCTGTCAGATGTTAAGAAAGGCAAGGCTTCCATCTCCAGCTCCGTGGCGAGGGAGCTGCATGGAAGCAACCAGAACTTCCTTCAGAGGCATCATTTTCTTTACAGAAATGCAGAGAGGCCAATTGTTCTCTGGGAATGAAAAGTTGTAGAGCTGTCCTGCCATACAGTCTTAATGGCTGTATATGCTGCTTGTTTTACACTATTTATCAGAAATGCCAAGCTCATTTTTGTGCCTTGCCAGAGCACATTCAAGTCAGGGTTTCACTACCCTTCCAAGGAGGGAGACTAATAAATTACAATAAAACATTATATTGCACCTCCAAGTTGTCAGTGACCGAATGCTTAAATTGCAGTAACTAGCAAGTGATATTTTTCTTGGTGGTAAACAAAGGAATTTTTCTCCCCAGTATTGCAGTATGAGGTTTAGAGCAAATCATGGGATTCGTTCAGTACTATAAATATAATCTGCTTGTAATATGTATTACAGTCCTCATTAAACTTTTAAGAATAGCTACAATATTTTTTGTGGAAACAGCTCTCTCCCCTCGAACTTTCATCTTATATGCATCAGCAGAAAGCTGAGCTGAATCTCTTCATAAAATGAATGCATCCCTTCCCTGTCCCTCCCTTGTCACCTTTCTTAGTTTGCTACTCAGAAATAGAGCTGGGCCACTAATTCAGGAAGCTCTGCATGAACTACTGGTTTCCAAACGGCTTTGTAAATTTTAATAGAGACAAGGGTACCTTCTCCATCACATTTGGCCCCATGGAAACTCATATCAAGTGTTTCCCTGCAAACCCATTAGCAGTGATTTGCAATAGTCCAATTTAGAGGCCACTTAAGCATGAAAACAGTGTACAAGAAAGTGTATAAAGAAACAATATCAGTAATAGCATTTTTAAATGAACAATGTCAGTAATAGCATATTTTAAATGTTTCATTAAGTCTGAATTGTTATATTCTAGTACTGCTGTGAAATAACTGCTATTTTCACTAAGATTCCTTTTATATCTGTGCTACTGAGGCACAGAAAGCAAAAGATGATAAAAGTCAAAATATTTTTATTAATCATGTGTTTTAGAACATTTGTATACTGGATGACTTGGTTTATATGTCTTTATATAGTCAATAATCCTAGATTAGATCCAATTAATATAAATTCAGTATGTTTTTTATGGAGGCAGTGTGAGGAGGAACATTTTGTAGTCTTGCATATTAAATTAAAACAATTAAAATACTTCTTTATTGCTTTCAGAAAACTATTATCCCAGCAACATAGATTGTCAGTCTCCTGATTTAAAGGCATGAAACAAACAAAAATTTCCATCATAACCTATCAATTATTTTGTTCTTGCTAAGCAAAGCTGTCCAGCTCCCTGGGGTTGCTTTCTGCATTGCTGAGTGCACAAGGTCAGCCATTCCCTGGAGAAAATCCAAGAGGGGATGTGGCTCAGACAGAGTCTTCTCCTTAGGGCACACGTGGGGGTGGGAGATAAGGGGTGTTCTTTTGGGACAGCTCTTCCCAAAGCCATTACATAGAGGCTTCCAGTTCTTTCTGACTTTTCCTTAGCTGAAGCGAGTTAGTGAGGCAGCACCAGGCCCAAAATATTCTGAGGTGAACCCAAAATGTTCTTGCCTAGGTGGGACCACCTCGTTTACAACAATACCCAAGTTAGCAGTACATAAACTGGATTTAATTGTTGAACAGCATAAACTGATCTCATTCCACCAACACAGTATGGCCATGGAAGCTCCTACCAGCAGAGGATCTGGTCTTTCATTCTGCAATGAAACTGCAGATTATTCAAGAACACTGCAGTTCTGAGACCTGGTTAAAATTGTTTGGGTGGTTGTTTGGGGTTTTCTCCCCCTTTTCTCCAGCAAAGGCCAGTGCAATAGAGCCCCTGAAAACTGATTTGGCTTTTGGAAGAAGCAGTTTTGAATCTGTGAGCTTCTGAAAACTGGAATGGTTTTGGCTGTAAACTACTATTTCCAAGAGAAAAACCAACAACTCCAAAGCTCTGGACTACATCTATTTCTATTATTATCTTATAAGCAATAAATCCAAGGTAGATGGGAAGGCATGAACTGCCAGAACCAGCAGAGGCAGAGCCTTGTCCTGGGTAGCTGGACTGGCTGTGGACACACTGTAAGGTTTAGAGGGCTCCTCACCACCTGAGTTCCTGCCTGAGGGCAGTGGTGGCTCAGGCAGCTCCGTCCTCAAACCCTCATACAATGACAGAGAAAAGAAAGAATAGAAGGGAAGGAAGGAAGGAAGGAAGGAAGGAAGGAAGGAAGGAAGGAAGGAAGGAAGGAAGGAAGGAAGGAAGGAAGGAAGGAAGGAAGGAAGGAAGGAAGGAAGGAAGGAAGGAAGGAAGGAAGGAAGGAAGGAAGGAAGGAAGGAAGGAAGGAAGGAAGGAAGGAAGGAAGGAAGGAAGGAAGGAAGGAAGGAAGGAAACCTACATGAGGTAATGGAGGTTTTGCTATATCATCTAATAAAAGCATGTGTTGCTTTAGTGTCAGTTTACACTTTGCTGGCTCCAGATTCCACCTCATCAGATCAATTTTGCTTTCAGCCACCAGGACAGAGTAATCCCATAAGCACTGTCTCCACTGCAAGAGCTCTCTTGTCTTCTGATCATCTGTTGCAGGCAATCAATCAGTTCAATCTGCCTGAATTGCTCTGATTTCACTTTGCTCTGGAGCTCTGCCTTTCCTTCCAGGGGAAAGCATTGGCATGCAATGCCAGGAGCTTTGTGTGTGAAGCCAGAGTGTTCCTGCTCAGCCTTCAGTCTCACCAGTTAGAGCTGTAGCTGGTCTTTGTTTCCTACAAAAATTCAACTTATAGTTAACCAAGTTGTAAAATACTAGCATGGGTTCCAGCAAGAAAAAGAAATAATTAAATCAGCTGATACCTATCAATATACATTTCAGCAGTCCTTTCAGACTGAAAGATTCATCTTGTCCTTAAATCAATATTTGTGGGAAATATGAGCTTTCTGGAGGCTCTAAATCCAATAGGAATACCTCCCATTCAGTGTCTTAAATTTTTAAAGAATTAACTTCTGTGATTACGTGGCCTAAATGTAAAGTTAAAAAATATTCTCAGGGATGTTTCTGGTGGGTTTTAGCCCACAAAATTGACTAGCATAGGAGAAAACAAGAAGTATCTAACAGTATAGCATTTTGCAGCTGTTTGCTTCATTGGACATGCCTTTTATCGTGCATCTCTGACAAGCAAGGTTAAAAAAAAGCAATACTGAAACTGTAAAACACCTCTCCTCTTATTCACACCTAATTATACTGTCTGCTCATTGTACTTAGTATCTCAGAGGACCATGGATATTATTGGTGATTTATCATCACCCCATTGACAGTGCTGTGGCATTGCTGCAGAAAAAAAGCCAAATTCAACCTTCAGGTGATACCTCTTGAAATTGTGTGCTGGTTAGAATCCATCTAATGGACCTGTTTATGACACAATAATTCCTTTCCATTTGGGCTGCATCTGCTCAACTTATCAAATAATTTTTGAGGACTTAGTGCTTTATGTGGTTTAGTCCCCAGGAGCACAGAACAGCACTGCCAGCTGAAGGTTACCATAGGGAGATACTAAAAAAATAGGATGTTTTTCTCTTCTGAGGGCAAAAGGAAATAATGTCTGTGACAGGCTGGAAGAGGATGGATATATTTGTAAACTGTGACAATAAAAGTTAATGCTATAGCAGGAATAAATCAGGCATTCAAGCAGCAGATCTGGCAGATACACACTCCAGCAGTACTGCACTAGAGGAGTGAGCTTTCCTATGACAATATCCATGCCAAATTTAGAGGCTTAGGATGCTTTTGTTCCACCTGCCTGTACAAGACTAAAATATAATATTTATTGCTTTATTGAACTGCTTCTGCACATGTGCAATAGGAAACTTCTGGATGCACTTTTGTAAATAATGGATTGTCTAAAGAGGCACAGCAGAGGTGGGAGGTGTGATATGAATATGTATCCTTCAGAAATGGGTCAGAATGGATTTAATCATTTGCCCCCCTCACATCAGACCTTTCCCTTATCATTCTTATGGCTCCTGCTCTGCAGCTGCATAGTTACAAAATCCTGTTTATTTCTTTCCTTTTCTTTGTCACCTGCCATGCTTTGGTCCGGTTACCCCTGAACAGAGCAGGGGTGCCCTTTCTAATCAGACCTTGCAAAGCCTTGTGCAACTTGGCTGAGACTTCACACTCCAGGCCCTTCACCTCCAAATGTCTGATCAGAGTAAATAGCAGAGAGACAACACTTGCTAGATATGTATGTCCTGCCACTAATGATGGTGGGGAGCTATTATATGGAGGTCCTCTCTCTGATGCCCTTGATACATATATGGCAGGAGTCATTTTCACTGCCAGCTTATCTTTCCACTGTCAGACTTTCAGCTTTAATAGGCTCATTAATCATCTGTGTCACTCACTTTCCATTCCTTCCCTGAAGCTGCTCAGCAAAAGTTCTGCTGCTGTGTTTTGCCAGTACATCGGTGTTTTGACAAGGGGATGTAAATGCTGCTGTCGAGGGGCTGCTGAACCAGAGAAAGGTTTAATTGGGTTCAATAAGCATCACAGTCTTTGGATGCTGATGAAGACCAATAATGTGTTTGCCTCAGAGATGGACCCAGGGGAAAGCAGGTTCTGTTTATCATCTGGATCAGGCCTTTTCTTGGCCTGGCTGTTTGGGCTGTTTCTCCTCGAGCACCTTTCATTTCCCTTGAGTTTGCTGCCTGCACTATTTCATCCCAGTTTGACTGCACTCATATAGGGTAGAGTGTGACTCCCTCAAGATTGATGTTCATGGATTTCCACCTTTAATTTTCATCCCTGTCTTTGCATTTGACCTAATGAAAATATATTTACTGGCTCTCAGCTTTCTTTTTGCATTTATAATCAATCATACTCGATGTATTACTTAATCCCAAGTCTGGTATTACTGCCTTACTTTGTGGTGGAGCCATATTCTAATTGTCTTATATTAGAGCAGAAATCAAACCAGCAGTGTTAGCATTTCCAGCTTCAACATTTTGGGAGGGGTTAAGAATACCAATATTTTTACCCCCTCTTTTTGAACTATCTTAATCTCATTTATCTGTTTTACACCCTAGCTTTACATTTCTGTTGTTTGGGGTTTTTGGTTAATATTCTATTGCACCTTTATTTTTTAATATTTTGTAAACAACTGATGAAGAATTAAAAACTTCTGTGCTTCACGGTCACCTTCTTCTCAATTCTCCTTCTAACCCTTCTCCCTAACACTGAAGCACAAAGCTTCAAAATAAAGAGAATATTACATTGGAAAAGATCCCACTAGAAATCATGGTTTGATTTCAAAGCATCACGTCTCATCAATTATTGCTCACATTTGCTGAAATCTGAATGAGATTGAAGGTCCTTAAGTCAGGCCTTGCAGTACCCACATTTTAGTTACTGATCCCAGGCCTGGAGTAGAGGTTTAAATGGCATGACCTCACACAGAACACAGGATGACAGAAAGCTTTGGGTCCTCTCCAAAACAGCCACAACAAACTTCAGAGATCAAGAGAAACCTGGATAATCATGTTTAATAAGAATACAGGGAGTTTATTAAAGGCTTGAGGGAGTTGCCTTAATTTAGGATGCAGATCCCATAAATTGCTTGTGAAGATACCTGTATCTCTTTCCTTCCCTGTCTCCCTCTTCCCTCTCCAGAGAGATTAAAGCAGGAAGAGCTTTCCCACACACTGCCTGGGTTGTAAAAGCAGCCAGATGAACACACTGGTGATCTGGGAGAGCTCTGAGAGTGCCCAAACACCACTGAGGCTACTCAGGGTGGTGACACCCTGGAAAAATAGATATCTGAACAGATAATGCTCCAAAATGCAGCAGCTTAGGGACAAAGACAGGGAATATCACAACTTTTAGGGCATTTCTGTACAAGACAGAAGTCTCCATTAAATTTCTAGTTAAGGCTAAGCCTCAGCTGAAGGAGTGAAGAGAACCAGAGAAGAGAAGGTGTGAAGAGAACCACAATCCATCCAGCCCTTACATCATTGTGTCAAACAAAGGTCTAGGTCCTGCAAGTTCTGAGTTTAAGCTCTGATTACAGTAAGATCAGCAGGAAAAAACCTCCAAAGCCTGGCTTAGTTAACTGATATCTCCTAACTAGAAAACCTTTGGAAAACAACACCAACCTACTCCACTTGGCCTCGAGAGAAGTGCTGAATTCTGTGTAATCCCAGCTCATTCATCATCACAGGATTTTTAATTCATGGCTTCTAAAGGTGTCATTTCTGTCAAAAGCATCCTAAACTCCCAGCATTTTGTGTGGGCTGATGAGTTTTTGAAAATTTAAGCAATGCTCACTGTCTGTACATGCATTCAAATAAGCATTAGCAACGTAAAACTGAAGTGTCAAACATTCCAAGCAGTGAATGCTTCATTTCAGCCATAAATACATGTTGTCAGAGGTCATTAACTTCCCTATTGTAATAGATTAAGCAGTTTTCTCTATACTCTGGGAGCTGACAGCATCTCTGTGATCTCTGAGGGGTACTGGAGTCCTCACAGAAAGATTTAGGGAATTACTGGAGCAGTAGGATGGTCCAGAGGGACTTCAATCTTTAGGTCAGGAGTTTCATTCCTCATTTTTTTAAAAATGCTTCACCACCATGAGCTGGAAGAGCTGTGGCCTGCTGTTTCTCAGTGTTCTCCAACTTTCAAACACTTAAATACTCCCTTCCCATTCATCTTTCTTCTCATGACTGTTGACGGGCTTAAGAACTCCCACTTTTCCTAAAAGCTGAAAGAGGAGTGACTTTGTTCAGTGCCCAGAAACATCTCTCTGTGGATATGGGTTTGCTGAGGAAATGGGTGACAACAGAGGCTCAGACCCCTAAACAAACATGAGAAATTTTAACAGATTTGTAAAGGAAAATAGAGTTACATACACAAGACACCCTGTATTTATAATAAACATGAATTATAATGGCCTTGGTTCCATACATGAGAAAGCAAATATAAAGGAAAAGCTAATTAAAAAAAAAAAAGATAATTAAAACCAAACCAGTCAGATCCAGCTTCTTCTCATCAGATTTCAGTCTTTTCCCAAAGCAGCACTAATTCAGGGATTCCTTGGGGGAAGCTGAGAGTTTAAAGTATTCAAG
The DNA here is from genome assembly GCF_037042795.1 of Molothrus aeneus. Taxonomy (NCBI): domain Eukaryota; kingdom Metazoa; phylum Chordata; class Aves; order Passeriformes; family Icteridae; genus Molothrus; species Molothrus aeneus. Next base: position 4,507,036 of record NC_089656.1, read on the forward strand.
ACAAATTCCCTCTTCTGCTGCCTTCCTCTGTGTTCAGAAAGAATTGGCACTCTAGAAATGTGCAGTTCGCAGAGTATATTTTTCACTAGTGGGAGATTAAGAGGCATGAGGAAAAAAAAACCACATTGACTGTTCAATGGACAGTCAGGAAAGACAAAAAAAAGTAGTCAGGAGAAAAAAATCCAGATTAGGTGTCAGGTTTTTGTTAGCCAGCTGGCAAAAGAGCAGCAGGAAGAATAAGATGTATATTACTAGAATGTGTTCTAATAAATATTCCTTTGATTTATTTTTTAATTCAGGCTAAGTCTTTTACAGCTGCATGAACTATTTTGTTTGACTGAGCTTGACATGGCCTGTGTGCTTAATGATGGATATTTTCATCAAAGGTGCCTCTCAATATGTGCTGTGATGGAAAGAATTGAGACAGCACCTCTTGTTTTCTCAAATTCTTTAGCAGGAGGGATGTGAGCATCCCCTAAAACACTCCACATTCATTCCATATGTTTTAGAAGCCACTTACAGTAGCCAATAAATATCTGCCATGGTGGGAATGCAACACTTGGCCAGCTTTTGATGCTTTACAACAAAGTATTTACTTTATAAATACTCTCAGTGAGGGGTTGTAAGACTGGCAATATCAGGGTGGAATAATTCACCTTATTTAATTATACTGGCAGCAGAAATTTGAGTTGAAAAGAATCTAGTGACTAAACTTTGGCAGGACAAATTTAAAAGACCCAGCAGATGCTGGTGTCAGGGTAAATTTCTGGTAAATTTGAACCAATCCTTAAAGTAGCTGTAGCTTGGTTTAGCAGAACACCTCTTTTTTTATTATCATTTGAATTCCAAATGAAATGGTAGTGAGGCTAGAGCTGTACCCGTTTCCTCCCATTCTGAAATGGCAAATATTTACATTTCTGTTAAAGGTAGTGTGTAAAAAAATAAAATAATAAAAAATAAAGAGGTATTCCTTCAACTGCCCATTCCTGCTAGGCTCCTCCCATGAAAAAGCAGAATAGTGGTGCTAATCAGATAATCTTGGGGCATAACTGGAGCAATGTGTCAGCCATGAGAGGAAATAAAACGAACAGCTGCAATTGGATTATGCATTCCTCTCATTATCCAGATTGGAATGCCTGATGAACACGGTGTGTGCAATGAAAGGAATGTCAGTGCTGCATATAAAGCAGCAAATCAAAGTGTCTGCGGTTCAGACAATGCTGGAGCCAGCCTGCAGGCACAGCCCCGGGCCAGGGCTGCTCCTCCAGGAGCCTGGGGACACCTCAGTGTCCCAGCAGCTCCTCCGGTGCTCTGTGCTCCGGGGAAGGGAATAAATGATTGCAGCTGACATCCCTCTTCATGCCTGGCCAGCTCTTCTGATCATTAGCAAGCTGTGGTGTGGAGCCAATTCTGCGCCCATTCTCTGCCAATTCCTTCACAGGAGGAATATCTGGAAAGCAGAGTCAGGATCTTGGGCTGCTGCTGCTGGAGCTGAGCTGGGGCAGGCATCAGCCAGTGGAGGAGAAACTCTGCTTGGCTGGGTACAGAAATAGTATCTGCAGTAGAGAGGAGAGGGCATGTCATTGCCATGAGGATTGCTGTTCATATCTCCACAGAGCTCTGTGAGCTGAGACAACAATGGGAGAGAGCTGCTCTTGGGTGACTGGGAGAAAAATCTTAATTTATCTCCTGAGATTATCACCTGTGTACCCATGTGGAGAAAATCTTAATTTATCTCCTGAGATTATCACCTGTGTATCAATGTGGAGAAAATTTAATTTATCTCCTGAGATTATCACCTGTGTATCCATGTGGAGAAAATCTTAATTTATCTCCTGAGTTTATCAACTATGTATCAATGTGGAGAAAATTTAATTTATCTCCTGGGATCACCTGTGTATCAATGTGGGTAATCCAGACAGTTGAGGGGATTTTATTCACTCTGCCTCCCCTTAGGGTGCAGCTGTGAATTTGGATCTGTTGGTGTTTGACAGAGGGATGTCATTACAACCTCTCATCATGGAGATCATCCTTGATGAGTATTTACTAGGACTGACTGAATAACACTCCTGAGAAAAGCACAATCTCTCCTCTAACCTCAGGAGCAAAAGCAAACAGTTATCATTGCAAGACTCAAAGTTTTCCCTATTAAAAAAAAAAAAGTACAAAGATCCAATTATTGGCAAGGAATCAAATCTCTTTGGTTTGCTTTGGTTTGCTACATTAGTTTAATGTAGAGAAAGACAACAATTAAAGCTATGGTAAATAGCAACTTCTAGCACTACTTCCAACTATCTAAATACATTGAATACAGAATAAATACACCTAAATACAGAAAAAAAATAGCTCTTTCCCTTCTTTTGCTTAACAGAAAAGTGTTGAAATTTCACGAGTGTTTTGTGCTGAAATTGGAACTAACACACACGAATAAACTGCAGCTAACAGAAGTATTTTCTTTCAGATTAGAAGACATAAAGTGAGAGATATAATGCATATAATCTGTGCACAGAGAAAAACAAATGCCCTAAAAACTAAGACATAAAAATTAAATAACATAACTTGTCCTACCACAAATCATCCGAGACTTCCACAGGTGCAAAACCTCACTCAGTCACATGAAAAATGTCACCTGGATATCAAAAAGCTGCCTTTCCTTCAGAAAAAGTCAGGAAAATAACCTCATATTAAGAGCAAGTAATAAATAGGAATTTCCTACTAAATGCAGCCGATTTCTATTGTTGGATAATACGAGAATTTGAGGTTATTCCTAGGTTGTACTGGCACATATTTATGATATTGAAGGCTACACCCCCATTTGTTTAGCTGTTGCTAATTGCTACTGGTCATCCTTCCAAGAAATAGTGAAGTTATGCTTTTCTTGAACTCTAATCCCTGCAGTAGAAGAACTGCTAGGTTTTCTGGACTCAAAAGTAAAATGTGTGCTCCCACATCCCATGGAAGCCAGCTAAAATGGAGCTCTCTTTGGGAAGCACTGTACATCTGTTCTCCCTTGGTGATTATTTTCTGATCCTCAGTAGAAAAAAGCAGCCAGCCTGGAAATACTCAATTGTTGTTCATCTGTAAAACAGTGCCATTGGATCATTTCTATTTTCCTCAAATGCAGATCAATATACAGATGATGCTGTCAGGTTTGGGCTGTTTCCTAAAGCCAACAGAAACAGCTCAAAACTTTGCTGCCAAGTGACTCATTACTGTACAGAAACAACATGCAGGAGCAAGAAACCACACTGAGAATTGGAAGTTTGACTAATAAGTGAACTGCATAAGAATACATCTCTTACAACACTTGCTTCTTGCTAAGACACCCATTTCTTCTTTGCTTGAATTCTTTTCCTCACTGAATGATGTCTCAGCCCCAAAACTTTCTGCTACAGACGAATATTGCTGCAGTCAGCAGTGCTGAGCCTGTCTCAAGGCTTTGGACTGATTAAATATTTGGTAACTTAAGTTAATAATGAAAAACCTGTTCTGGATTAGAACTTAGTATCAAACACATGGACATGGTGATGCCTCAGGTTTTAGCTTTTATATTTTTCAGATTCTGTACTGCTTTGGTGTGAATTTCTGAGCTTCATATTAAGGGAAGGTGAGCTCTCTTCACCTTCCCTTAATATGAAAGTGTAGGGAGTCCACCTTCATATTACACCTCCCTCCCAGAGTAGGGAGACAAAATTCCTTCTCTAGCTGGGCACCAAGGACAAATGATCCAAATCTCAGGCCCAAGAGCACAAACACCGTGGGCTGAAGAGAGAAAAACAAGCAGGGTGGGACTGCAGGGGCTAAAGCTGGAATGGGACAATGAACTGCAAGATGAAAATGGAGCAGAACTGATCCCAGGGAGAGACCCCGGGAGCGCTGGTGCATTTTGGGACCATTTTGGTTCATCTTGGGTGCAGCCCTGGCTGGGCTCTGGTGCTGCCCAAGGTGCATCCATTGAGGCCTTTTAATAAATCCCTGCTTTATTCTGTAACTCTGTCCAGCCTCTGTTCTAGGCCAGCCTTCAAAAGGCATCAATGGTCAGTCAGAAGTTACTCCATAGGATGGAAGGAGAAGAAACACCTTGCTGTACTGGCACTAGTTATCATCCTGATGTACTTAAAAAAAGCAGCATAAGTGAATAAACTTTCCAAACTTGCAGAGATTCACACAGACAAATATCCACATGCAAGAAGTATTCTCTTTATGAGGCCCGAGAGACTTGCTTTTATGGGTAAGCATTCGTTAAGCAAATTGCCAGCTACTTTATCCAGGTGCACAGAGCAGCCACATAAAAGAAGAGAATTGGTTTATGGAAGCAGAGCAGAGCTGCTGAAGTCGTGCCAAACAAGGAAGGGGCAACCCCATCAGGCAGAGTAAGCAAAGGATGCCATGGATCCATAAGCAAGTAACTAAGCCACCCACACGCTGCAGAGTCTGCCAAGACAGATGGTGCTACTTGTGAAATATCTTCAGATGTTCCTCAGAGTTTACAGCTTATATTTTATGGTGGAAATAAATGAAAAAAGGAAAAAAAAAAAGTAGTCTTTTATTCCTTAGATTTTATTGGCTACAAATGTTATGTTATGTCCTTTTAAATCAGCCTACAGAAAGATCTGCTCTTAATTAAACTCTTTAAATAATTGGTGGATTTTAACTTGCCTGTGGAGGTTTGATCTCCATCCTCATAATTCAATCTCAAAGGCTTAATCCCCATTTAGTTTAGTTAATCATTTGTGTAGGCAAATGCCCAATTAGGAGCTCTCCATACCTTTTGGGCCCGTTCAAGCTCAAAATACCTGTGCTAAATAAAAACACTTACAAAAACGGTGGGGTTTTAAACTGCCTTAATGGTGTTTGACATGCTGCCTCTAAAAAATTCTCTTGTGGCATTTGTATTTTAGATGTCACTGGAGCAGCTACCTGTGCTTGCCTTCCCAGTCTGGGGATATGAGTAAAGACGGCAGTGGGGTCTGCAGATCACTTGGAACTTGGAAGTTATAGGATATTTTCTCAATAATGAGTTTCTTTACTTCCACTTGTTTACACTGTACACTTCTCTCTAAAATAATTTAGTTTAATTATCAGGTCACTGGCATTCATGTGACTAAGTTTTATAAGCACAAGAGGAAAAGAAATGTGGTTGTTGGGGTTGTTTTTTTTTCAGAAAATGCAATATTTAGCAATCAGACAATTCTCAAGAGTACACTACAAAAGAGGATTTCACCCAGACAGGCTCTCAGCTTCAACAGAAACACTCACTTTTCTTTCAAGACACTCAGTAGGAACTTGAAGGAGTCCCTGTCACCACATTTCTGTTCACAGAGAAAATCAAGACACAACTTCCCAAGAAATTGCTGGCATTCACATACTATGAACCTCAGAGAAAGAAAAAAACAGCTCCTATCTCATTTACTGCTCTTGTGCTGTTCACCAGTGGAGTGCATGGTGGAAGATTGTTTACCTGAAGGGAACTGATAATTGATTCTGGTGTGAGTGTTTTGATTCACTGACCAATTGGATCAGCGTGTGTGTGTGTCAGGACTGTCAGCTGACAGTCATGGGTGCTGTGCAGCTGGAGTTGAGTGCTTGGCAGGTTCAGTTTAGATGTAATGTAATATAATATAGAATATTATAGTATAATAAAGTAATTAATTAACCTTCTGATAAGATGGAGTCCTCCTCATCATTCCTCCCTGAAGTCAGGCAAAAATATCACTGTAAGTCCCCCAAAGCAGCAAGTACCAAAAGGGAGGTGAGATGGTGCCTCGCAGCAGGACATCCCACATGGTGTCCATGGGGAGGCAGCCCCTGAGCCAGGCTCCAGGTGCAGGGCAGGAGCTGCTGCCAGTGCAGAGACACGAGCAGAGTCACCCCAGGTCAGGGCCAGAGCTGCCGAGTCCCCTCTCGGAGCCCTGGGGACACAGGAAGGGCTGGGCTGGAGCTCTCAGCACCCACCAGCGTTTGCAGGGGATTTGGAGGGCTGGTCAGAGCTGACAATAAACCCTTGTGGTCTCCAAATTGTTTTCCTTGTTTTCGTTCACGTTTTTTCACATCACAATTTGTCCCCATCTTGCTTTTTGTCAGCACTGAGTTCAAGTCATTAACAGCATTCAGTAGAGGGAAAAAAGGCACAGAGCTCATCACTTAACTTCATCCTGGCATTATCATTCTGTACCAGTTATTTTGGTTTAGAAACCCACACACATTCATCACAATCACACTCAGTTTTCCACCAAAGATGAGGTCTACAGGTAGATACGATTTTTCAGCCTGTATGCACTAAACCGGTGTCTACTCTGTGTTAAAATTATGGTTTTTAATCTCATAATCACTGATGAACAATCTGCAAGCTTGATGTCAGCACACTTTGATGAAAAATATGTATGTAAAGATACTTCTATTTCGTGGCTTTTTGTTACTGTTCCTTTTCAAATCAGCTCAAGATCTCTTACACCCCCCATCTGGAACAGTTGTAGATATATTTAAGAGCTGAAAACTGACATTTCAAAGTTCATCTCAGTCAGCTTTTAAGCCATCCAAGGAACATCTTTTTCTTTTGTTCCCATTCTGGAGAGTCTGTTGGTTTTTTAAACAGAACCTTTTTTTTGGCTTTTTTTTAAGGCATTGCAATTTGAAAACCAACGGTACAGTGAATATTGTTCTGTTTTATGTTGTGGGAAGACTGACACGAAAGGAGCAATCTGCTTTGTGTTTCCATCCCACTGGAGCCCACTGGAATCTCCTCCCTGAGAGCCTCTAGTGACCAGCTACCCCAGCATTCACTGTCCAGCACAGGGATATCCTGGCCTTCCTTCCCACACATTCTAGTCCCACTTTTCCTGAGCAATCAGAATGAAAAATTAAGAATAAAACAAATGTATGAACAAATTAAAAGTACAGTAATCCAGCAAGTACTTTGAAAGGACTAGTCCCAAGGCCCAATTCCTATTTTATGGTTATTTAGCCTGTTTCCCCAGAGCTCAGCCATCTGACAGGAGCTTGGGGAACCATCCAGCTGTTTCCAGTCCCCAGCTACCACCAGGATTTTTCCTTTGTCCTTCTTTTCAGCAGGCAGCTGAGCAAAACTCTCACCAGGCTTGATGCCTGTAGCAAGACAGGGTTAATTAGTCCTCCTCATTAACCTGTTGTGAACCAATGCAGCACTGAGAGGACCCCATCTCCATGGGCTTTTATCTGCCTGACCACCAAAAATCCGTGTAAGTTCCACCCTGACAAATCTCTTGGCACACTCAGGCAGCCACAGAGGTGCTGCTCAGAGGTTTTAGTGTGTTTGTTTCCAAACACAACTTTGGAATATTGGGGGCTGGTTTTATCTCCTTCAAAGGAGGGAGAATTGCTGGAGAATCAGGATCCATACCCAGTCCCTGCTTAATGATTTCTCCTCATGAGAGATGGGTGTCAGGAGATAAATCCACTCTCCTGAGCAGTTGTGGGCATCCACGGTGCTGTTTCACTTTCAGGGAGGGAAAGTATTCAAAGGATGAGGCAGATTTAGACACATTTCAGCTTTCACTCTCTCCCCTCCCACTGCAATTCAGTCAGCTCTGTCTTGTACCTCCTTGTATATCTTCTTTTCTAAATAGCATATGGAACCTTATCCACCAGCCTGTGCATGAGCCTGCTTTGTTTGCCATGTGCTTCATTCCAGAGCAGGCTGGAATTATCCCTTCCACTTTAGGTGCAATGATGAGGAGTGTGTATGAGCCCTGCCAGAGTGTTACACAGGGTCCCTCTCCCTGTGCAAGGTCACATATGGACAAACACCAACTGCCTCTGTGAATTCTTCAATATCTTAACCAAGGAAATATTTCAGCTACTTAATTCAGACAGAATCGCTTGGAAAAATCAAATATTCCTTATTGCAGGAGGCTGAGGGGCTCTGTGGAGGTCTGGATGCTGGCAAGCCAAAATAATGTTGTACCTTTAAATGGTACAGGAAAGGGCAAATTAACAGTCTGGAGATGTCGCTTCATCTACAGAAAGAGATATGAAAGATTCCCTGTGATCTGACTGGCACCAGAGCTGGGGTGAAAGGACACTGAGTCGTTTTTCAAGGCAGGAATAAACCAGCTGCATTCTGCTTACATTTATTACCTCCCTGCACATATTCCCAGAACTGAGCTTGCTTTTGCCCTCTCTTGCTATGGCTATTAATTCACTTGTTCACTGATGAACCCCCTCACATTTGAGGTCCTTTTTACCACTTCCTTATAAAAATTATTGGCTAATTACTGCCTAAATGACTGTATTGATTTCAGGACCCGTCTAAGCAAAAACCCAACGAGCAGCCTCAGGAACAGGGAATTTCCTCAATTATTTGATTGTTCAGACAGTATTTCCTCAGCCTTTTTTCTCCTGACAGTCCTAATAAAAGCTGTTATCTCTGATTTATTTGGAGGTATGAGCAATATCACCTGTTTTCAATGCAGCTCCTATAAGGCAAGATGCAGGAAGTTACTCTCAGTACCAATCACTCTGATGGAACATCCCTTTATCCAAAATCAGAACAATATATTCAGGAAAAGGCTATTAAATATAAACCCCACTGAGGGCTGCATTTGTCTTCTGTGCCTTCCTTAGCCCATGGAAGTAACTGTCTTGAAGAACAGACAGTGAAACTTCTAAAAGCAGTAAAAACCACCCCAAAATCTGCAAAAGAAATGAAGTTCGTTAAAGCTTTACAGCAAAAAAAACCCAAACCTCCATGTATCTTAAAAGGCCAAATGCTGTTTCCATGAAGAATCTCAGTTAATTTTCACTAAAAGCAGCTCCAAGTATTTAAAAGTAAGAAAAGAATATCTGTTTCAGCAGCCACATGCTTTCAGTAGATTACTTCTCTCTGTCTCAGAGATATAACTTTTATTTTGGCAACATCTTGTAATGTGTGGTGAAAAAAAAAATTACCTTTCAATTTTAGTCACAGAACTTTATAACTGTGTCTCGAGATAACTTTAAAACATAATGTCTTCCTTCAGGCCTTTGGTAACACAAGTTACAAAGATTCATATTTGGAATTTATTTTATTATATTTTGCAATTATGCAAATGATGTGGCACATCAGCATTAATCATACTAAATGAAGCTATCTGTTTCAGTTTGAAATACTGAATAATTATTCATTAAGAATGATAGGCAAAGAAGCTTAAATCAAATAAACTCTCACTTTAGAGAAGCAGCTTGCAAAAATATTCTTTGGGAGGGTTGATTTTATTTATTTGGGGGGAAATATTTAAAACCAGAAATTAGTGGTGAGAAATTATAGGAATGTGCCCCCTGTTGATGGAGTGCCAAAACTGTCCTTTGTCCCCTCAAAAAGGAAATAAGCCCAGAAGTTTCTCTCTTTTATTAAGTGAAAAGCCACCTCATAGGACCTTGGGGACTTCACCTCAAACTTAAGGATGGCCAATTGGACAGGAGCCAAAAAGTCCTGCCTGGGCAATTTACTAGAAAAAGAAGAGAATAAAGACACCAATGGCTTTTGATGGTGTTTTACCAGGAGGTGTTTTACCAGGAGCAAGAACCTCTTGCACCTGGCTCGGTTTTTCTGTGTTTGTTATTTTGCCTTTAATTAAAACCTTTTTGTTTCCAGCACTGCAACAGAAGCCATCCTGCTGATTTTATGCCTCCAAAGGTAGCTGAGCTATCTTGGGTGTGTTATAGACCTCCAAGAATTTATGAGACCTGGCTCAAGGAGGCAACTCTAACAAGAAATGTTGTAAAAATGTCCTTCAAAACAATTCATATTTATAAATCTGTAGTTAGGCAGAGGAAGCTCAAGTGTAAATATCCATTCTTTTTGTACATTTGGGAAAGCAGAGGAATTGGCACCACATGTCCTTTGATGGCCCAGTGTAGGAGTGAGGGGGGTAGGACAGCAGGATGGATGGAGATGAGAGATCTCTGCAGCCAGGTCAGGAACTTGGGGTTTATTGCAAAGGGCCTGGGGCAGGGCCCTGCTGGGAGCTGCCAAACACAGAGAAGTAAAGAGGGTGGGAAAGAGAGAGAAGGCAAGAGTGTGGTAAAGAGGATGAGAAAGCAAGGACAAGTAAAAGAGAATGAAGTTCCTGTTACAATACAATAAATCTTCTTCTGTGCTGAATATTCTAATTCTCAGTAACTAATTTAATACAAGACACAGCATTTACATACAGCCTATAAGAATCATTACATTACCATACTGTGTTACATTTTAAACCCTAAAAACTCCTCTTTGGGCCCCTTCTGCCAAGCTGTAGGGTCTGCTCTGACCCTTGGGCCTGCCTGCAAGCACAGGGTGTTGTTCCATCAAAAGGGGATCACCTTCAGCTGGCCACACCATTGTTTTCCAGTTGTTCAATAACTGAGGTATCTCAAAGCCTGCTTTCATTTCAATCTCACTTATAGTTTCCATATTCTCAAAATCTTTTGCCAGGCAATCATATTTATAAGGCTTTCCTGTTTCATCTCCCCCAACAGCCCAGCAGCAGCGTGGAGCTGGTTGGTGAGTGAGGAGGTGTCCTGGCATGGCTCAGCAGCAGCAGGTGGCATTCACATGCCCTCTGAACAGAGAGAAGCTGTGAGACAAGCAGAGAAGAAGGAAAACACAATTCTTATCTTGCTTGCTGTGCCTGTGTTGTGCTAAAGTAGAATGCAATATGGAGATTGTTTACCCAAAGTGAGGATGTTTTGCTCCCTTGGCCTATCAGGGCCAAGAAGTGTGTGTGTGTGGGACTGTCACGGGACTGTCATGAGAGAATCAGGATGAATGCAGTGTGAGCAGTTGTGAGCAAGAGTGAGTGCATGGCAGATTCAATTTAGATGAAATGTATATAGTATAGTATAATAAAGTAACAAATTAGCTTTCAGATAGGCTGGAGTCCTCCTCATCATTCTCTCTCCCTCACCAACATCAGAGTTGCCTTTGATTTACAGTAGCATGGAGCTGGTCTGTTTGTGAGGAGGTGTCCTGGGATGGCCCAGCAGCAGCATGGAGCTGGTCTGTGTGTGGGGATGGCCCAGCAGCAGCATGGAGCTGGTCTGTGTGTGAGCATGGCCCAGCAGCAGCGTGGATGGAGCTGGTCTGTGTGTGAGGATGGCCCAGCAGCAGCATGGAGCTGGTCTGTGTGTGAGGATGGCCCAGCAGTGTGGATGGAGCTGGTCTGTGTGTGGGGATGGCCCAGCAGCAGCGTGGAGCTGGTCTGTGTGTGAGGATGGCCCAGCAGCAGCATGGATGGAGCTGGTCTGTGTGTGAGGATGGCCCTGCAGCAGCATGGAGCTGGTCTGTGTGTGGGGATGGCCCAGCAGCAGCGTGGATGGAGCTGGTCTGTGTGTGGGGATGGCCCAGCAGCAGCATGGAGCTGGTCTGTGTGTGGGGATGGCCCAGCAGCATGGATGGAGCTGGTCTGTGTGTGAGGATGGCCCAGCAGCATGGATGGAGCTGGTCTGTGTGTGAGGATGGCCCAGCAGCTGTGTGGATGGAGCTGGTCTGTGTGTGAGCATGGCCCAGCAGCAGCATGGATGGAGCTGCTCTGTGTGTGGGGATGGCCCAGCAGCAGCATGGAGCTGGTCTGTGTGTGAGGATGGCCCAGCAGCAGCATGGATGGAGCTGCTCTGTGTGTGGGGATGGCCCAGCAGCAGCATGGAGCTGCTCTGTGTGTGAGGATGGCCCAGCAGCAGCATGGAGCTGGTCTGTGTGTGAGGAGGCTGAGAGCTCAGCGGGAGCAGCCTCAGCCCCTCAGGTCAGCGCCATCTGAGGCGCTCGCTGAGCCAGCTTGGGTTTGTGGCTCTCTTTCAAAATGAACTCTGGTGCTCAGTTCAAACGGTTCAGCAGCAAATTAATCTCGCCAAGCTCACACCAGCCCAAACTCCTGCAAGAATTTCCTCCTTTCCTTAGACCCTGTGCCTTCTTCATTAACTTTGATACAGGCTCCCTGCCTCACTTGTGCTCTTCCTCATGCTTATCTTTTTGCAGGGGCGTCAGCAGCTTCACCTTTTCAGCAGCTTATCCAAGCTTACTCTGTAAAAGCTGCTCTCATCCCCAGCTAGGAAGAATCGCTCTGTAGCAAAGGTGAGGCTCCATGCAGTCAACTTCCACAGGCCAGTCAAGCTCAGGGAGCTGGGAACTGATGCTAGTGATAGTGGTGGTGAACTAGTGCTGATGGTGGTGCCAGGGACCTTGGCCAGGCTGGAAGTCTCTGCAAGCCTCTCCCAGTCAACCTGTGGTTTGTATTGACAAGTGAAAGGGGTTTTGGCTATAAGACTCCTAAGTGCTATCTTGTTCCCTGAATAGGGAATATTTCCATTTCTCTATTCTCTGAATAGGGGAATTAAATGTTGGAGAACAGGGAAAGGTTCTGTTTCCCCAGAGGTGCTGGCACTGCCCAGGCTCCCAGGGAATGGGCACAGCCCCGAGGATGCCAGAGCTCCAGGAGCCTTTGAACACCAGGGATGCACAGAGGGGATTGCTGGGGGGTCTGGGCAGGGACAGGAGCTGGATCTATGATCCCTGTGGGGCCCTTCCAACTCAGGACATTCTCTGAATCTATGAACAAAAAACCCATATCAGCAATGGGGTAGCAATGACCACTTTAGAGGTCCTTTGTTTTAAGGAGGAATTCCCTGTTGCTCTAGGTGGTGGAAAGGCCACTTTGGCTGACACACCTCTAACAGAAGCAGTCTTGTAGCCTCCCACCAAGGAGAGAACCTTCCAGTTCACCTCATGTAAACACAGATGGCCAGCACTGAGGTGACTGAATTCCTCCCTGGAATGCCACTCCCTTCCCCCTGACCAAGGGGCACAGACATTTAACTTTGGTTAGATGTGTAAATTCAGCTCAGGCAATTTGTACCCAGTTACTCTGCTGGTACTGTGAGGGGCACAGCTGTGCTCACACCCCTCTGAGTGTGCCACCCTCTTGGAATAAACTTCAGCAAGCTGCTCCCCAGAGAGCTCCAGCATGAGCCCTGTTTAGGGCCCCCTGTGGTTTAAAGTGGCTCCTTTGGCTTTGCACTGAAATGGAGCAGAGGAGATGGACTCCAACTGCTCTGAGCAGGGAAGCAGCAAGAGGCAGCACAGCTTTGTGCAGCAGCTCTTTTCTGGGACATTGCTCCTCTGGCATTTGCCAGGCTGGAGTAAAATTCCACATCCCCTGGTTTCATACCTGTGTTACAAAGTGTGGGCCAGAGCCAAATTCTCCACTTGCTGCACAATCAGTTCCAAAGCTGGCTGGGCCTGGCTGGGTCTGGGGACCTGCAAGGGAAGGAAAGTGAGGGGAATGTCACCATGGATGAGAAACACAAGAGGGGTGAAGGCTGGAGGCCAAAGGGACATACAGAGCTGGAAAATGATCAGAGTCCAGGCTACAAACATCCTGTGAACTCTCTGTTTCTCTTCTAATCTGCTTGGGTTTTTTCTCTTCTTCTTCTGCCCACATTAACCTTTCCTTGTGGACAGGACTCTTTCAAGTTTATTTTTCTGGGTTTGTTTGGTTTTTGATTTTGTGGGTTTTTTTTGTATTTGGATCCATGTTTTCTGTTTGCAGACTTTGGTAACCCACCCCATTTATCTGTGCTAAATGATTCAGGACCCAACAGAGTCTAGCTTCACTTACTTGACTTCTATTTTAATACTGGAAATAAATGTGATTAAATAATAAATTTGATTGTCTACTTAGAAGTGTTTGTCTCCTCCAGTCTAATGCTAATTTCTTGCTTTCTTAAATCTTTCTTGCTTTTAATATGACATGTATCATGGGAAATTGCTCACTAAACCAGAAGCAGATTTAATAAAAACCTTTCCACACACTCAACACCAACTGCTTTAAATCTATGCAAGCAAAAATTAAGAGCTATCATTCAGACTTGTGTTTTCAAACACATAAGGGAGCTTTCTTAGGAAAGTTTCTGATTTTAAACATACACAGGCTGTAGTTCTCTGTTTCACTACCCAGGGCTCAGAAGTAAAAAATTTTGATACAGCTAAGTTAGTGCAAGGATTAGAAAAACATTTTCCTTGGTAAGACAAGGGGTTTACTTCTGATACACTGGGAAAAAATTGGGATCAATAAAAGCCTTTACAATGCATTACAGGGAAGAAAAAAATAATTTGTGTAGAAGTTACTGTGAGCTTTAGACTAATGGTCATAACCATAAATTATATTGAAAAACAGATAAAATTAAATAAAGACTTGCGAAGTATAAATTTGCTGCTGGCAATCTAAAAAGGATTTTCTTGTTACTTGCCCATGGGATTTGGGGTTCTATCAAGGAAGCTTTCCTACTTGTCATACATCATTTCAAAGAGACATATATAGCCTGGAAACTGCTTTAAGGCAGCTGCAAGCAAGTGTCACTTTGAGTTAAATGCATTATTAAACTGTTGGGAAATTTCACATCATGGGTCATTTATCTATGCTAAATGGGTCAAAAGCCTCTACACATGCCTAGATAAATGAGAGAGAAGAGCAAAATTCTCCCTTGGGAAGTAATACGTAGACAACCTCTTAGAGTTCATGTTGTTATTTTTAGTAGATAAGAGAAAAAACTACTTGCTAAGTGCACTAATTCATAAACCCAGGTGCCAAGTACCCACAAGAAAAGGTTACCAAACATCCCCATATTTTGATGATCCTTTGTGCAAGATGTCAGCAAAATGAGGTGCAATATGCTTTGGGTGTTTGTCTTTAGTGGCTGATTATATGGTCCCAAAAAGGCCCCCTGAATGAAGTGTGTGCAGCATCATGGAACCACAGGATGGTTTGGGTTGGAGGAATCCTTACAGATCACTCTGCCATGGGCATGGACACCTTCCACCGTCCCAGGCTGCTCCAAACTCCACCCAGCCTCACCAGCTGAGATGTTTTGGGAAGCAGGAGTGGGTGCACAAGGCTGCAGGGAACAAAAATAGAGTCATGCAAAGTTTCTAAAACTTTGATGTGCTGCTAATACATTATTTAATTTAGTCACAGAGAAGCCTTTGGTTTAGTAAATGCTGCCCCTGGCATGTTGCTGGGCGTTCCCAGACACCAGGACATGCATCATCAAACAAATTGAAGCCAACCTGGTAGCCAATTTTAGGCAATTAGCAGCAGTGTAAATCCACATGAGAGGAGAAGTGAGCTAGAAACAGTTCTTCACAGTGCATTGGCATTCTCTCATGTTGAAAGATTATGTTTTCCATTTCCTTGCACATTTGCCCAACAAGCAGACCAGTCAGAAAAATTCTTGAGCAAACAATTGCAAAGGGAGGGCCGCGCTTTTGATTAGAAGCAATTTTGCTTTCTCCGTAGCTGATAGAGGGGAAAAATGATTTGGTGTTGGTATCAGTGCTTAGCTCTGAGCAGCTGGGTTCACATGGAGCTGTTCCTGCCTGAGAGGCACCAAAGGCTCAGCCCCCTCCGCTGCAGAGAGGTTCTGGGATCTTTTAGCAAATACTTTCTAGGTTTTGGGGAAAGGTTCTTCACTTAAATGGATGAAGCTGATTTATGCAGCCACTGATGTTAATGAGGAGATATTTATGTATCCAATACTTGAGGTTTTTAAAAAGGATTTTTTAAAAAGATTTTTGCTTTTTCAGTGAACAAAAGTTTTCTTATTTTGAAGTTTAGTTGATTTATGGGTGAAAAAATTAAAAGGCCAAAAAACATAAAGGATCTGTGTGTAGTAAAAATCATTAGTGCCTTTAGTTGGTGCAGCATGTAAAAAGGGACCTTAGCCTCCCAAAAGACACTGAGAATTTCAGTTTTTACAAATCAATACTGACTCAGGACAAAGATGAGCTATTGTATTGTACTACTCACCTACAAAACCTTCAGCCCATAGCATTTATTGCAACTTTAAAAATCAAATGCAATTAAAAGTTACATCCATGTAACCCACCTCTCTGTTTCAAAATGTATAGTTTTAAAAAATATTTCCATACAAGACAGACTTATTAAAACTTTAGCACATTAAAAATGGATGGATCAAAGAAAGCAAAACGTAGCAAGATGTTTGGCTGATGAGCCGAGCCAAGCAAAGCTGATCTGCTAAAGCCAGCTGACACTGCTGGCATTATCCCAAAATGTACAAACACATAGCCTGACCTACCAGTGCATTTTATTAAGATGTCACTGAGAACAAAATTAAAACATCTAATTAAAATTTTTCTCAGACATTAAATTAATGTATATATCAAAGCCATGACATGGGTTTTCAATTAATTAATTAACCTACTTTCAAGTACAAAATCTCTGTGCTCAGGTGTTCTGTCTATGGAAAGTTTCTGACCAGGTCCCCAGCCAGCGTGATAGGCTTTTAAACTAAATTGTCTTAATACAGTAAGAATAACTTATATCACCATTAATCTCTTACTTTACTCCTCTTTATAAATTTGCCACAATGAGATTAGAAGCAGATATTATAGAACAGCTCTATAGATCAGAAAATATTCCTGATGTTGTTCATCTTGCAATGTGAGTATGGGCTCAGTGTAGAGAATTTAGCTGGTTTTGTTTGCCTACAGTGTTTGTTGTCATAACCTACATCAGGCCATTTACAGTATCAACAATGGCTCTAAATTAAATAAGCCAGATTTACTTAATTTGCTCCATAATAACAATATTACATTATTTTAGCCAAATGTCGATGTCAAACCGAACAGAAATAAGAGGAAAGTAGTAATTAGTCTAGGTTAAAATATATCCTCAAAGGATATTAAATATGCAAGAGCTCATCCATGAAAATTAGACTGCGAGAGGTTACACCATGTATTGGCTTATTTTGTTACATATCAAATTATCTCTCATGAATAAATATATCTAATAATGTTTAACTCTATAATTTAATAGTGCCCTATTAAAAATACTTTCTAAATCAACCAGGCTGTGTATTTGATTTTCTGTGATTATCAGATTTTAAGTACACAATAATTAAATGTGCAATTTGTACTGACTACTGCAAGCACATTTAGAGAGACTATGCCCTTCTATCCCCCTAGTAGATAACTTTAATAAATAGGAATGCCAGGACCTTATATTTCAGTGGGATAAGTTAAAAACCACAACAAAAGGGAAAAGGAGGCTCAGGGGTGCCCCCATCACTCTCAACAGCTCCTGAAAGGGGCCTGTGCTCAGTGGGGCTGGGCTCTTTCTCCAGCAGCACTGACAGAACCAGAGGACACAGCCTCAAGCTGCACCAAGGGCAATACAGGTTGGATATTAGGAATAAGTTTTTCATGGAGAGAATGATAAAGTTCTGGAATGGCTGCCTGGGGAAGTGGTGGAGTCCCCATCCCTGGGTGTGTTTAACAAAGCCTGGATGTGGCACTGGGTGCCAGGGTTTAGTTGAGGGGTTGGGGCTGGGTTGAACTCCTGATCTTGAAGGTCTCTTCCAACCCAGTGATTCTGTGAATTCTGTGAAAATGTGACGTTTCTTAATAGAAAAAAAAGAAAAAAAAATGTTTGGTGCTTTTTGTGTATGAAAGCAAAAGAAACAATCCATGAACTACAGAGGGTAAGTTTGATGTGCTTTGCAGCATTAGCAGCGCTGTGTTCCCTTTCCCACAGATACCCAACCACAGATCCCTTAAAGGATTTGAAACACATCCCATCCAGCATATAATCCCCCCTGCCTGTCAGCAGGCAGCCACACGCTTTCCCTGTCACACAGCTCTGAATCTGAGTGACCTCCAGACCTCACTGTCCCCTGGTGGCCTTTGCTGCCCAGGGACAGAGCATGGGATGAAGCCTTGAACAGGTGCTGGGGAAGCACAGGTGAGCTGCAGTCCCTGCAAGCAGCATTAACCCACAGCCAGCCCTGCTCCCCCAGAGGAGCTCCAGTTGCCATGGTGAACTCCACTCAAAGACTGGAGCTCTTGCTCCCCTTTTCCCTGGGAGGATGAGGATTTCACAGTTTTTGTTCCTTTTGCTGTGGTCTCTGCCCAGCCACGAGCCCAAGCCACGATGCTGAGCTGAGCAAAGGTTTAGTGCTATTTGCCAATTCTAAAAATTCATGAAGATAAATTAATCTCCTTCCTACCAAGTTTCCTCCACCTTAAGAAATGAAGATGAAGAGTGGAGCAATCAGCTAATTAACCCTCTTCTCCAGGCACAAAGAGCTGCATTACAATGTGACATTGCTCTGCCCTTTTCTTCTTGAGACTGTTTTCCTGGCCTATCAGAGTCTGCTCTGTGAAAAGACCCTCTGCATCTGCTCTTGCAACCTGCTAATTACAATACTGTAATTAAACGAACACAGCAGCAATTACCTCCATATATCACCGTGTCTGACAAGCACACAGCAACTTCCAGTTGTGCCATGCTCAGCTCCCCTCTCAGAAAGGTGGAGAGTTGGGTTTGGCTCAGCCTGGTTTGACTGAGGACATTGGAAATTCAGAATGCTGTGTGACCTGCAGGGCTGTGGAAAATGAGCACACAGCCATGCACAGAAAGGGGCCCAAGGCTTCAGGAGCTGGGAAGTTACCAGAACTGGATGGATCCAAGTGTGATAGATGAGTAATGTGATGATTGACTCTCACAATTAATAGACAAATATCATGTATGTAGGTTAAAAAAAGTTTTATGGATTTATATTTATGTTTTTTATAGATTTATAGATTTATAGTCCCCTCATGTGGTTATCAAGTGACAGCTGGAGTTGGGACATCTGGGAGGGCTGGCCTGTCACTATGGAACATCTGACCTCCAGTTAGGATTTGAGGAAGAGACCTCCACCACTGCACAGCAAAGAAGGGGTCCATGGACAGAACTTTGGGAGGAGTTAAAGGGTTAAAAGGGAAAAACCTCCATTGTGAGGGGGCTGAGCACATGGGGGGAAAATCTTTTGCTCCCAGCACCGTAACCTTTTTTCTCTATTCAGTTTTCTGTTGTATTTTTGGTAAGGTTTAATAAACCTTCCCAAACCATGAAAAGAGAGTAGCTATTTCTCACACAAGAGGCCAAAGAGACTCCAGTGCTGTGGTTGTTCCATCTCCCCCTTGAACAACTTGATTGCTTCTCAACTTCTTTTGCTGGTTCCTGAGTCTCTTCAAAGATTCAAAGCCAGAACAAAATCCTGGATTTTCCTTGGTTTTTCAATTCTTCATCCCTTTTCTGCTTTCAGCATTCCCAACATCCTTTTCTCTATGACAACAATAGACCTTAGTTCTTTTTCCTAGTAGCACTTCAGCCTCATGGAGAGCAGAGCTTAAGGTTTTATTTTGGTTGGTAAGGAACAAATAAATAGATTTTTGGAGTGATTCAGCCTTTGCTGTTTGCTCTACAGAGCACTTTGAGCCCGGGGCCGAGCCACACTTAGAGGAGGTCTGTCCATACCCAGAGGGCTCAGAGCTGTGCTCAGCTGTGGGATACAGAGCAAGTCCTGTAAATCACAGGTTGGCAAAGTGAGAAACCACACAAAAGAGTCCAGCCAGGGAGGGGAACAGGTATCTGTAGGAAAGCAGAAGACTTGACAGCACCCCCAGACTCCACCCCATCCTGCCTCTGTGTTCTGCCTTGGTGTCACATCATTGTCTGAAGGGAGAAGAAGAAAAAAAAGCTGCTGTAAAACGTCAGTGCCTTTGAATTATAGACAAAATGCAGACACATCAAAATGTATTTTCCTTTTCAATACCTTTTCTTAAATGAAATATAATGGCCAGCTCTAGGCTAGGTGCTGCCACGCTTTGCCAATGGGAAGTGAGAAACAACAGCAGCAAATCCATCTTTCTTCCTGAAGTACTGCTTGCAGCATGAGGCAGCACTAATCAAAGACAAATCACAAAGCTTTGGGTTTCTTCTGTTCAGGACTAATACCTAGGGGTGAGGAGGAGAAGAGAACTGTTTGATACTGAGCAGCCATACTCCCTTCACTCTTTACCACCCCATTTCATGAGAGCTCAGAGGTTTATTTTGTAAGAAATTAGAAGTAGTATTAAATCACAGCGAATCCTATTATTTGATGGCACTTCTGTAGCAGCATAGAAGAGCTGGGAGAGTTTATATCCAAATACACCAATAAGCAGGAAAAGAGATTTTTTTTTCCCCCAGTGCCAAAACAAAGGGTTACACCTATGAGCAAGTATCTACAGGACCTAAGAACCAAATAGGAGGAGACAAACAGCAGGGATACTCCAAGAGTGGAGCAGGCTGCACACAGCATTTCCTTGAAGTATAATTACAGCCCCACTGAAGCATGACTGTAGCCTCCCATCTTTGCAACAACTGTAATCAGTGTAATCATGCTGCCATTTCATTTCCCTTCACACATTCTGTTAAGGCATTAGCACTGCTGGGCAGGCTGCTGGAATGATACAGTTAATACTGTCCATTTATTTCCTTCATGCTGATAAATCGGGTTGTTATTCTGCTGTATTCATACTTCTTTTCTCTGACTTTAAGGCTAAAGCAGCCCATTTGATAGTGCTACAAAAATGCTGTTTGCAAAAGAATAGAAGATTTTACCAGATTTTGTTATATTTTCAAAACCTTTACAGGACCTTTCATATCTGCTGTTAATTAGCAGTATTGGGACCAAATAAAAATAATGGATAACTCCCTCTTGTAAAATTATTCCTTCCAGTTGTTATTATTTAGCCACAGTGAAGGAAGTGGGGAAAAATGAAACAGGAAAAGACACCAAGAAGCCCATTCTTACTGCCAGTTTGCCCTTTCCGAGTGAGTGCTCTGCCTCCAGTCTTCTTTCTTTAAGCAGGTGCATTAGCAAAATAAAATAATATAATGGGAATTGCCTTGAAGGTATAGAAGGTAATTAAAATAATACACATAGCTAATTGAAGCAAGGGTAGGGTGCAACATCTGCTCTAGCACACAAAGCCCTTGGAAAGAAGACACAGACTGATTTAGAATACATTATGTTGCTGATTTTTCTTAATGATTATAACCCTTCTTTCTTTCAAATGGTCCTCCAGTGCAGTTTGCATAAACCATGGACTGAAGTAAAATGACTCCAGTGAAAGAGCAGTGATTTTCCTGCTGATAAGGGCAGGTGTTGATATTGCTTTTCATTTATCTAACTATTTCTGAGTGTTGCATTTGCCTAATTTTTAAGGAAATATTTGCTGTGGTTCTTCCTCTATCAGATAATTTTAAAATGTCAGGGAAAATGGTGGAGTGAGTGTTTAATGAAAATTCTTCACCTTGACATCTATCTAGGAATTTAAACAACTATTCAATAAGCAGACTCACAAGAAGGAAATCTATATAACAATTAAAATAATCTTCTAATCACTTAAGAGCCTAGAGTAGGTATGGAGTTAATCACATCCATTTTCAATTTATATGCTTTGCATATCCTCGTAAGCATTTTGAAAGAAAGTGGTGCAGAAGACACAGGTGCCTAAATTAATAAACATTAGAAAATCAGCAAGAGATTTCACTACACTGGTTATTGTTCCCAATTATTAAATAATTAGTTTGAACATCTTCATACACCTGGCCCCAAATCCTGGATTTCAATTACCTTGAATGACTCTGGGCTGCTATTTGATCACTTAATACTAAATCTGCAAAGTGCTGGCCATTGGGAAGAATATCTGGGTGGGGGGGGGGGACATGGGGATTTCCCAGAAGTTTTGTGAGAAAGTTCACTAATCAGAACATTTTTGTTTGCAAATTCAAGGCTATAATTAATAATGGAAATGCTTTATTAAGATTTTTGTGTTTTTAAGAAAACAGATGGCAGGCAGCAGAGCGAATCCCAGCATCTCTGTATTCCAACAAAGAAGTGTTTACCTTTCCAGGACAGCTACCTGTGAGAGAATAATTTCAGAAATGTCATGTGCTCCTCCAACTTTCCCATCTTTTTTGCTTTCTGTACTGACCAACTCAAGTACCCTGGTTCAGTTTGAAGAGCACTGAATTTATCTTTTACTGCAGCTCCAGTAGATGCCTTCTGAGAATTTCTATGCAATAGAAAATTCAGAAAAGCTTTATTTGAAATAAAGTCCTCCAAGAGGCTCTTAAGCAATACACTCAGCCTACTGGTGATATATCTTGAATTCTGTTACTCATTTAAGCAACATGCTGAAACAGTTTGGTATAAAATTTCAGATTAAAAAAAGGATTTAATTAAAAGTTTTGGGAAAAGTTTCACATTAAATGTCAATGTGTTTGGCATGATGATTAGAGTATGTAATCATTTTCCTGTAGAAACTGAGGAATGAAAGAAATATTCTTATGACATCATCTTTTAATAGGTCCAGTAGGATAAATAGGATAACTAAATAAATCTAGACTTAGTAGTCCAGTACCTCACTTATTTTTTCAGAAAGAAATGAAATAGCCAAGTGCCATTTCTGCACACAACTCTAAATAATGTATATAATTCCATCAGAAGTTTCAATAGGTCAAAACATCTTTTTCTTTCCAGCTTTTGAACATTCATTGATTGCAAACCCTGTAATTTCACTAGAAAAATACAGAGCAAGATATTTTTTCTCTGCCTAAAACCTCACTGCAAGCAAATCACTGTCCTCTCTCCTAAGCAGGAAGGAAAACAGGAGGGATGGGGAGTGTTTCCCAAACCTTGAAAAGGCCTAATTGATGAGTAGCTGATTTTCCACGTGGGAACACAGTAATGTAGCCAGGCTGGCAGAGGAGAGGTGGCTGAATCTCTCTGCATTTCTGCTCCTTGTGGCTCTCAGTGACACCAAGCAGGGACAATATTGGTGACAATCACTGACATTCTCAGATAATTCAATTAAGGGGAACTTCTACAGCATCATCACACATTCCAGGGCATTGTGGCATCGTTTTAAGAGGGTCTGAGACAGCCAAGGATATTTCAGAGTTAAATTTTCTACAGCACATGTTTCTGAACATAACTGCTGCCAGGCATGCTGATCATATTCATGAGATGTTAATTCCTGTGAATTATATAATCTGTTACTTGGTTAAGTATTACGTGTATTGTGATTTCCAAATTGATTATTTGCTTTAACTTAAAGAAAATTTACAAGAGGACGTTGGAACCCAGGACAATTCCTCTGGCTGCCCTGGAGGACTCAGGATCCTGGCAGGGGGCTCAGAGACCTTGGCATGGAGTCACAAACACCTGTGCCTTTGATTTTAGCCCATAGAAATAATTACCAACGTTGTGTGAGGATTTACAAGCCACAAGAGTTTGAATAGAATGACAGTGAATTTATCACAGAGTAAAAATGTAGAATTTTGGGGTTTTTAGAATGGGGGTTCAGGGGGCAAGATGGAGGGATCTGGGCATGTCCAGCCTTTCTCCTTCTTTTTCTTGTCCTCCATCTTCTGCTGTGATGGTGGCACTTTTGGATGGATTTAGAGTAGAAGCTCACTGTCTAACACAGGTGATGGGTATTGGGAAGTAATTGTAAATATTGTACAGGTAGTTTTTAGTATAAAGACATAACCCTGCCCTGGGGGTGTCAGTGTGCC
Source organism: Molothrus aeneus (assembly GCF_037042795.1). NCBI lineage: Eukaryota > Metazoa > Chordata > Aves > Passeriformes > Icteridae > Molothrus > Molothrus aeneus. Next base: position 4,530,438 of record NC_089656.1, read on the forward strand.
TCAACCCAACCTGCTGGACAGATCTCAGCAGGTCAGAGAAAGAATGGAATAGATAAGAGAAAATAAACAACCTTGAGAACCAGAGCTGAGGAATCTCAACTTCTTCAGTCTCGGGGACGGGGAAAAAAGATTTTCTAACAACACCTCAGGGTCATCTCGACACCAGGGACCTCGTCAAGAGGATTTTTTTTCATCCACCTGACTGGTTATGAACAAGTCCCTGTGACCATTTGGGATTGGGTTGGGGCTGATAACACCAACCAGAGGGCTGCATTTAAAGGGAGCTTTGGTTAATGCAAAGCCAAGGGAAGCTTTCATGTGCTGCTTAAAATGTGCTTTGCAGGTCCATTTGCAGGGCTGGAGGTGCCATGGAGACTGCACACAACCTATGGATTTGGGAATTGTTCTCTGCTCTGCCACACAGTACCTGTCAGGAGTGATGAAGGCAATAAAAACAAATCAGAGCTAAGAGGCATTTAGAACACTTGACTTCATTGTAAATAGATGGGCTTGCAGGAATTTTTCTGAACCTCTTAGGGTCACACAACTAGGACAGATCAATGGCAGAGATGTGTGTCTCTCTTCAGGCACAGGTAAGCAAACACCTGTGAGATATTTACCACTTCAATGGATGTAAATTGGGGAAGGATTAAACACTAATCTCCTAAAGAAGGTTCCTTTCTTGCTCTTAAGTGACAGACAGAACCTGTAGGGTTATTTAAAGAATGCCTAGGTTCTGGGAGGTGTTGTTGAGGGAAGCAGTCAGAATATTTGACACAGTCAGTGCAATAAATATAGGGATTATTGAATTTGTACATGTGAAAGCAACCTAAATATTGAAAAAAATTAATCACCAATAAGCTTTTGGTGTCCCACTCTGTCTTTATGGTACTCAAAATCATCTCCCTAAAGTGGTCAGGCAGACCTGTGCCACCAGAGGATTATATATAAAGAAAATAAAGAAATACGGGAGGAGCATGTTTCATTTTGGCTTGGAGTGCAATTTGAAAAGGAGCACTGGAATTCCCTGTGATGTGCATGTTCCATCCACCCAGCCAGGACACTTGGCAGGGGTGGGATGGGATGGGATGGGGTGGGATGGGATGGGATGGGATGGGATGGGATGGGATGGGATGGGATGGGGTGGGATGGGATGGGATGGGATGGGGTGGGATGGGATGGGATGGGGTGGGATGGGATGGGATGGGGTGGGATGGGATGGGGTGGGATGGGATGGGATGGGATGGGATGGGATGGGATGGGATGGCATGGGATGGGATGGGATGGGGTGGGATGGCCCTGAATCAGCTCCTCTGCAGCTCTTTCCCTTCCCAGGCTGTGGCTCCTCCCTGCCCCTGTCACAGCCCCCACTGCTCCCTCCTCGGGTGGAATGTCCTTCCCACACAAAGGGAGACATAAGACCCCACTCCTCCTGAAGGAAAAATGGTTCTTCCCTGATATTAAAGTTTTAAACCAATAAACCCCTCACAGAACCGTCTCTTTCACCTGCAGCACTAAATGATCTCAGAGTCCCCCAGTGTGGCTGAGCCTCTTTGCTGCAATAAATATTGCCCCGACAAAGATCCTCAGAGGTTGCCACTGGTGCTTGCTGTGAGCCTGCAGCTTCCCCCAGGTGCCCTGCCCTGTGCCTGGGGTGTGCCACAGCACAGCCACCCTCCTCCTGCTTTATAACAACATCCAAGGCATGCCTGGGCTCACTTTGTACCAAGACAAAGCTGGTCCTAGTGCTCAGAAGCACTGCTCATTTAATGCAGAGCAATTGCACAGGCCAGCAGCCTTCAGAGTCACACAGGAGGGATCATGGTGTGAAAAAGGGAGATTTGGAGTGTCTGTGTCTGGCCATTGATTAGAATGATGGAGGTGATGATGCATTTTCTGCAGTCAATAGCCTTTGGTTTTGCTAGACCCCAGACTGCCCTTCACAAGTAGAATTCAGGTGTTGAGTATTTCAAACCCTTTCTTTGGAAAGCATTTTGGGACAGGTTTGTTACATCGAGGTCTCACTGTGCAGAGAGGAGGTGCTTGCTGCCAGACTGGGAAGCACAGGGTAGCAAGACACTGCCACTAAAATTGGATCAGGATCAGGTCTAAGTTGTGTTTTCTCCCTCTGAAGTTTATTCCTAAATCTCAAAAGAAACTTGTTGTTTTGATAAAAGTGGAAGAGAAAAGGGCTGGTTGATCCTAATGCCTTCCATGGGGTTAATCTGATGCTGGAGCAATCCCATTTCTTTGGGGCTGAAACCAGAAACCCTAAACTGCTCTAATTTTCTACACCAAACTAATTAAAATGTGTATGAGGAGAAGTCAGAGAGATCCTAAGCCTTAATATTTTAATGTGGAAAATATGATATAAAGATTAAATGTTTTAAAGATGAAATACAATGATGATCTAGTGAATAACTTTTTTTATTCATGACATTTTCATTTTGCCAGTTATTCCTTTTATTTCTGTTCTTTTTGTGCCTTTGAATTTAGACTACAACATCCTCTTATGCAGTCTGCCCCTTAAAGGCTTTCTCCTGTAGTTATAATCACCCCAAATATACTTTGATAAATGACTTAATTTCTTAAAATGCTTTGAGATACAATAACTGCCTCAGAATAGGCAAAGACAACTAAATGATCACTGCCTGCCATGCAGTTTGTATCCAACATGGATCACCTGAGAGGATTTAATGGAACAGCCTGGGATCCTGTCCCAAATCCTTGATTTTCACATGAAGTGCTACAAGGGAATCTGAGCACCATGGCAGTTTGCAGTGTGTGCAAATCCAGAGGGTGGGAGCAGAAAATCAAGATAAGGGTGTAAGAAATAAATTGATTCACCTACAGGTTTGGTTACAGGTTTGGTTAATGGAGTCCTGTCTCTTCTGGGGTTAATAAATGAGGTCATTTCTCTTTTTTCCATCTTCTATCCCAAATTGACTTGTTGTTTTGCTTTGCTACCTCAGCAGAATCAAACACAAACCAATTTTCTCAGTGCAAGGGTGGTTGTACCAGAGAGTGGGGCTGACATATCAACATTCTCCCCTGTCCCCTCTCTCCAGTGAGATTTTGCCTCCCCCCTTTCCACAGCACCCTCCTGATGCCAGGTGAGCAGTGAGAGCCAAGGAAAAGAGCAGCTTTAGGATTTTTCTGTGTCGATTTTGCTCCACCTGCCTCGAGCTGAACCTTAAGTGTAAGAAAGGCAGCTGTGGCACGAGAGCTGCTCTGGTAAATGCTGGAGACTGCTGCAGGAAGGGATGACACCTGTGTGTCACAGCATAGCCTGGAGGAAACAGGCTGTGGAAATTGCCTCTACAGCCAGGGGTGATCCCTTCAGCAGCAGGCTGCTGGCAGAGAGGGAGAGAGGATGCAGAAAGGAAGCAGCAGTCCCTCTTCTTTAAACACAGTCCTGCTGGATGGTTGAGCTTTCTGATGGATTCAGGGGGAGAACAAAAGTGTGGGAATCTGTGGTGCCTCCCAGGACTGAAATAAACTCTTTGTGTGTCTCTGCTCCTGTAAAATGAGGGTAGTGGCTCTGCCACTTTGAACTTGTCAGAGCAGCAGCGAGCATCGGCCAGAAAAGCAGGGAATGTGCAAGGAACTGGAATGAAACAAAAGGCTCAGGGACTGCTTGTCACCCCATCGTGGGGAAAGTCATCTCACAGGACAAAAACTCTTTTTGGTAGGAGCAGTAACAGTGGGAATTAATATCACTGGGAGCTCTTGTGTAGCTTCTGACAATGAGTTCCTTAGAAGGATTTCCTCCCTTTGAAGTGCCTGCCTTGCCTGCACAGCAGACAGCTGCTTTCTGCCTGCTGTCTTGCCTGTCTGCTCCCCTTCGTGCTGCTCTGCTGAAACACCCTGTGTTATTACAGTCACTCTCAGCACCTGGCTGCAGGAGTGAATCAAAGTGTTGTGAAGGCAGCATATCAATTTGGCTTCGTGCCATGTAACACTTACTTGCTGGCTAAGTGGGATCATTTCAAAGACTTTTTTTCTTCCTTTTTCCCTATTTCTCTGTGCCCAGATCACTGCTTGAGCTGCCTTCCCCCTAAACACTACGTGCTCACCTTTTGTGACTGTCTCAAATAGAGAAGCCTCTGCTCTTGTCAAAAGGATAAACTGAGTCACTTATCTCTGGCTGAGGCATTGCACACTGGAGTGCTCCACCAGCAGCTCCCAGTTGCCACAGCCCCTCTGCCAGCTGTGGTCCCTGCAGAGCTGACTGACCCCCCAGCTGTCACGTCCCAGAACAACCAGGTGAACACAAATAATCAAAAACTCCATTTGGAATTGTTGGTACTTAGAGAATCCCCCTAGGACAGAAAAAGTTGGGTTCTGTGGTGCTTGATTTCATGCTGTGCAGGAAGGGCTGTGTTCATGGGTAGAATAGATAGGCTTGGAAGGGACCTTAAAGATCATTTAGTTCCCTTCTTCTTTTCTTTTCCCCCTGCTCTAGCTACACATCTGCACACACCTCAGAAGTGAAAGTGCACTTCTCACAGCCCCTGATATCTGCATGCAGACTCCATGGCTCTCACAAGTGCAGCTTTGCCTGCCAGTTAACAAGATTTCAGTAAATTCAGAAGACTGGAATGTCCCCAAACACAACCCAAATTAATTCATATTTTAAAAGATTTCTGTCTACAATACCAGGAGTAAATGCCACATAAACCCCAGTCCTGCTCCCATCAGAGACAATGGGAATTAAGCCACTAACTTCAAAGAGCAGTGCTCTCTCTGTAGAGTGTATTTCATGCTTCTGCAGTCTTGGCTAGATTAGTGCAAATTAAACATTGGGTTAAGTTGCCAGAACCCATAAGAGCTCCATTAGGCTCTGGAGGATTTGCTAATTTTAGTCAAACACTCACCTATTTTACAGAAGCCATGCAAAACTCCAGCACGGGCTGAGCCCACAGGGCCCTGACAGAAGCCATGAATGAATTTGGCCTCACAGCTCCTGTCTCTGCATTTATGCAGGGCTCAGAATGCAGCTTCATGCACCTTATGGGAGCTTAAGAAACAATTATTTTATACCAGAGCACACCAAGTAACTTCAGGAGGGCTGTAAACAAGGGGCTTTCACAGGTGCTGAGGGACCCAGCCATGGAGTGACATGTGTGCCAGAATTCAGCACATCCCTCTGGCTGCCCTGGCCTGCCAAGACCCTGCCAGGGGGCTCAGAGACCCTGGCACAGAGCCCAAGGTGCCCCTGTGGCTTTGATTATGACCCATGGAGCAAATTACCAACCTTAGATGGGGATCTGTAAGTCACAACAGTTTAAGTAGAATGATAGTGAATTTATCACAGGGTGAAAAATAGATTTTTGGGGTTTTTAGAATGGGGGTTCAGGGGGCAAGATGGAGGAATCTGGGTGTGTCCAGCCTTTCTCCTTCTTCTTCTTGGCCTCCATCTCCTGCTGTGATGGTGGCATTTTTAGATTGGTTTAGAGTAGAAGCTCACTGTCTAACACAGGTGATGGGTATTGGGAAGGAATTGTAAACATTGTACAGGTAGTTTTTAGTATAAAGACATAACCCTGCCCTGGGGGCAGGCAGAGTGCCTGGAACTGTCCTGCTGGATGGACCTGGCAGGGCGGGAGAAAGAATTTTATAGATAAGGAACAATAAACAACCTTGAGACCAAAAACTGAAGAGCTCTGACTCCTTTGAGCACCAGGCTGGGAATGAGACTTTCTGACACATCTGGGGTCACTGTGAGCAGCAGAATCCTGAGAACTGTGGGAGCACAGGAGGCTCCCCTGGCCTGCAGGGCCAGCCTGGGCAGGGCTGCAGCAGCTCCTCTCGAGCTGCTCACTGTCCTACATCCTGTCAGAGGCAGACTGCCCCAGGGAGCTACAAGCTACATTTTTCAATCATCTCTGCTTTATGTTAAATACACTTACAAGCAGCCAAGTAGCATCCCCAGAGGGTCTTACTACGACAGAGGGATGTTAACAATATACTTCTGCCTTTTTTTCTGCCTTTTTTTTTTCCTTTCAAATATGCTTCAACTATAGCCATCCCTGAATAATCTCCTAATTAGTGAGGAGGCCTTGAGTTTAGCACAGACTGCAGAGATGGAGACCTGAGGTGCCATTTCCAAGCTCCACGGTGTAGGATTTTAGGGCCAGCCTGGACAAAGCCTTGCCTGATTTTCAAGCCTCATTTCTTCCCTGTCTGGGCACAGGAAATGCCATCACTGCTGTGTGTCTCTGTTCCCATCCACCCAGGATGGAGCTGTGAAGGGTTCTGACATCTGATGGGAAGCAGCAGAGCTCATTTCCAGCTCTGTACAATGGCTGGAGCCACTGCCTTTGCAGGCCCTGCCAGGACTTCAGGTGCTCATACAGATACAAGCATCAGACTAATTAGTCATCTTTAAACTTATGACTCAGGCATTTACTAAAAGCATGTGTTCAGATAAAGGTAATACAGTGCAAAAAATAATACAGAAACGTCTTTTGGGAAGGCAGAAAAGGTCAAGTACAGTGCTGCTCTTTGCTGAAGAAGTAATACAGAGAATTTGTATGTGGAAACTTGACCACTCAAGCAGCTAATTGCCAGTGGGATGTCTTGCTGTACACATCTTCTGAGGTACTTTAATTATGCAAACACACCTTGTTGTCACACAGATATAAATAATGTTTAAGGCTCGTGTTCCTTTGATGTGCTGTGGGGATTATATGGGGATATATTTCATTATGATTCCCCTTTGGGGAGAATACCACATAACAAACAACACAGCACATCAGCAGAGGGGTTTTTTGCAGGTGGGTTCCCTCCCCCTCTGCTTAAATTATTTCTAAAAAGCTTCTGGCTCTATTTCTGACTGCTGTTGAAAAATTGGGTACTTCAGCAAATTGCTCGGTTGACAAAAGGGAAAAGAATTGTTGCTTCAAAACAAACAATTATGATGACTTTGAAGCATAACATGGAATGTCTCATTGATTTTGTCCCAGAGGACTGGTGCAAAGAATGAGTAACCAAATGTGCAACAGAGCACATAATATCAGTGCATGCCCCATTTCTTGTGCAGTATTGTTTTAAATCCATTGCCTCGCCTTTGCCCTCTGTGATCACCTGCTATCAACAGGGGAAACACACACGAGCAATCTGAATACTTGATTGCTTGCAAGAGAAAAAATTTCTCCCTATTCAAAGATGAAGTGGCTGAGTAGTGGCAGGAAAATGTACCATTCCTTTCCCACAGCCTCTAAAAGGAGCATTAGAGACAGAGATTATAATTTCAACCTGTGGTACTTGAATTCCTGGCCCCAAGATTTCTGCATTTGTTGTTCTCCTGGTGAATAAACTTTACATTTAAACTCTGATTAGACCATAGAACTGGCACCTAGAAGCATTTTCCCCTTTTCTGCTCTTTATATTTATAATGTTAAGTGCACTCTGAAGGGGCATTGTGCAAAAGGCACTGGCAGAGGCCAATTCTGGAGACAGCTGCTCACGAGGGTGCATTCTGTTCACACAACCCAGCATTCAGGAATTAGGACTTCTGAGTGTTAAAGCCAGAAAAGGGAGCAGTAAATGATCAATTGGAGCAAATGCTCTGCAGTCATTTCTTCAAACACAAGTGATGCAGTATTTTGTCCCTGAGCTGAAATATCAATTCTCTATTAGGCTAGAAAAAAACTCAGTACAGCTGTTGTGCTACCTTTGGATATGGCTCTTTTCTAACAGATCAACTTATCTTCAGCCAAGGTATTTGCTTCTGTGATGGAGAATCTGTGTCCTCTAGGTTTCCTTTCAGCAAAGAAAATTTAAATTGCTTAAAAAATTATATTATTCAGACGGCAAAAAAATCGTTGAAAACAATCAAACAGGTGCTGTCAGTCTGCAAGTTTGATTCCTCATAGATTTGGAACTGAAATTCTCTCATTCGTATTTCTCTCTCTAGGTATGTCTGAAATCAGTTTCCACCACTGATGTGGAACAGATAATTTATTGGCAGGGGTTTCTCAGCATCTTTTCAGTGCTCAAATATTTCTACATGTATTTCCACTTAGCCTCCCTGCTCTGGGATTCTGATCCCTCCGTGAGCCCAGCCTCAGCCTCTTGGATGTGCTGATTAAATCCATGTTTTGGCTGGGAGGACTCTGTTGAGTGTCTGCAGCTTCTCCTTTACTCCAAAGATTGAACCATGGTGTGCCACAACCCTGCCAGAACAGGGAAACAGCATTTTTGTGTTACAAGCACACAAACATAACAGAGCCAGGACCATCCTGCCAGGCCATCCACCACTTAGGGGATGTCATTGCCTAAATACTTGGGAAGATCTCAGCCTCTGTGTTTTCATCTTTCTGGGCTCCTGGTTGCTCTACACAACTGCACTAGCTGTGAAAATCACCATTTGCTGGAGAGTGACTTGCCAGTGCAGTTTTCAGAGGTGCAGACTGACAGCAGATATATCTGTTCAGCTCTGCCAGGCAGCAGGGCTCAGCAGTGAGCTAAATTAGCCCACAACATGGTATTCCAGCCAGACTTCCCAACAACCTGCTCAGGCTAACACACACTCACAGGGCGTATTCAAAGGAGAAAACTGAAAATTCAGCACATTTTTTCTTCCTGGGTTGATTATTCCTCCAATATTCCAGATCCTGCTCTGTGGCAATTAAACCACAGCACCTCACTCCATGCTCAAATCTACCTGTCCTTGCCTCCACAGGGTTATTTGAGCTTCTATAATGAATGAGAATGAAAAAAAAAAAAAGAAATAATAAATAAGACTGTGTAGCTCAAGAATGTGCAAGACTGGTAGTTCAAAATAACTGTAATAAGTATTTGTAGAAATGTAGTAATTCAAGTGTATAAATGAAGGGAATTAAATATCATGGTAAATTTACATTAAATAATGTTTAAAGCAGAAATTGGAATAAATATAATACAGATAAGTAGTAATCCTCTTCCTTCTTAACTAGGCCATTAATAAAAATTTTCAAGGACAGACTAGAAAGTATCTTTAAAATGGAAAGTCATATTAGAGACTAGAAAAGACTGATCCAGGAAAAACAAAGATCTGAGCCTAACTTTGCTTCCAGCTCTGCATCCTGGGTGCAGTGGTTCCTGTGGAAGCCTACCTTTCCTTGGAGTCACTGTATGCTGAGACATAATGGTGATATCCATTTGCTCTGGTCTTTTTTAATTCCAGCACTTCAAGTTTATTGGGGCTTTTTGTGCCTTTTTTTAACTAACATTCACTGTGGAGCAGCATAAAATACTTGGCCATTGGTTTTTCTCTTTAAGAGTGCAGCAGAAAAGCCTTTAGAAATAGAAAGAAAATAAGCTATTCAGCTTGGTCCTTTGAAATTAAGCCACTTGCAATTCATAAAGAAGCTATTGGAGATGACATAGCTGACATTTTTGCCTTGTATAAAGCTGCAAAGATAGCTCCTTTACAAAGACAATCACTCCTAAGAGTGGGAGCATTATTAGGTTTTCTCTGCTGATCTTCAAGGTGTAAATGACAGGTAACTTAAATACCCTGCCAAGTGCAAAATTTCTTTGCAAGACACCTCAAAAATACGATTTCCTGTTTTACATAAGACTTCACAATCCATATTATTTCTAATCCTCTAACATGTATTCTTCTGTTTTCTCTATACCTGCAGGATTTCTCGTGAGCAGTGCATATGGCTTTAAGTATTAAAAAAGTAAATGGTGTCTTGAATAGCAGAATTAAATTCAGAAGCATCCTGCACTGATAGGAAATCACCTCTAAAATATATTCCTGCAGGCAGTTGTTCTGCTAATTCCTGCTGCAGACAAATATTGATCTAATCCCAGAGGTAGCAACTGTCAGGAGAGGGAGGTTTCTGTGCCCCACATCGTGTCTCTGTACCTCTGACAAGACAGGAGAAGAGCTCTCCAGCAGGGAACAGAATCATGCTACTGTTTTCTGACATTCCCTTTGATTTTATTCCTGCCAGCCCCGTTGATCAGCAGGTGAGTGTTAAGATAAACCACCCAGCTGAAGCAGCTTCACAGTCTCAACACTGTGAGGATAGATGGGGGAAGAGAGAGTGGGTCAGATGGCTCAAATGTGCCTTTTTCTTCTCATGGGGGATCCCCTCAGGCATAAAGGAAGGAAGGAGGGCTCTGCAGAGAGACTTAGATCAGTTGGATGGATGGGCAGAGTCCAACAGGATGAAGTTTAACAAGTCTAAGTGCCGAGTTCTACATTTTGCCCACAAAAATCCCCTACAACGTTACAAACTGGGCAGTGCCCAGGCACAAAGGGACCTGCAGGGACTGATGGACAGCAGGCTGGATGTGAGCCAGCAGTGTGCCCAGGTGGCCAAGAAGGCCAATGGCTCCTGGCCTGGATCAGGAATGGTGTGGCCAGCAGGAGCAGGGATGTTATTCTGCTCCTGTTCTTGGCACTGGTGAGGCCTCACCTGGAGTGCTGTGTCCAGTCTGGCCCCCAATTTGGGAAGGATGTTGGGATGCTTGAACACCTCCAGAGGAGGCAACGAGGATGGAGAGGGGCTGGGAACACAAACCCTGTGAGGAACCTTTGAAGGAGCTGGGCCTGTTCAGCCTGGAGAAAAGGAGGCTCAGAGGTGCCCTTATTGCTCCTTACAATTCCCTGAAGGGAGGCTGCAGACAGGTGGGGGTGGTCTCTGACAGAACCAGAGGACACAGTCTCAAGCTATGTCAGGGAAGGTGTAGGTTGGATAAGGAAAAAGTTTTTCACCAAAAGAATAATAAAGCACTGGGATGCTGTTCCCAGGGAGGTGGTGGAATCACCATCTCTGGATGTGTTTAAAGACTGGCCATGGCACTGGGTGCTATAGTCTAGGTGAGGTGTTAGGGCATAGGTTGGACTCAGTGATCTTAGAGGTCTCTTCCAACCTCATCATTCTGTGATTCTGTGATAAAGGATGATTGTGCCCTCTTCTTGTATGGCAGTGGCCACAATGACAGATTTCAGGCCACACCAAACATACATTTATCAAACCAGCCCTCTCCCAGTGCACTAATCTGCTCTGGGTTTAGCATGCTCAGCTGCAAGTAGGGAAAAAAGAGAGAACTGGTGCTTCCACCTTGGCTAAGCAGTGTTTGGGTCCATTTCCCAGAGCAGATAACCCAGGCTGCAAGGTCCCAAGGTGCTGTCACCTGGATATTGTCTGGATATAGGACTGTTTGAGTAGGCAGCTGAGGTATTCCCTGTGGAAGAGGTTTTACAGCAACTTCTGTGAGCCAGACAGAAGTCTGATAATAGGATCCACGTTTACCCCTGAAAGAATTTCCTACCAAGGTCATTGACACAGAAACCAAGACAGAAAGAAGGATAAATAAGAGAAACCTGCAACTGCCTATTCCAATGAGCACTTTGTTTGTCTCTCCTGACCAGTGAATAAAGTGCAAACCTATGAGTTTGTAAGAATGTATAAAAGGCATGCATGCTAGAATAAAAACAGTTTTGAAGCCTTCTGAAAATGGAGTGTTGCTTTGGATTGTGACCATCTCAACTATGACAATCCCCTGTCTGAAGGATTTGGTTTCTGGAGCATTTAAAGCATATCTGAGTCTGTCTGAAAGGAAAAATCTTCCCAGATGAGAGTGAGATGAGAAGGACATTCCACACCCTGTAACTTCAGGGATCTGTGGGGCAGGACCTCAGGCTTCTTTTGCATCCAGCAAAGAAAAACTTCAGAAGCAGCTGTGCTGGAAGCTCAGCTACACTTAGCAAGAAATCTCAGAAGCCAGCCAGGGCACCTGCAAATCCAAACTGGGCTGTGTAATCTGCCTCTTGTTCCCCTGTGCCCCCAGAACACAGGGAGACAAAGGCATCTGTTTTGGGATCAAAGCAGGAAAGGTTGCTGTGCTCTCTGAAGTTCACCAGATGGAAGTTAAATGGAGTCAAGCACTGAGTGATATCATCACATTTTGGATGAAACACGAGGTGAAATTGAATCTTTCAGTGGTAACTCTTTCAATCACACAGGAGCCTTGTCTGTGGCTATGGCACTGATGGGACAGTGGCAACAGTGCTGGAAAGTTTTCAGCTGCCAGATCCAGGATTCCTTATTATTTTCCTGTGCTTCACTCAATGAGATGTACTGATTTACAAGGAGGTTTAGGACTTGAGGGAGAGGGATCAATAGCTCTTTAGTGAATACTAAGTGCAATTTGAGACAACTTAGAATATAAAAGAGCCCCATGCGGTCCAGCTCCCACAGAGAGGGAGAGGAGCAAGACTCATCCCCTTGAAGGATGAAAAACTGATGGCAAAACTCCATTTGGATTTGGCACAGTGGCTGGACTGGATGACTGTGATGCCTCAGGTTTTAGTTTTTACATTTTTCAGGTTCTGTGCTGCTTTAGTGTGTGGGTCTGGGTTCACATCAGGGGATGGTGAGCTCTGTGCACAGAGCAGGGAGACAAAACAATTCCTGCTCCAGCTGGGCACCAAGGACAAATGATCCAAATCTCAGCCCCAAGAGCACAAACACCGTGGGCTGGAGAGAGAAAAACAAGCAGGGTGGGACTGCAGGGGCTAAAGCTGGAATGGGACAATGAACTGCAAGATGCAAATGGAGCAGAACTGATCCCAGGGAGAGACCCCGTGCCCGCTCGTGCATTTTGGGACCATTTTGGTTCATCTTGGGTTCATTTTGTGACCCTTTTTGTTCATCTTGGGTGCAGCCCTGGCTGGGCTCTTGTGCTACCCAAGGTGGATCTATTAAAACCTCCTAATGAATCCCTACTTTATTCTTTAACCCTGTCCAGTCTCTGCTCTAGGTCAGCCTCTCAAGGCATCAGTTGTGCACCCCTGGGCAGAGGGCAGAGCCCAGGGAGCTGGGACACTGCTGGAGAAGTCCCAGCTTTGCTCAGGTCTGGCCTGGCTGTTCCAGGGCTCCCCAGGCAGGCTCAGGGAGCATGGTTGAGCATTATGGAGCATTACTGAGCATCACTGAGCTCCACACATAAGTCAGGACAAGCAGACAAACCCCGGGAAGGAGCTGGGTGCCTCTGCACAGCTCAGCCAGGCTGAGTGCTGGGCTCTGTGGCATGCAGCAGATTTAGGGGGTGCACATGAAGAGCCTGGGTGCACAGGCACAGCTCCCAGATAAAAATGAGCCTTTCTGCAGCCACACTGCACATTTCAATTATGCACTGGGTCGCTCTGGTGCTCTGCAGCAGTGTCTGACCTGCTTTACAAGTACTTTGTGCTGCACAGCCAATTCTTGGTAGCCCAACATGCCTTGGACCAAGTGAATCAGAGCAGAGATTTGATTTATGAATGAGATGTAGAAATGCTGCACCAAGTGCCTGCCAGGAGTTCAGTGCTGTGGGGAGATCTGGTTCAAAACAGTTTTGTGTTGTTCAAAAAGGGGCACAATCCCCCTCACATATACAGGATTCATATTCCCCACAGGAATAAAGGAAGGAAACAAACTCAGGTTTTCCCTTCCTGGGTGCAGAGATGTTAATTAAAATAGATTAATTTAATTAACAAGAGCCACATCTTCCTTAGGAAAATTTGAGCAGCATTCCCAAGTAGCTTGTGATTCAGTAAAAACATGTTTGGCAAATAAAAAAAATTGAATTGCAGTGATAGATGCTAAAAAGGGGGAAATATCTTGTTATAAAAAAGAGAATTATTTGCACTTAAGCCCATCTGTTTCTTACGCTCGTGGAGTTTAGATTAAAGTAATTTATTTCTGTCTACTAATTAGGACTATTTATTAGTGACTCCATGCCATTTTGAATTATAATTCTCACAATACTTATTTTAATATGCTATCAGCACAAATAAAAGGTGCCCTTTGAGACTCTCTGGAAAACAAGGAGCACCATCAAATCCTGATGGGGGTGGTGGCAGTAACCCTGCTCTAGAGACACCCTCAGCAAGTTGTAGAATCAGAGGGTGTCAGCTGAATTCTCATTTCTCAGAAATTGCCAAGTGCACTGGGGAGAGCTAACCCAGCAATCATAACTGGGAGATCAGACAAACAGGAAACCTGACAATTCCTGCAAAGTTTGTTCCACAAGCATTTACAGCGAGCGTGGAAATATTTATCCCTGAAATCTAATTAGAAATTAGCAATTCAGCTGAAGACTATGTAGAAATAAAGAGATGATCAAATGTTCACCAAATTGCTGTGATGAGTTTTGGAACTGAGCAATTACAGACAAGTGTTTCTTTATGGTTTCTTTATGGTTTCAAACCCACAGCATTTTATGTGTGGAAAGCAGAGAGGAAGACAAACACTCAGCTGGGAGAAATCTTTCAGAGCATTAGAGGTGTTTGAGCCAATCCTGCATTGTGGTGCTTCTCAGAGTTGTGACAAGCTAATTGATGCACAATAAAAATCATCTCTAACAATTCTGTGAGGAGCCTTGATGCTGTGAGTTAGGTGGGAATGACATCACCAGAGAAAAGTACACAAACTGAAAAATTAAAAAATAATCTCAGGCCTTTGAAGTAATTTTTCCCAACTTCCTCTGGCTCCTGGTGCCCAACAAAAAGTTCTGTCATTGAGGGAGGAACACCAAGGGAAGCCAAAAGGACATAGATTTCAAATGGAGCATGAACCCTGGCATGGGAAAAAAAAAAGAGAGGTGCAGGTAAAATAACACAGCATTACATGACCTGAGACACAAAAAAAAAAAAAAAAAGAAAAAAAAAACCCACAAAAAATCCATTAGAACAAAATACTTGTGAACCAAAGTATTATTTTTATTACATCCTGTTTCTAGCACTAACTGGTCTTCAAATGAGGATCAAATTTCCTAAAATCTGTTGGGTTTTAGGTGAAGAAAAATATTTAGGCTTTTAAAAATAAGTAAAGGAGCAATAAACAATGGAGATTAGAATATTTTTTGTCAACAGTTGTGTTTTATAAAAATTCTAGTTCTGTATGGGACTTAAATGAGCCATTTCCTATTGGCAATATGTCATTAGCATCATCCTAATCATTCCCACCTCATCTCATCTCATCTCATTCCCTAAGGACTTTTTCCTCAGGAGTAATTGCAAGTCTCATTCCACCAAGGGGAAATACTGAATCAGGATAGACTTTTATCCTACAGCCCTCCAAATAACTCTTGCATCATTTCTTTTTTAATCAAGCTTAGCTTGAACAAATATCCCTGTTTATGGAAATGCACGTACGCAACCTCTACAAATTACCAAACAAGATGCTTATTAGAGGCACAATTACCATTATTAAAATAAACAGCTATTTTTTGTGGTGTCCTTCAAAGAAAGAGAGCTGGTGGCATTTGTCACCAAACCTGTTAAAGCCTAGAAAGTATTTTTTAACCATTGTTTTCTATCTCAAATAGAACTGGTATTCTGCAGGTATTAATCTCAACATTGAAGAACATCACCCTGCAAGTTAAGATGGCAGAAAAATGCATTTTGGTCAGGTGGTGAGTGTGTGACAGCTCTGAGGTGGCTCCTACCCAGCACTGGATGGAGTAAGGATTCCTAACTGGCCATGCAGGGGGTACATCAGCATTTAGAAATGTGTGACAGTGTCCCAGGAATTCAGGGAGTGAGAGCAGAGTGGGTTAGATTAGAACCTGGAGGAAATCTCAGAGCAACCCCCAGGGAAAATTTACATCTGAGAGCTGTTTTGGTGAGGGACCCTTCAGAAAGTGCAACAGCAGGCACGGGAAGCAGATTAAAGATGCCACACCCAGCACCTCATACACATCTAATTTACCTTGTGCTGAGCAGGTTTGGAGATCCCTGGAGAAAACAAGGGATTTCAGATTTGTGGCTGCAGCAATCCCCAGAACTGGTGTCACGACACTGATCTTCCCAAAAATGATCTTCCCAGAAAGGACCTGCCAATGCAAACCCCCTGCCTCTGTTATTTATTTCACACAGTAACTGCTCCCCTGCCTTCCCTGGGCAGCTCAGGCTGGCACTGCAGGGCTCTGCCAGAGCTGGCAGCTTCCACTGGAAACCACGAGCTCCCCGTTGGCAAAGGAGACCAGAAAAACGTGAGATTTTATGGCAAAAAACCTATTCCTGAGCACATGCAGGTTTTCTCCAAGGACACACTCCTGTGAAGAGCATTCTCAGGCATTTCCACCCAGTGCTGTGTGAGAACTCTGTGAGAATGACTTCAGTGCAGCTAAAGTCAACCACAGCTGGCACAGAGAGCTCCCAAGCACTCCCCCACACTTTCAACACTCTGCACACAGCAGAGCTGTTCTGATTCAAGCAGGGAGCACGTTGCTTTGTAGATGAGGTAGAGTAATGAGTTAAAAAAACTCAATTGATCAGCTTCACTAAGAGCCCCACGTGCCTTTAAAGAGCTTCTCCTTGCAGGGAGTGGTTTCCCCTCCTGAAGGATGCTGCAGCTCTGATCATGAGACAGCCTTTGCCTGTGGTGGCACAGGATGCTTTGAACCCCCTCTCTGTAAATCATGGAGATGGGGGTGGGAGCCTTCTGACAGCACCTTGACATGGTCTCCATGCTGAATTCATACCCAGCACTTTCTAACTTTAAAATCAGCAGTCCCTGCTCTCCTGACATCCTGTTGAACATCTGTTTTCCAGTCTGGACAGAGGCTGTCAAATCCCAGTTCATTTGCTTTGGGGCTGTTTTTGTCTGGTCTCTCCATATAGGATGAATAACCTTCACTCAACTACTCCAGCTATGAAACACAAGCCAGAGACCCCTTTGATTTCACAGTATATCTGAAAATTCCCACTTTATAGGTAACAGGCCTTGAATTTACAACATGATCTCCCTGCCTTAGGAAGAGCTTGTTCTGCTATGGCTTTGGCCATGAGACAAGCCCTATTACCAGAGAAGATGGATTTTTTCAGGCAGTTGCTTCATGAGGGCAGAGGCAGAACCTTTGTGGTTAACTTGAGTGATTTGGTCCTTGTTCCATACCAAGAAGTCAAGGAAAGGTTAGTGCCCACAATCCTTGGCAAGTCTGTACCTGGCAGCACTTTTATCCAGTGCCTTACATATTTCTATGCATGTGATGTGGCAGAGGGCAGAAAGTGTTATAAATTGGATTTAAGCACAAACAGGGTTTAAACTCCTCTCCCATTCAGGAGAAAAAACTTTGAGCTGACTGATTTGCCAAAGCTCATGCAATGATTCAGCTGCAGAACCTGCCAGTCCAACAGCAAAGCCAAACTTCTGCCTCTGCTTCAAATTGCAGTGGCTACAGGACTGCCTTGAGGGCAGAGCCAGCCCACCTGGAGTGAACTGCAAACACTGATGTGTCCAGAACAGGCATTCACATTGCCTCATAATTACAATCCAAGAGACTGATGAATCTCTCATTATCTCTCCCTACCTATTTCAATCTCTCCCCTACCTATTTCATGGTTTCTTTTTCCTTGAATGGGACATTCAAGGAAAACTGTACAAGAATATTGGCAGCATTCAGCATAAATACTCAAGACATAGAACCATAGAATGGTTTGGGTTGGAAGAGACTTTAAAGATTATTTAATCCCAGCCATGGCAGGAACACCTTCCACTGTCCCAGGCTGCTCCCAGCCCCAGGGTCCAACCTGGCCTGGGGCACTGCCAGGGATCCAGGGGCAGCCCCAGCTGCTCTGGGCACCCTCACAGGGAAGAACTTCTGAACCCAATTGTTTCAGCAAATACTATAGTGGGAAGGGCGAAAAGACATAAAAATCTGGCACAAAACTGACACATTTTTGGGTGGGGAGGAAGGAGTGCTGATAGTCCCACCTTTCAGTGACCATCAGGGGTTTTAACATCCTTGTCTTGAATGTAAAAACATTCCAGGCAAGTTCCAAGCAATGTTACATGGTCCTTGGCTTTCTAGGGACATCCCAGTGGCTGTACTGGGTTAGAAGTGCATTTAACTCACAGTTCCAGCTTTGATGGATATATAAGAAAGCACAGGGTGATGTTTCTCCAATACACTTCCCCAGCTGCAGGAAATCACAACTTGTATTAAGAGTCTTAACATAAAGGAGTTTGCCAAGATATTCTTAAATCCTGTCACAATTCTATTTTGCAACAATGAGTTCCAGAGTTTAATCAATCTGCTTTTGTGACAAAGGGTTATTATTTTGCCTTTTTCATTGTTTTGGTTTTTTTAACTCCTACCATTGGATAATTCCATTTGATACTGACTTGTTATATCATGATAAAGTAAATACCAGTTTTTGGTTCCCTCTCAAAAAGCACTCAGAGTTTCATCATTGCATTCATTGTATTCTGGTGTCAGTGTGTTTTTCTGGGCTGAAATTGTGAATCTATCTCACCTCTCCTCGGACACTAGGCATGGAGATCTCTGTCCCCCCTGTCTGTACCTGTGGTTCTACTTTAGCCTTCCTGGGATGGGTAAACAAAGTGCACTGAGGATGGAACCAGGCCTTTGTTCTTCATCAGCCAGAGGGGCCCTTTCCTTAGCTGAACACTTGCAAAGGTAGCATACAAGGCAATCTGGCCATTTCATTTCAATGCCATCAAAGGGATGGATTTCACCAACGTGTTCCCTAAGCTTTGAGAAATCTGCTAAGAACCCTTGCACTGCATTACCTTGAGAAAAGCCAGCATCTCACAGGATCAGGCTGTAAAACGTTATCTACATCCACTTACAATGACCCTTTTATTACACTGCCTTCCGACTGAGAAGAAAACAAAACAGAACTCTGGAGAGTTAATATTTTCAAAACCAGCCCCAGTTGAAGACAATCAGTGCAGCTTTTGATAAAACTGATCAAAGGACAATTCTTGACAGCTTGGAAACATGAAATGCTATTATTTGCCCTCTTTTGGTTTTGCTCTTTCTTCTCAGAAGACCAGTATTTGTTTTGCATAGTAGCAAACATTATTCCTGTGGTGTTTAACTTTTGCACAGGAGCCCTCCTTTCATTACACCAGAGTAAAAGCAGTGTGAGATCAGCAAGAGGTTCTTTGTGTTCTGCTGTAGTAAAACCTTTTTGTAATTTATCTTTCTTTTCTTTCTCTCTCTTTTACCTCTTGGCCACAATTTACACATCAGCGTCTTCTGCTATTGTCTTTTTATTGGATGAGAATCCCCTTAAAATATTCCCACAGAGTTGCTATTTCTCCTCTTTTCATTACTTCAAATTGAAAGTGGTTAAGATAATGTATTTGGCATTAGACTTACAGAGGGAAAAAAAAAAAAAGAAACAGGGAAAAAAGGCTGTGAATTGCTGTGATCATCTCAAGGACAGTTTGTGTTGGGGCACCAAGGCCAGGGGAAGAGGGCAAATTCCTGATCCCTTTTAAATTGTGGTACTAATCAAGGGATATAGAGGTCCCTGCAGACAAGTGACCAGGAGCAGCTTAAAGCTGCTCCCCTTAGGCTTAGTACAAAAGCTGCAGGGTGTATGTCTCAGCTCCCTGCCCTCTCGCAGGAGGGGATGTGTCATTTGGCCATCCAACCCTCCAGAAAGGCCCACAGGATTCTAATCTCTCTTTCATAATCTCTAATTAGTCACCTCTCTCAGCACCTCTCCTGCCATTTGAAATCAGGATGCTTTGCAGATGCTGGCATGGAGATTAAACCAAGCATTAAGCTGGCAGCAGTCCACAGGCAGTGTAAAAAGCTTTTTTGGGCACAGTTTCTGCTCTCTTAGACCAGTGAAAAGCTACAGGAAGTCTGAAGGCCTCAGTATCAAACCTTCCTCTATATTCAAGAATGCTGAGGCTGTAAAGCACAATGCAGCCCTTCTAATTCCTGTAAGGCAAAAGTTGACATAACTAACACAGAGATGCTTAACCGAGGGACCAGCTAATGGAGGTAATTTCTAGTCCATCAGATCTTTATATTAGTTATTGGCCTCAGTTTAGTTTAGAATTGCTTTTTAAGCTTCCCCATTTAAGTTAGTAGCCTTAAAATGCAAGTCTCTGCATTCTCAATTCATGTCTTCTTATTGAGCATTTGGGGCATAAAGAAGCAGCATTATCTCCTCATTTTAGTTTAGAATAGGGAGCAAAAATACCTTGCAGAGATTGTTTTTTGTTCACAGTGAGGACCTGAAGAAAAGCAGGAAGACCTTTTTGCTCCCCGTGTACTGGAATTGAAATCCTTCCCTTTCCCACCCAGGACACTGTGCTATACCAGCTGCTGGTTGGTGTCTGCTTTCAAGGGGAAAAATATATTCCAAATACCAAACATAATCATTCATGAACATTAATTCCCTGGGCAACACATCTGTGAAAGCTCCTTAGGTACCACCTTGCCTGGGAACACATTGACAGAGGACCTGACTGGGCACATTTCCTACACAAATGCTATTTATTTGTTTGGCTTTGGCAAGGAGCTGTCTCTGCTTACACCCCAAAGGGATGCAAGTCACAGCTCTGACTGACTGGGGGAAAGCCATCAGTGTCAGTGGCGTCCCTGAGACAAATATCTTCCCTTTCCAAGATAGGGAAGATCTTGGAACACACACTACCTAGCAGGCAGTGTGTTCTCCCCAGAGCCAAGGACGTGGAGAACTGTGCAAGACTTCATTTTCATTTTTCTTAAAAACCCATCCAAAAGAAAAAAAATCTTACAATGTTTTTAAATGATTGATTTTTTTCTTTCCTATTGGAACTGGCATTTTTCATTAAAAATGCATTTTGGCAGCACTGTATCTTTCACTTGGAAAGCTTTCCACATGAAAAATCTCAGAAAAGTGTAAGGTAACAAATGCTGCACTGGTACATTCCGTGTGAGACAGAGGGTGATTTCATGACCAGCAATACCAGGGGAGGGTACTTTTCGAACAGAGTATTCAGTTATTTATAATAACAACTGTGTGCTTGAGCACATCCCATTTCCAGCATGCTTTTCCACTCCCTGCACATGCTTCCCAAAGGAATATCCTGCTTTGGAGAAATCCAGGAATGAGCTCTTGCTGACCTGTCAGGAAGAGACAAAATGGGCTTTTACAAATCTCAACAAGCTTCTACTTAGGTTTAGTGCTACTGAGTTCCCTTCTGCACATTTGAGACAACTGAAAAATATTATCCAAGGAAGGTGCTCCAGACCCAAAAAGGACTTGAATTCATGTAAATTACAGTAGGTCCAGTTTCTGTGCCCACGTGCTGGAGAAAAAACCCAAAAAAACAGCATAGCAGGGGCCCAGGAACTTCTCTGATTCCAAGTGTTTGGGGTTTTTTTTGTTTTGTTTTGGGTTTTTTTTGTTTTTTTTTAATATCTTTTAGACCATTCCCACAACTTCCTTGCCACCAAATCTGTAGAATCACTAAAGGGCTTCCCATTGACATTGGTAGGACCTGGATCAAACTCTGAGGGCTGTGCCTTTTCAAAGGAGATTGTCATTTCAAGGGAATTAATTTACAAAATGAATGGATTTAGATGCAATTTTCTCCCTCAATACAGAGTAATCCTATGGACCTATGTGGTTTTATTTCCTACCAGAATCACCAAAATGGATTAGACTCCATTTGCCTTCTACTGTACCTGGCATCTGAACAAATCCCATCTTAATTCCTTTCTTACTTTGAAAGTGGCTTTGGCAATTAAATTCATAGCCCACCTCCACTCTGGCATTTAAAGTCCCTTAGTATGAAAAATAAAAATAAAAATAAAACCCTTCCATCCTATTTCTTCCTTACCATTCTATAAACTTTACCATTCAATAAACTCCATGAGATAATGCAGTGATGTAGATCCAAAAAGGAGCATTTCATTCTACAGAAACTAAATTTCTCACAGAGAATGAGAGAGCAATTTAATTACATGCAAGCCCTCATGCTTTTGATGTCGTGCTTAAAAACTACTGGTGTCCTCATTTGTCATGCACATATTTATCCATCCTGTGGGCTGCACATTACTCTAATTATTCTGTTTGCTCCAAACACTGCCTATACATCACATTGTCTTCTCTGGTGACTAGCTCAGGAAGAGAGGGCTTAAATTTGCCTGCTACAACATTCAGGGGGGCTCAGGACCCTTTCAGTTTAGCTCTGTGACCAAGGAACAAATAGTTCTTCCATGTTTTAACCCTTCTGCCAACATCCTCCTAAACATTTTCTCTGCCTTGCCAGCTGCCAGGTACAGTAGGAACTCCTCATTCCAAACTCCTCATGTTTAGCAGCCTCTCCTGCTGGTGTAAAACCCCAACCTCCTCCCCAGCTTCCCAGGAGCTGCTGCCCTTTAGCATCAGCCCTCTTAATGCTTGCTCCTCTTGCCCTTCCTGCAACCTCCCTGGCTGAGAAGTCTGTTTCTCAGTGCAAGTGCCATTTTTGTGTAATCATTGGTTTAATCCCTTTAAGAGTCTGCAATCTCCTCCCTGGATAGGTATTGAACATCTCTGTGAAAAAGTCAGATTTTCAGATCCACTTTCCCTCTCTAATCTATAGCTGTTAAGGACATTCACTGCTTTGCCTTTCAGCCTCTTGCTTTTCTCAGACCAGAAATTGATGGAGGTGGCCTCTTCTATTTTTTACTTCTGAGCATTGACTTTTTCTGATAAGGCTGGCTCTCCTCACTAGCCCAGGAGGTTGCATAGTCCTGTTAGCCAGGTAAAACCTAATCCTTCTCCTTTTGTGCAGCCCTAACTATTAGATTTTAGCTGATTTTAGCCTGCACAAAGGTGAATCCATGCACTGGAAAAATGTCTGTGCTTCCCTGCTGTCAAGGGGAGTTTGGATGGATAAGGCTTGGGGGAAAAAAAACATTTAGAGACCTCTCTTTTAGACATTTTAGTAACCAGGGAAAGAATTCATCTGCTAAAATGCTTGTGACAGGAAAAGGTGTATTGAGACTGACTTTCAGAGGTCATTTTTGTTTCAAGTCAATTAATTGGTTTTTTTTGACTCACTTTCAATGAATGCCCCAAGTGCATGAGCTTTACTTAATACTTGTACTAATAAAATGTGATATTCAGTTAAAATATTCATATTCCCCCAAAAGCAAAAGCTGGGCTGCACACCTGATCACAATACCAGGTAATTTGTTAAATCACCAGTCTAGAAACAGAACTTGGCTCTGTGCTTGATGTAATCCCTCCCATTGTCCAATGGTACTGATGTTTGACCCTGCCCTGAAATACCAGGACTGTGAATTTTAGTGGAGCATAAAAACCTGCTTGCCCCTATAACACCTTTGGTCACTGTTCTAATCTCAAGGACTTTGTGTGAGCTACTGCCAATGTGGATCCTTGAGACTAAGATCAAGTTAGAAGGGTGTAATTAATCAGTGCTTCATACACCCAGTTTCAGACACTCTCAACAAGCTATTTATAGATAGCAAAACACAAAGGATGGGGAAAAAGAGGCTGGCATGTCCATGGGGCGCACATGGATATTTCAAGCAAAACAAGGGTGAGAGTGGTTGTGTCAATGACTTATAGGATAGCTCATTTTGGTTCAATTCCTCTCATAAATCATAAGGACTTTGCTGGATAACTTCTCTAAGGAGAATGAACCACTGGCATGACACAGTCCTTCCATGATATTTGCTAATACTCTTCTCTGTCAAACTGTGAAGTTAAATGTTTTCATTGTTGAGCTAAAGAAGCTTAACATTAAAAACTTATGGAAATGGCTTTAATACTGAGATTTACTTCTAGAATTCTTTTGAAATGCAATATCCCCAGGTACTTTATAAAAAAGCTAGACTCCATTTTCAATGGCTTTTGCTGAGTTTTTATCTGTATTTCATCCTCCAGAATGTGCCATTATAAATAATTAATCAATCAGCATCTGCTCTGCTCACAAAGCACTTATATCTCAAAACTGACTGTTGGCCTGATTCTGCACCTCTGAAGAGGCTGAGAACTTTGCTTGTGGCTTCTTTCAGAGGAGGATGAACACTCAGCATCAGCCCCGGCCCAGCTTTGGGCCCACGTGAGCAGGCACGCCCAGTTTGAAAGGTGTGCTCCTAAACCGTGTGTGCTGCTTGGAAATGTATAAATATCAACATCAGGGAAATGGGTTGAGGAGTATTTCAGATCAGTCTCAGTTCCTGTGACACGCTCAAGGCCTCCCTCCCCTGGCTGGGGCACACTGGAGGAACACTGATCACACAGCTGGCTCCTTGGCCATTGATGGAGCTGCAGCAAAGCACAGCTACCAAACTTCCAGGAGCTGATGCCTCAGGTTTGAGCTTTTCTATTTTTCAGGTTCTGTGCTGCTTTAGTGTGTGGGTCTGAGCTCCATATGGGGGGATGGTGAGCTCTGTGCACAGAGCAGGGAGACAAAACAATTCCTGCTCCAGCTGGGCACCAAGGACAAATGATCCAAATCTCAGCCCAAGAGCACAAACACCGTGGGCTGGAGAGAGAAAAACAAGCAGGGTGGGACTGCAGGGGCTAAAGCTGGAATGGGACAATGAACTGCAAGATGCAAATGGAGCAGAACTGATCCCAGGGAGAGAGCCCGTGCCCGCTCGTGCATTTTGGGACCATTTTGGTTCATCTTGGGTGCAGCCCTGGCTGGGCTCTGGTGCTGCCCAAGGTGGATCCATTGAGGCCTTTTAATAAATCCCTGCTTTGTTCTGTAACTCTGTCCAGCCTCTGTTCTAGGGCAGCCTGCACAAGGCATCAGTCAATAAACATTAATAAAATGTCCTGTACCAAATCTTGCCTCTTTCCAGTCTCTTTGATGCCTTTTCAGCCATTCATTTAGACATTCTGTCTTTACACTCCAAGTGAAGTTAAACATCCTCTAAAACACAGATGGTTTTTACAGTCTGTTGTGGGAGAAAAAAAAAAAAAAGAAAACCCAGCAGAAATGCTGACTGCACTTGATTGGCTGAGGCAGTAGAAAGCAGCACAGACTTTGTCCAGCCCAAATATCCTGGACATGGAAAGCCACAAGAGAGCCATGTGACATTGTTAACAGTGAAACCTGGAGCCTAAACCAGTCCTGAACGTTTTACTACAGAGATAACAACACATGAAGAGTATGAGAGTCAATAATAATGTTATTATAATAAGAATATAAGCCAGCACTTACCTTGATGCCATTTCCCCACACTTAAGCAGATTTCCTTATTTAGATTTTTTCCCCCTTTCAGTGTTCTGCCAAGCCCCATCTACCACACTGCCATGACATTTAGGGAAATCTTTTTGCTTGTTTTTGCAGAGTTTGTATAATTTTTCTTTCA
Organism: Molothrus aeneus; assembly: GCF_037042795.1. Taxonomy (NCBI): domain Eukaryota; kingdom Metazoa; phylum Chordata; class Aves; order Passeriformes; family Icteridae; genus Molothrus; species Molothrus aeneus. Next base: position 4,555,521 of record NC_089656.1, read on the forward strand.
AGAAAATACTAGCATTGCATTGACCTGATTATAAGGTTTACTGCATCCTTGTGAGTCAAAAACCATAGGTTTCATCAATTCTTAGATTCTTAAATTAATGGGATTTTTCAATACAGAATATGGAAGTGGGAATCTAGGATTTTGAGTGGATTTTTTTTTTTTGGCTGAAGATGGCATGGTTGGTTTTACAAAAATAAGAAGGAAAAAGGATTTCTTAATTCCTTATATAAGACAGCCAAGTTTGGGGAATTAAAGGCCCAGGTAGCACAGAGACCCTTTCTCTCTGACTTTGTCACCCCTCCAAAGCCTTGTTCTGGTTACATTAGGAATTCTCACTTAGCTTGATTAGCATTCTCCCAAACACTGTTTAATCTTGGCCCTTCTCCACTCTTCATTACTGCCCAAAAATGCTACTTTGAAGTGAACACAAGGAATCTTCTCTTTTCAACAGTTCCACTTTCAAAAAAACTCTGCTACCTTCATTTACTTACTCAGCAACAACTAATACCCAACTTTGGAATTTATACAGGCAGGAGCTTTGGAACCAAGACTGCTGCAAAGCCATTGCACATTTCTTATCCTTATGCCCCTCATTTTGCTAGTTAGTCACATATTTAATGGCAGCAGGGATCTCTTCAGAATTGCCTTTGCTTATTTTGCTTTGTGCAAGATACTGCATGATCATTATTCAGGGTTGTAAATAATTCCTAATTACATCTCAAGGGGTCCATTTTGCCTACCTAATTCTTGAAGAAACTCCTCTCTTCTGTTTATACAAGCTCAGGCCATATATTTAAGCTGTGATGGTACAAGCATCTACCTGTGCAGGAACATCTCATAGGGGGACTGCTCCTGTTTTCACATGGCTCACCTGCACAGGAACACAGGGAATGAAGCCATGAGGGCTTCTATCCTTCACCAAAAAAAAAAAAAAAAAATAAAAAAGAGTTTAAAAATGATTTTGCCTTCAGCACACAATGCTCACAACGAAGAACATGTGGTTAATGAACAAAAGCCTTTTACTTTTTCCCTTTAACTCAGGCTGTCACTATTTTCATGTTTATTTGCCAGATGCATCCCAGCTGCTAATTAAGCTTGAACAAATTAAGGTGAATTGAATCTTGCCTGAGCATCTGCTGTTCTCCTATTAGTATGGCAGGCAATGAAAAGAAGATGATGCTACATCTTTTAAAAGGCCATTTATACTTAAAATTACTTCTTATTTTATACTAATAGAGAATGTTTTTTCATAACAAAGACTGTTATAGGATGTGCCAGTGAGTTGACCTGTGTTATAGTTCCAGCAGTTTCCTTGCTAGATGCTCATAATATGCAAAATTAAGAATAGTTTTAAATTATGTTCAGAGATGAGGAAAGAGCCAGGTCTCAACCACTCTGCAAGCTGAGTGGTTTGATCAGGAGGGATGAAGGTGTGGCTTCAATTCCTCTCTGCTTTTGGCAAATCTCCCAGTAAGTAAGTTTAAAAAAAAAAACAAAAAAAAAAACAAACAAGGTAGAGCCAGGCATTATTCTGTGGGGCTTCTTTCTTAGGGAAAGGAAATGGTGGTACCTGTATCAAAACAGCCCCTATGCAGCCCTTAAAATGGGAGGAAGAACAAAACGTTGGATGGGGTCTGTCTGTGCCAAACACACAGGAACTGCTTAAGGAGCTCCAGAGGCCTGTAAAGCCAAAATTAATGTAGTTTAAAAATAATAATAAAAAAAAAAAGAGCACAATATTTCAAATTATTATGAAAAGGAAGCAAAAAGTAAGTCATTTTGATCCTGGAGACCCTTTAAGGTTATTTTAGATGCAAAGAAAATCTCTTCATAAAAGAAATGTAAAAATGATTAAAACTCTGCGCCTTGAGAAGGTGCAGAGTTTTCTTTTACACAATTTGTAGCAAGTCCTTAAAGTGATAAAATCTTGAACATTAGATGTGCATCCCTTAGGGCTTTCATTTCATTTTTATACTGAAAAAAGGCTAATACAAGTTCACAGTAATCAGAAATTGTGATAATTGCCACTATGAAAATTCTCTGTAAAAAGTTAGTGCTGTCTTACAGAAAAGTTAGTGAAAATTCATCAGAGTTAATAAATTTACTTATTGCACAAGAGACAGTTGGAGAGGGAAGTTTATAAATGTAAATGGGCAGAAGGCAGAAGAACAGTTCCAGCTGTAAGCATGATCCATGTAAGTTTGTAAATGGTGGATTGTGGCAATTAAAACTAAGGATGCACAACAGTAAAACTGTTGAAATAATGTCCCTTGCTGCAAGCCTTCCCACAGGAATACACTGTGGAAGGAAAATCTAACAGGCTTTATATCCAATAATTAATGTTCTTTTGCTTAACACCAAATGAGAGCCATAGAAGCATTTCCTGCCCAAAGATGATTAAGTATTAATGCTTATTGTGCTAAAGAACAAAACAAGAGGTATTGATCCAAAATGGGACAAATGTGTTTGTTTTATTCAGCCTACCCAAATTTTGCCAGTTTGTAATGGCAAACTCAGCACCATCAGAAGGGTAGTTAATGATAAGGCTCTGGAGATCTTAATGCTGCTTGGCTTGCTGGGAGAATTACCTTGAAACACATTGATGTACTTGGATAAATTAATCTTCATCACTAGATTCTGTCTAAGCAAAATAAACCAGGGAAATGGCTTCAGTATGCATGATAAGGGAATTTCAAATACAGGCTGCAGGACTTGAGTCTTTCACCTGTGCTTGAATAAAATATGAATATTCCATCACCTTGGAATCCTCCATTTTTTTCCACCAGGTAAAATCCAGTGAAAATCTGATTGTTTTTCTCTTCCAAGAGCAAATTCTGAATTGAAATTAGCATGGAAAAGAATACCTAGTCAAAACTTCCTATTTCCTGTTGAGTCAAGTTTCATGAATTCTTTCTCATGATTTATTTTTAAAGTTTATCTGGAATGGATCTGACCATCATCAACAAAGCCATGCAGAATTCCCTAAGCAGACTTCAGGATCCTTTCTAAGGACTATTTGTGTTGAACCACACAAATGACAAAGACAAGAGCAGCAAGACATTGGTGTGACAAGCAGGAGACAAAGAACAGTACAGGATCCAGAGGTCTGGCTGCAAATGAGCAACACAGAATTAATGCATTTTGGATGTTAAATTTCAAATTTTAAGCTATTCATTAATTCATGAATAATTCATAATTCACACTTCATATCCATGATGAATAATAATTACACATAAAATGGAAAGTGCAGGAAAAGAGATAACAATTGATATTGAAGAGATAACAATTGATACTGAGTTGATGAGAGATGAGAAATATTCAACATCCTCCTTAGTTAGCAGCTAATCTCTAAATTATAGCTTCTTTATGGCTTTCTCAAAAACAAAGCACATTTTCCACTAACACTTCAATGTTTAAATAAGACAGAGACTGTTCATACCTGCCTTCTGCATGGACCAGTCCTGGCTAAAAGGCAACATTTCTGTGTGAAAATCAAAGCTGGAAAAGAAAGAATTTAAATTCACAACAGAATAAAAGCCATTGTTATTGTAGAAGCTTTATTGTCAGATGAAAGGAAGAAGATAGGACAGTGTAGGAGAGGCAAAGCCTTGTGCAGTTGAAGTTATATGCATGGAATGATTTCAGGGCAAGGATTCCTGAAAGATCTGTACAATGGAGTGCTACAGAGAAATCTGCATGAGGCTTCCATGAGTGAAGGGTGATTTGTCAATCCTTTTTAGAGTAGCACAATATGAGAGGGGACATCTTACCCTCCTGCCAAGGTAAAGTGAGACTGAAGGCATCAAACTCAGCCTAAAAGTCTGCAGTAATGCAGGTTTTACCACATCAGTGCTGCTGATCCACCCTTATCATAACCCTAACTAAAGTTTTACACTTTAGTGAAGTTTATAGGAGTGTTTTCTTATTTGTCTGCCACAAACACAGAGAATAGTTCACAGAGTGAACTTTTGAGGGCAGTTATCAAAGAGACTTCAGAGGAAATCCAGCTGAGATAGAATAATTACACTTAAGGAAAAAAATTGCTAGAAAATTACTGTGTGTTAGAAAATTACAGCAAAAGTTAAAACTGGCAACTCTGGGGAATTAATTTAGTAATGGGGAACTCATCCAGGCTCAGACATTTGGATGCTTTGCTGGATTGGGCTCTTCAGAGCTACCAGAATCTCTTGGATGCCTTCAGGTTGAGTTCTGAGCTCACAGAGGAGACCTGGGCCTGACAGAAGGCCATGTAAATGGCAAAAAGGCAATTATTTCCCAACACTTTCTAGACATCACACACACAAGAAGGGACAAAATGTAGAACTAAAGAACTAAGAACTAAAGGTGCTAAGTTAAGCAGGACAAACTTCAGAACAGTGTTTGAAGTGTTGAGAGAAATTCAACAGGATACAGAGAGAGATGGTGATGAGGCAGAAAATGGAAGTGTTCCCAGATAATATAATTTAATTTATCCCCAAAAGGTGTATATATCATCTCAGAAAAAGGTCTACACCAGATGAGGTGTGACATCCCCAAAAGGCTACCAGTGGGGATGGCATGCAGAGGGTAATCCTGGCAAACAATCACACATCCCTTGACCTGTGTTATCCCTTACAGCAGCCCCATGGTCCCTCTGGCTTCTCCTGTAACAATCCATTTAAAAATAAAGATATTGCTCCTTATTCTTATTTCTCAATGGCCTTATTTGTATCTTGCTCTTACATTCTCTGTCAGTTTTGATAATCTGCTTTAGCAGCCTTGTATCCAGCTGCTTTATGCTTTTATTCTGTCTGGGTTTTAATGTTCTACAAAACAAGCAAGCAAATACAATAAGTAATGTGAACTAAAGGAAAGTTAAGACCAGCATTAACTTGTAGGAACAAAACCTTATTTATTCTACCTTTTTTCAACACAATGAGAAGGTGTATTTCAGTAATCAGAGATGAATGAGAGTCAGGGTGCATTCAGAGTCTGAGTCTGTCACTGGGACTTGTGTGTCACTGTGACTGTGTGGCTGCTAGATACAGTCACCTGTAAAAATGAAAATAATGTTCCTTAGCCCATTTTGAGACATAACAGAAGTTTGTAAAGCACTTTGATGCCCTTCAATGAAGGATGACATTTTGAGGTAACAAACAACTGTTAAATATCACCACCAAGCCCACGACTCCAGCAGCTCCCTATCCACATCCACCAGATTCAGCAATGGGGTTTGGATGTGTCCATTTCTTGGTTAACCCCAGGGAAAGTCTTCTTGGCACTGTCACTGTGTTCAAGGCCTTTGTCAGAGCCCCTTCTGCCCCTGTGGCAGCTGGACTGGCCAGGCTGTGCCTCCTTGGCCCAGCCCTGCCCTTGCTGCTGGGGGAACCACAAACCCTGGACATCCCAAATTTCCATCCCAGACAGTTCAGCTGGCTCGGTGCCATTTCTGGGCTGCCAACCTTTGCTGGACAAAAGACTTAGAAATTTGCTGAAGAGGGAAGAGAATCCTCCCAGTTTCTCCTTCCAGTTTAATGGCAGGTTGTAGCTGGGGGTGGGTAGGGGCAGTAAAAGCAGCCACGTCTTTCCTTCCACTGTTCTCACCACTGCTATTTCATTTAGTTTATCTAGGAATTCTTTTTTTCCTTTCCTTCCTAAAGGCTGGATCCTTAAGTAAATATTGTGCTTGTTTTTCCTTGAAACTGGCCTTAAGCATAGACAAAGTAGCAGTTTAATCTATGTGCTAAACTAAAATACTCAGAACTCCAAAAAACCATCACCAGCATTGCCAAGGATGTCTTCATAGCAGTTAAATTATACCTAAAGGCATTCTCTCCAATACCCAAATTGCTGCATGGGTTCAAAATTGGCAATAGCTCCGGATCAGGATTTTCCCAAACTGACTCTGTCTAATTTTCATTGAATATCAAATTGATCTTAGAATGGCTGTTCAGATGGAAGTGTCAGTGAAGAGAAAGGTATCAGTTTAAAGCAGAATTTCCCATGGGCATCCTCCAGTGACAGATATTCTAATGTTACCCTCTTTCTGCTTTTAAATACGTGGAATTTGCAGTTGAGTTGGAAACAAAGGAGGCATAGGATCCATGGAGCAGCTTGCTGCATGGCTTTGCAGGTAAAATTGCTAATTGAGGGTTCTACAAATAAGTTAATCTAGAAATGAAAGTATATGACTATTTCTTCATTTAACTAATAGTAACAACAATTAAGTAGTCAGGCCCAAATAACATAAGCAGTCAGATTCTTTTTACCATTGAGTAAATAAATGGTAATGGTTTCTATATCAGTAAATAACTGAAAGCCAATAACAATCCAAAATATTTCTATGAAAATGAATAGGCATTTTATTTAGACATGAGAAGTTTTTATTTCAAATTTTTTCTGGTTAAATTTCAGTGTATCTGTGAATATGTCAAGATGACAGAATCTCATTTAAAAGCTGTGAAGACAGCTGACAGAAAGTGCATTAAAAATTAGATTTTGAATTCAAAGAATGAAAGCTTTAAATCACTACAGGCATGTCTGTAGGACAAGATTGATACCAGATGCTATTTAGTACATGTTATTAACAAACCATTCAAGCCTTGAAGGGACCTTGTCACTACATAACTTCTGTCTATGTAAATAAGATTGAAGCAAGAATTTATATTGCCAGCGATATCAAGCATCCAGTACATCAAAGAAACAGGACAGAAAGTATTGCTCACCTTAAAGAAAGTACTAGAGAATACTAAAATCTATGACTTTCTCCTGACTTTGCTTACACACATAAATCCCTCCACAGTGCAACACAAAATCTATCTCATGAAAGCCCTGGCCAGCAGGACAATTCCAACACCTGCAGATGTCTCTGTGCTAAGGAAAAGGTGTTGCATTAACCAAAAGTTGTTGTGGTATTACAAAGCAGCATACATTAATGCAGATTAAGTTGAGTTTTTAACTGAAAATAGATATCCACTACAGGACTCATCAAAAGTTCTTTATTTTCTCTCTTTGGAAGGTCTGCTGTTCTAATGCTATTCACTAATAGCTGTGGTATCCAACACTCTGCCCTGGGGAATATTGTGCTAGCATTCTGAACAGCTGAATTCTGGTCTTCCCTGATCCCCTGCTGCACAGCCTCCTCTGATACATCCATTCAATGTTAATGTGACTTTCTTGCCTTTTCCTGTGGCCTCCCTAATTTATCAAACCAATTCTCCCTTGCTTTTCACCTCAGTCATTGCAGCCTTGCTTCTGTACGAGTCTCTTCAGTGGGATTGCCTGTGTTACCAAAGGAGGTGCTGGCATCAGACATATCTGATACCAATTCTACACATATTTTCTCAGTTTCATAATTTTTACTCCCCAGAAAAAACCACCAGGAGTCTGACCTTCTTTCTCTACCCCTGTGGCTGAACAAATAAAGTTTTCAGAAACATCCAGTCTTAGTGAAAGAGAATGCATCATATCTTTACATAAATTTCTGGTAACGTTGTTATCCACAATACTGCTGGGTTATATTTTCTTTTCTTGGCTTGATTTATCTGACAAAATTTTTAAGCATTAAATAGTTATTAGCTATAAGAACCTGAGGAATCCTGGTCATCAGAAGATTTGAAAGCAGAATTTTGATGGGTTTCAATTTGATCTTTAAAGCTCTATATGATTTTTTTTTGGTCTGTGATAGTGTTTTGTTACTGACCTATATCCATGATAACTACAGTAAAATACCTGAGCTGCAATCCCACTTTCACAAGATGAAACAGCAGCTGGCAGGTCATTCTCTCTATGAGGAAACTTTGAAACTTTCTTGTCTAGAAAAAAACTGATATTTGTCTCCATTCATTGTCAGAATACCTTACTGGAGCTGTTTGTATTCTACAGGAAAATGATGTGTTTAGGAGCTCATGAAACCGATGGAAATCTCAAGAAAATATTCTGCCTGCAGGCTATAGAGCCTTTCCCAGATCACTTTTCTCTTTGGCAGTTCTGCCTCAGTAATTGAGAGACTCTGGGGTCATCCTGACAGAAAAGGTGGAGCCTCTTTTGGCAAGGGCAGCCACAGAAAGGTGTGGATCCTGTGCTGGGATTTGCCATTTCATGGCTGGGCTCAGGGCTTTGGCCTCTTGGCTTTTCAAGGGCAATTAAAGGTGTAGATCTACTTTGGGGATTTGCCATTTCATGGCTGGGCTCCTTTCTTGGCTTTTCCAGCACCAAGGGCAATTAAAGGTGTGGAATTTCTGCATGGATTTGCCATTTCATGGCTGGCTCAGGGATCCTTTCTTGGCTTTTTCAGCACCAAGGGCAATTATAGGTGTGGATCTTGTGCAGGTATTTGCCTTTTCATGGCTGGCTCAGGGTCCTTTCTTGGCTTTTCCAGCACCAAGAGCAATTTCCCACCCACCCAGTGGCCTTCTCTGGTGGGTGACTCCACCAGGGGACAAGGGAAGGGCTACAGACTCATCTATCCAAACTCTTGTGAAGGTTTGATGTGATCCCACCTCTCTAAACTGGAGGGGATGGATTGGATGGGTGGCTTCAGCTGGATAAGGAGCTGTTGGACAGTCACATCCAGAGGTGTCAGTGGCTCTGTTCCATGGACAGCAGGGACAGGGGGTGTCCCTGTGGAGCCTGCACTGGCACTGGTGGTGTTTGTTTGATCTCCTCATCAATGACAGAAATGGAGGGATGGAGAACACCCTCTGCACATTTGCAGGTGACACAGAGCTGAGGTACAGGGACCCTCCTGAAGGATGGGGCCATCCAGAGGGACCTGGACAAGCTCCAGAATCAGCCCATGAGAATCTCCAGAGGTCTAACAAGACCAAGTGCTGATGTTTGTCATGACAAACAAGGCACTGTTTTTCCATTGAAATTTAAAACTGATAGAAGCTCTTCTTGCTGTTTCTTTGCTGAATCTGGACCAGAGATTTCACTTTAACACCGTGCCTACAATCTGGATCTGGTGAAATTCCATAATATCTCCCTTTTAAATTTATTGTTCTTATTTTCTTTTAGCCTCCCACTGATCTGTCAGTTTGGAATGACAATGCTCCTGGATTTGCAGATGTTATTGAAATATGGTGATTTATTGAGAGCTGTGTTAGAAAGGGTGTCAAAACACAGGAAACTAACTTTCCCTGCTAGATGTGGATATGTACATGACATGTCTTTTTCTTAAATCACCTTCTGTTTGTAAGTCTATTCAAGTACCATCATGTCCTTATGTGAGTATCACAATCTCATACCAGGCTTTACCAAAATCTGTATAAATGCCCCTTGATTTGAACAACATGCAGCAGATTTAAATTCTGCAATAAATTTCAAATGGCAGAATTAGCACTTGAAGTTCTTGTGAGTAACTGAGATTGCAGAGAGCAGCTGTGTTTGATCTAGTCAGCCCACAGGCCATGTCCTGAGAAACTGTTTGTAACTGCATTGAAGGGGAGGGGATGCCCAGTTTGTTTCTCAAGAACTGAAAAGAATTTAGCATTATTTGACTAGGAGGGAGTGCTTTGATTTGATTTTTAGGACTGTCATAAAGCAAAGACGACCTTTCTAGGAGCCCTGATGTCAGAGGACCTTAACCCCTGAATGCTGATGCAGAAGGGCTTCCCCTGCCCTCCCCTGATGAAGAAAAGGCTCAGGGGTGCCTGGCTGGGTTTAAAATTCACTCCCCAGCTGCTGGCCAGGCCAGGGGCTGGTGCTGCAGCCAGGGGTGGGCAGATTGCAGATCCATCCCCACCTCATTGGCATTCCTCTGCTGCCTTGAGACACCAGCAGAGGCTGAACTTTCCCTGCTCCTGGCAGGATGTGAGCTTTGTCCTGGGTAATTCACACACTGCTTGGTGCTGCTGGAGCATGGGGTGGCTTCTGTGCCCCACTGGCTCACTGAAAACCTGGCAATTTGTGGCATTTGCTGGATCTCTGATCAGATGCCCTGCCTGGCTGAATTACTGCTGCAACCAACAATGAATTTAAAGCACCAACTTAAAGCTCATGAGCTCAAATAGCCTCACATGGTTCATGCAAAAATTAGAATCAGTGAAATGAAAATATCCAGACCCAGACCTGCTCCCCTGAGTGGCTGTTATTAAGCAAAGATTTACAGCCAAAGCCCCATCGTGGTGAGGCTGGATGCACTTTTCAACTAACAAATATTTCAGCCATTTAATGATATACTTTACAACCTATGGAAAGATTGCTCTAATATGCTGGTAATATATATTTCATTGGAAAAGAATAAATTCTTTTTTGACAGAAGTTTTAAATTCCAAACTGCTGAAATAAAAATTTGAGTACTGGCATGTCTTTATTGATGGCAGGGTTTTTTTTGATAAGATAGTGTGGTTATTAATATTTTCTATAAAATAATGAGACTCTCATTGCTTGGGAAACTTTCCAAACAAAGTTGAATCTAAATTATGTAACACCAACTTGAAATTGGCACACAGTCTTTTCTATATGATAGGGAACAATTAAATCAGAGATAATGGAAGGAATAAAATAATCCAAGCACAAATCACTAGAGAAATTACTGAAGAAATGTAGCATACCAAAACAGGTGAGAATGAGCAAATAAATATTATAACTTCAATTAAAAAATAGAGTATTTAATGGACTGGAAAGGGATGTGGGAATTAACATTGGCTGATATATTACAAACCACTGAATTAAATCCATAATATCTGTTGTGTTGCTATATTTTAATATCTGTGATTGCCTGAAAGTCATCTTCTAGGAAACAACAACCCTCCCAGAAAGATATATATTTGTCAGTAAGACTAAAAAAATGCTATTTACTGCTACCAGAATCTAATTGGACCCATTTTGTTCAGCCACACACATCAGGCAGGAAGAACACTTTCAGAACAACAATTTTGGTTAAAAATCCTGCCCTGTGGGGGGAACAGAGCTGCTGCACCTTGGGGTTTGCCATGGGGAAGGATGAACAGACCTGGGAAAATGCACAGATTTCTTGAGCAGCTCAGAATGGAGCTGGGAGGTGTTGGAAGAGCTGCTGAAGGGCCTGGCTGAGGCTGTGAGGGGTCTCTGATAACAGGGGGGTCTCTGATAACACCTGGGCTCTGGGGTGTCCCTGCTGCTGTGGATCTCTGCAGAGGGGGTTGTGGAGCACCAACTCTCTGGGCAGGCAGCTTTTCCTTGAAATTCCTTCAACTACAACAAAATATCTGCTCCTCTAATAAAAAAAATTCCACAGGAGCATTTGAATTGCAGGGGGATTTAACTCCACAGCAAATTGATGGAAAATATTCACTGGTGAACATCAAGCACTCACAGGTGGAGAGGGGTATTTGTTTTGTCTCATTTATTCCAATTGCTAAACTATTCCCCAGGTGCACATCCTATGCACTGGGTGGCTTTTCCAACGCTTAAAGTGAGAACACACAGCCACACACCAGAAATGAGTGTGCCTCTCCTCTTTGGGGTATTGCAGAACAATGTTCATTTTCCCCCTGAGAACACAATGCTGAGCCCAGTGGGGAGAAATAACAAACTCTGGGAGCTGCTGAATTCCATCATGTGGACTTAAGTTCCATATTTCAAATACAGTTTGTAGCTAGTATGGTGATATTTTATGGTTGTAAATACTGATTTTCTCTACAAGAGCCAAAGTTGTCTTCATACACTAATGGAGTTGCCATTAATTTTTTTTTTCAGTGTCCCATATATTTCACACCACTGAATATCTGAAGTTTTCTTTTCTCTAATTTCTGAATGTCTCCCAGATCTTATTGACTGCTCTTGTATGTCCAGCCTGCAGAAGCAATTAGCACTGCTTTAAGAGCATAATGTGCTAATGAGGAATTTTGGTATTATTTGGATGTCACTTCTCCTCTAAGGCACCTGGTCCATATGAGGAGAACCAACTTACTTTAGAAAACAAGATCATTCAAGAAGAGACCATTTGGAACCACACTTGCTCTGATTGCATTCTTTAGAATAAGGGGGAAAAAAATAAAAATCATCACCTCTCACCTTGGAAAGCCTTTGTAGCCCACCAGTTTCCTTAGATAAATGTGAGATTTATACTGATCAGCAGGCCTGGAAATATATGTTACCTTGCACACTCAGGACACTTCACTTTTTACTGGTATGTATCTTTTTTTGCACTTTTATTTTTCTTTTAAGACTTGCTAGCTGATCTCAGACAATGTATTGTTGTGCTGCTTTTTTTTGCATTTTAACTTGTCCTGAAAAATAACCAGCAGTTGAGTGCAACTCAAATATTCACTTTCCAAGGCTTGACCAAATTACATTGCACATTCAATTTCTTCTACCTTCCAGAACAAGCAAATTAAATGTGATATGTTGTGAGAGGAATAAGCTCAGCACTTCTATAAACTTCAATATTTTTCTGTTACCAAACCACCAAGTTGTTAATTAGAGAATGATGGAATCATAGGGACTGGAGCAGTGTAGAAAAACTCAGCTACTTGTACATGACCTGGAATTAAAACAGCAGCAGGAGAAAGGAGCTGGAGGGGAAAGACATAGTTCACAATTACTGTTATATATTCTATTCTATATATTATATTATATTATATTATATTATATTATATTATATTATATTATATTATATTATATTGTTATATTATATTACTTATTATATTAATTCTATTCTATTCTATTAATCATATATACATAACTGAAAAATCCCCAACACTAAGCATTTTTATTTTGGAGGATGGAAAGTAATTTGTTTAATTTCCTAATTAATTGCTGATGGAATGATCTTTGGGAGTCCTGACACCTTTGAGTGAAGGGCATGGGATGAGTTTCCAAAGTGAATTTCATCCCCTGTGATTGGAATACAGCTGTTCAGCCACCTGAAATCTCTCCACCTGGCCAGAAATGCTGGGTAGTTGAAAGATCTATTAAAGGTGTTCTGTTCAGTATGTACCTCCCCTCTTTAGGCACTCCTTTGACCCCTATTTCTGAATTATCAAAGCACACATCCCAATCTTTGGGCTTTATCTCCACAACCCCCCTGTGAGGGCTTGCTGTTATCTCCGTGCTCATGCTGACACTTTATGTTTCAAGGAAGCACAAAATCAAACTGATTCAAATGTAATAGTTTCCCTTTGGCCTTGGAGGCCCAAGGCAGCTCTTTCTAAACATGGTTTCAATCATGTTTCGCAGATTAAATGAATTATTCAGGTCTTTAAATCTACATTTTGCAGAAGATTTTGCTCAGCTTGAAGATCAAGTTATAAAAAGTCATCAATTCTCTAAACTGCCTCTTAATGGTGGTTTTGATTAAAAAGTCATGTAGGAAGTACACACCTTTTTAAATACATGGTGGTTTTACAATGAGTAAACCTGGTTTTCTTCTGTTCTTTAGGGAAAAAACATCACCAGTTCAAAGGACAATGTATAATTATAACTGAAAGGAGAGGCCAAACTTGTACATCTGATGGCAAAATGGAAGTTGCAGGAAGGATTTCCTATTCCCTGGTTTTCATACCTCTCTTATGGATTTTTTTCATCCAGAGGCTGAACACACATTTCACACAGGAGTTGTTACACGTGGATTTCTGTGTGCTGTGCCCTCAGCTGGGCCAGGACAGCTGCAGTGGGACTGCAGGACAGCTGGATCAGGAGGGGACAAAGCCAGGAGGGAAAAGGAGAAGGAGAAGAAGAAGAAGAAGAAATACAAGAAGAAGAACAAGAAGAAGGACAAGAACAAGAACAACAAGAACAAGAATGAGAACGAGAAGAACAAGAACTAGAAGAAGAGGAAGAAAAAGAAGAAGAAGAACAAGAAGAAGAAGAGGAAGAAAAAGAAGAAGAACAAGAACAAGGAGAAGAAGAAGAAGAACAAGAACAAGAAGAAGGACAAGAACAAGAACAAGGAGTTGTTATTGTTGCTATTATTATTGTTATTATTATTATTATGGTTTCCCATTTCTTTTCAGGCTCAGACTCCTTGTGTGCACTCAGAAGCAGAGTTTAATCAGCAAAGGGACAAAAGATGCCCAGGAGAGTGGCTGGGCTTGCCTGGGGAGCCCTCCCAGGGGAAGGAAAGGAAAAGGAAAAGGAAAAAAAAAGAGGAAGAGGAAGAGGAAGAGGAAGAGGAAGAGGAAGAGGAAGAGGAAGAGGAGGAAGGAGCAGCCCCAGGAGTCTCTTGGGGCTCTCCAGCTGGAAGCTGCCTGCTGTTACCCACTCCAGCATCACCAGGAAGACTATCTAACACCGGCACATCCTTCAGGGACAAATTTAAGTATTTTCTGTTCTGTCACCATCTGGGAGGGTTCCTTGCATCTCAGAAACAGCACCACACCCAACTGTGCGTCGTGGCCTTTGTTTTGCTCCCAAGGAGGGTTTCAATCCCCAGTTTTCCTGCAGCACTCAGCTGGCTGGGGGCTTCAGCAGGCATTTGGAACAGCTTCATTTGGAAGGCTCCCTTAACTGACAGCTGAGCTGCAACCTGCCTGGTCACAATTTCACTTGCTGCTCAGTGTTTAGCTGCTGGTAGGAAAAAAGAAAGAAGAAAACATAAATATTTAATCAACATTTTTAGTTGTAAAATATGGTTTTAGGGAAAGCTCTGATTCACTCTCTTACTAAAAAGAAACGGATGGGGTGATTCTTTATCTGCAAAGCTCATGATAGGGCATGGCCCAGGCAGCACCAGGCAAGAACTGCTTCTCCTGATTTCCCACTGCACAGGAAGAGTTAGAACTGCTTGTTACTCTGTGTCTGTTCACACCACTCAGTTTGTCACATCCTGGTTTTCTGTGTTTTACCTACAAAATGCCCCAAGATATAATTTTGCAAGTGTAGTTTGGAAATCATGGTAGAAAAAACACTGAGTAAACTATTTAATATTACTCCTTCTTCTTCTAGCTCTGTTTATGTTGTTACCATTTATCCTAAGAGGCAATTAAAGCATTTGTTTCAAATTATAGTCACAAATGTGACTTCTTTTTAGGCAGTGACTTGATTAACCTGTCAATCCTGATTATTATTAAGCAAACTATTCATTTTGTGTGTTTGTTGCTGCTCATGTTCTCCATCCCTGCTCCCCAAAGGAACTGGGTTTCTGCTGCAGCTCCCTGAGTGGAAAATTCTCAAATATGGGGCCATCTGAAAATTGACACTAATACTGAAATAATGATATGGATATCACAAAATATTAGGATTCAGGAGCTTTTTCATAGACTCACAGCTGTTGTCTGAGCACTCCTGAAGAACACAGGAGTGTTATTTGCAGCAGCCTGAACTCTGTGCTTTGCTCATCCAGGGAATTCATGTCAATCCTCTGGCTCTTTGTTGTCTGCTCCTTCACATCTCAGAACAGTTCTGCTCAGTTCTTTGTGCTGAAACCCTGTATTGGAGTCTGCTGGACAATACATTTGGGATCCTTTCTGCTACTGTGCTGCAAAGTCATCACACAGACTGTTTGAGGGATCTCCTTTTTCATTTAATTCTTTTTTTGGCTTAGTTTTTGCTCTATTAATAGTGACAGTTAAAATTAAGAAAACAGAACAAGACACAGAAAGTTTATCCACCTGAACAAAACTGGAAATTGGAAGTATTTCCTTTGAAGATCCTGGATTTTGGAAGAAGTTTGCCATATTGTTCCCCACATGGCAGTAAGACAAGGTTATTAAAAAGTGCTCATTCACACGAGATGTTTTGCACCCAACTGCTTACAATCAGTTAGTTGACTATGAAACTGCCCAATTTCTGTGTGTAATCAAAGTAACTGTGTACACATTTGGCATGTAATTACGTTTCTAAATTGATTAAAATCCAGCCCGAAACGATTGCGAGCGAAGGCTTGGCTTCAATGATTAGTTCTTAAAACTTCTTTCACAAGCTTGAGCAAATAACACACTTGCCAAAAAATGCTGCCAACTGTGAAAGTTAATTATGATAAATGTAACACAGTTCTCTCATCACCAGTGCACAGAGAGAGGTTTTTGCCTCTCCCAACGTTATCGTCCATCAAGACGAAGATGGCGCTTCAGGATTTTTTCCCTTTAACAAGGACAGATATGCCATGAGTGACAGTTAAATTTGTTGGAGGTATTAAATTGCTAATGCTAATGCATTTTACAATCTTCTGAACTGATTTAATATATTAGACTGTCACTCAAAGTCTTAATAAACAATTCCACACTCTTAGTTTAAAATCATCCTGTCAGACCTGGAGGTTTTCTCAATTGGCCTCCATTGTTAATGTGATAGTAGTTTACAAACAAATGCCTTTTTTTCTTCATAGGTTGGTTCATATGAAACTTTAATGGGTTTTTCTCTTGCTTCTCTTTTTTATTTATTACAAAACAGATGTGCCAGAGCATAATAGGGTGGATTTTTGCTTTAAAGCACCTGTTCTTGTAGCTAAACTTCTCCCTTTCTTGCAGATAATCTCTCACTTATTCATATTTGAAGAGATCTTTCTTCTCATTTTAGAGTATTGCAAACTCAGCCTTATGCAACTTAATATACTTTTGAAGAACAATTTCATTATGTGTTTATTTTAATATTGTGTAATTCCTCCATGGAGTGCCAGAGAAACCCATTAGAAGCTCAACAAGTATCAAAGTTTCATGTTTGCAGATGTGAAAAACACAGGTACTCATTACAGTTAATAGACTGTCAGAGGAAAGTCATTACAAATAAAATACTTTCTCTAATTTTGTAGAAAAAAAATAAGACAACTCATTAATTCATTTTGCTGAAGTTAAGTTATGGAGAAAACAAACTTGATATTTTTGATTTTGAAGCTCTCAAATATGGGAGCAGCACTGGCATCAAAGTGTTTGGATTATTGTTTGGATAAGTATCCAGATTTTGATACTTTTGCTGTCTGAGTGTTAAATCAATATATCAGATTGCTGCCAAAGAAAAACTTGCCGAGAATTCTACCTCAAACTGGTGTTAATAAAACCTCCTTCTGTTTTGTTTGTTTTTCCTTATCTGTGTGATGATGGTAGATTTCTTCTGTGAATAGATGCATAAATTATTTGCAGTACGATCTAAAATCACAGTGACAAATACAAATTTCTCTGACAGCTCACTCCATAATGTGCTGCTACTCATTTAAGAAAGCTTCATCTCCAACCCTCACCATTTTCATTATAGACTTTTTTAACTTAGTTATCCTGAGAGTGTTCCCTAAGGCATTCTCTCTTTTTCACAGCTAGCTTTCAGGATTTG
This sequence comes from Molothrus aeneus, assembly GCF_037042795.1. NCBI lineage: Eukaryota > Metazoa > Chordata > Aves > Passeriformes > Icteridae > Molothrus > Molothrus aeneus. The sequence goes on from NC_089656.1 coordinate 4,572,690, forward strand.
GACTAAGGCTGGGAGGGGATCATAGAAGAAACAGAACCAGTCAAGACCAGCAAGTTTAATGAAATAGCAGTTATTCAGCCACCTCAGGATTTTGTTTAAATTTGTTTTTATTTGTTTTTATTTGATGGACATGATCAAACCTCCATTTTGCTAATGCATGTAATTAACCCAAATGTCCACATGTGAAATTATCTGGTAATTACCACTTCACTTATTCAGAGGACTAAAACTATGATATTTAAACTGAGCTTCCCAGCTGGCCTAGGATCCTGAAGTTTACCAGAGCTTGTCCTAAGCCTGTCCCGAAGCCTGCCTTGCAAGGTTCCTGATGCTGCCAGAAAACAGTTTGTCTTTGTTCAGTGAATTGCTATTTTTTATGTTATTGTTTACTTGCTTAAAAATGCAGTAAAATCAAGAATAAAAGTATTAAACAGCAGAAAACCCGAGGATATTGGGCTGATTCAGGCTTTTGTTGGGATAATTCTATATAATGGCATGTGCAATACATTCCTGCTTCTTGCTTGTTTTTTCTCCCTATTCAGATCCTCATGGCTATAATGTATTTGAAATATTTGGATCCTTAAGTCAATGGGTATTGAAAATTGAGGGCTGGCTCTTCTAGTTTGTGTTAGAGTCAGCATCACTGGAGCTGCATCAGACTCTGCCAGCTGAGGATCTGTCTCTCTCTCTATTTGTATGCTGAGTAGGCTTCTCCAAAATATGAACTGAAAACTTACATTCAATGTAAGAACTAGATTCTTAGCAAACATGAATATGACATAGCTGGCCTTTTTCAGAACATCAAATAAATAAAATACTTTTTGAAGGTTACAATTTGTTTTTTTCTTTCTTACACTAACATGTCTGAACCTGTCATAGCAACTTCTGAGCTGCCACATCTGGCTGAATCAGGCACATCATTTGGTATTAACCTTACCAAGTAAAACACAGCATTACTGATGGTACTAGGCAAGATATTTTTGTAAATGTTGTGATTTTGGGTTTAGTGGGATTTTTAGGAAGGGCACAGCTATCATCAGTTCTGGCTTTTTTCTGAGGTTTGACATGAGCAGTAAAGATTCTGACACCTGCTAGTGGAAACTGTGTGATCCTGGCTGCAGGAATGGGTGGTCTGGACAAGCAGACCAGTCACTGATATTTTTTGATCCCCCAATACACACAGAAATTATATATAATATATAATATATAATATATAATATATAATATATAATATATAATATATAATATATAATATATAATATTTATTATTATTATTATTATTATTATTATTATTATTATTATTATTATTATTATTATTATTATTATTATTATTATTATTATTATTATTATTATTATTATGTGTTTGGATAGCTATCTCCCAGCCTATTTCCTCCAGATGAGGATTTAAGGAGTTCATTTCAGCTGGACAAAGCATCCTTCACCTCCTACCCTTGCAGGAACCAGTGAGGCTTTCTTTGCAAGACTGGCCTGATTTAATTATCACCGATTTTTGCCTTTGCCACCACAGACTCAGTTCCAGAGATCTGAGAAGCTGTGGGTGATTTTAACCCCTGTTTGTCATCCCTGTAATAAGATCCAGTGCACATGGAGTGGCCAGAGATCAGTTCTTACTCCTGACCCTCTCTACTGCAAGCTGACAGTTCCTAAGCCTTGGTAGGAAGTGTAGGAGACATTACATGCTGTAGAGATCAAGATAATTTTATGTTAAAAGATGAAATGCCATAAATGTACTTTAGAAAACTCATGAACTTCATGCTAAGAACGTGTTTTTGATGAAATAGGTATTTATCTAGTGAATATTATTCCAGGAGCAGTTACAGAAAAGATAGTGACAGGCACAAATGTAAGAAATGGGCAGAAGCTGGCTGAGACAGAATAGAAAAATTCAATCAAGATAATACCTCTCTATTTTTAATGCTGGATTCCATTGTCCTGGTTCCCATTTTCTTCATTTCAGCATTACAAACCCAGAGAATTTTGATTTTAAAAAGAGGATGCCAAGTGTTTCTTCTGTTCAATTTGCAATTCTATGAACCCCACAGAGGGTCTGCAGTAATAAAAGATAACGATTATGAACTGGTGTAATTCTCATTACATGGCTGAGCTTGCATATATTTTAAACCATAACAGCACTGGCCTGCCATTAGTGTGGGACGTGGGGGAAGCTGCTGAAAACAAGGATGGCTTTGTTGGGACAGGAGCTGGAACAGCTGCCTTGCCTTGTTCCTTGTGGGAACCATCCTGCAGCCTCAGTCTGTGCAGAAATCCCAGAGCAGCCCTTGAGCAGGAGCATAATTGGGCCCTGGTGCCCAGCTGAGCACGTTTGGTTTCATTGCCATGTTTGCAGTCTCTCTTTGGGAGGTGTCACTGATGCATTGCCACGGCCATCATTCATATTCCTTCTTGGAACAATCATTTAGCAATTATTTTCCCCCCTGTGTGTGTTTTTAGGGAGTACCTCAGCTACATTACAGAACAGAGCTCAGAGTCAGCACCTTCCTACAGTGTTTAAAACCTCTGGTACCTGTAAACCTTTATGAAGTGGCAAAACTGGGCTCTCCTTTCAGACTTTGCAGGCAGCTGAAAATAATAAGCACATCTTTCCACAGAGAAGTCATTTTTACACAAAATCATCACTAAATTTATTAGAAATTATGGTTGACAGTCCAGTAGACTTTTCTGGTTTTAAACATGACAGTTTTTATCTTGTTTTTTTTAAATTTAAAGGAAGTGGATACTAAAAATTACATATAGCAGCTCTTCATATGCATTCCATGTGAAATCTTAAAATATAGCCTTTGAAAATATCACTAGTGAGTGTTAAGGGAAAGAGATTTATCCCATATCTTTCTTTCATTGAAGACTAACCCATATATTATTGTTATTTTTGATTGAATCAGTAGTTAATGAGAAATATTTGCAGACAGCACACAGCAAATCAATATCTTTTTTTCTCCTGCTAATCTTCACTCTACAGATAATCAGCCTTTGGAGGACTGAGAATTTGAGACTATTAGAAGGTAAGGATGAAGCACTGACAGCTCACTCATTTCCTCAGGCAAAAATATGTTAGGTCATTTCTTGCATGTGAAATATGATAGGGATATATCATCAACATTTGGTAAATAGAGAGGGTTTTAAAAATTGCATCTGAAATACTTGACATTCAGCACGTTTTTTGAAAATGATAAAATCATAATTGTAAAAAAGACCTGCAGTATTGCCAATCAGACACTGCTGTGCTGAGCACCCTGGCACATATATCTCAGTGTCCCCCTGCAGAAGGAGGAAGGAGCAGAAAGAAAAGAGCAATTTTCCTGCTGTAAATTGGAAAGTCTGCCAAGCAGCTATGTGATCTACCATCAATCAGTGTTAAATTCTCCTTAGCTGCAGAAAACTCAAGAACTAACTATCACTGAGAGATTTCACACGGTGACTAATGGTATATGACAAACACATTTAAAATCTGCATAGACCAGCAGCAGTTTCAAATATAACATGAATAATAAACAATCCTAAAGATATCCCAGTGCGCAAAATAAGACATGATCTCCTCAGACACATATTGTACATAGGAGATTACCATTCCAGGAGTGCACTCAATATCAATACAGCACCGAGTCATGCACACAATATGACTTTATTTGGAGTAGAATCTTTCAGGCACTGCATGCTGCAGGGTGGTGAGGCTGTGCAGCAGGATGGGCAGCTTGAGGGGTAAAGGGGAATGACAGCTGAGTAAAACACTGGGCTGAATCCACAATTACTCTGCTCACATGAGGGGCCCCATTAAGTAATAGTGAAATCTTGAGGTGAGGAAGGTCTTCTCCTCCACCATGTCATTACTGAAGCCACAACTAATGCATCTGTTCCAGATGGCAAGTGTTCAGAGCAATGGGACACACTGCTGTCCCTTGCATACTAAGCTGGTGGTTTCTCAGTGCAAAGATTCCACTCATTCCTGTTTAGTTTCCCATTAAAAACATATTATCTAGCTGCATAGTATGGAAAAATATTAATAAGATAGGAATATACTAGTTATGAAAAGTGCCTGCACTTCTAACTGAAGAATAGTTCATAAAACTGGAGGCATTTGTCCTACATTTGGATTTTCAAGCAATCAGGCATTTTAGTTTGTTTCAATTCCAGATTTATATTTTTTATTTAGAACAAAAATGTCCATCATCCATCATAAATTCCATCATTTTGACAATGGCCTTTGTGGACACTGTAGTGTTTTGGGGTTTTTAATTTCTTTCTTTCTGGCAAGAGCAGGTTGCCACAGAACTCAGGGGGAGCATAATTTTTTATTGTATTGGGAATAGGGTCTGTATTTTGGGCTTGGTGAAGCTAAGCAGGAGCCACAACCACTTAGGTCGAGAAAGGATCAGAAATTGGGAAGTCAGAGCACCCAGGGCAAGGTGTGTGATCCTTGGAGCACAGGAGCTTCTAATAATTACCAAAGTGAGATGGCAAACCCTGAATAAATGTAATGACACCAAACAGCTCCAGGCTGAAGTGCAGCTTCTCCTGTCCCAGCAGGAATAAAAGAAGCTAGAGGGAAATATAACAGAGTAGTTTAAATGTGGTTAGGTGCAGTGTTTGCAAGCTGTGGTGTGATCTCTCAAATACTAGTCTGTCACTATGTCTCCTCATCCATCTTTTTGCCTTTCTAAATGTAAGTATTCACAGGCAGTTTGCTTAAAAATTTTAAATGCTGAATTGTGACTTTCTGAGTCTTTGAGGGATCACTTTATCTAATTTTGTCTCCTCTCATATTTAAATGGTATAAAGTGCTATATATGTTAAAGACAGAACAGCAGAGGCACAAGCTGGGAAGCCTGTTTCAATTAAAATCACAGGAAACACAAGAAACACAAAAATACCTTGTGCTGGGGCTGCTTCTATACCAGCAAAGGGACTCTGCTCCTCCACCTTAATTCTACAAGAGCAAACAGTCTGCACATCATACTCAGAAAGCAGAGACTAGGGCAGTCAGAACAAACAAGAGTAATTAAATAATCATCCCATTAGCTGAATTATAGTAATGTCTCAGTGATTTGACCCTGCTTTAGAGCAGCATTTCCATTTGCATTATTGCTAACAAGGGATCAGGACCAGGGCAAAAACGATTTGGTGCCACTCTGGCGAACTCTGAGCAAGCACAGAGCACCCATTTGGGATGAAGATGCAAGGAAAGGGGGGCTTGAAAATGATGTTGTCAGAAAAGATCCCAGAGCCCTGAATGCCAGTGAAGACCTGCCTGTGTTGCTCCAGCATCTTGAGGAACTGTTCTGAAGGTTATGGAACTTCTTGTAGGGAAAGTAGGGGCAAGGACAGAAAAAAAACACGGCCAAAATCCATTTCTGAGAGCACACTAAGTCAGTGTTGAAAGAAGCCATAAAGTTTATCAGATAAATTGTATTTCCAATTATTGACTTTTCCCAAAGAAAAATAAAAAAAGAAAAGGATAATATTTTTAAAAACTCAGACTAAAGTGAAAGAGTGAGTGTAGCAAGAGAGATGAGCAGGCAGAAGGATTTTTGCCATCTCTCCTCTGTGCTCTCCTCTACTGTTAGCAAAGGCCTCTGATGTATTATCATCATATTATCTTCCATTGTTTTTTATAAGGTTTTTTATGACTAAGGAATTTACAGCTGTATGCAAATATTCTGTGAAGCTAGCAGCAAAAGAAAATGCTATTTACACTGAAATTCATGTACTGACTAAAAAGCATTAACAATAGCAATTAACAAAAATGGAGATTGTGCTGTTTCCATCTGTATTTTGCAATTCCCAGCAAACGATAGTCACTCAGCAAGGCATTAACTTGCTCACGTTCTTCAGTTAAAATATAGAGCTTCTATTTATTTTAAAGCATTTTTTATCAAAGGAGTCCAAACCTCCAAATCCACTCTGCAAATAATTAGAAATCATTAAGTATTTGAGAATATCCAGCCCTAAGTGTTACTTCCCCAGGAGGAGTTCCAGAAAGGACTCAAGGGGTGCACTTTGGGTTTCCTGTTATCCCAAATGGGGTAGAAATGAGCACTGCTCTGCACCAAGGCCATCAGCAGATTCAGATGCTCCTCTAGTGCTGTCCAGATGTACAAACACTGCCTAGGTTCCACTTTTCGTTGTGTAACACAAGGAAAGGAAGTGCTGAGGGGTGGGGTGTCACCCTGATTTTTTAAGTTTTTCTAAGCCTTCTGATGTTTTCATTCTTGTAATGAACTTTCTCACACACTTTCTGTAAATAACTCATTGTTTTGCATTCTTTTATGGAGGAGGAGAAATTTGATAACTGTTGGCTTGCCCAGTGTCATTGGAGAGGTGGCACTGTCACCCTCCAATCCACTGGCACTTTTGGAAATCTATAATGTTGGATTCAGAAATTAAAAACTCTCTTTTTACCTTGATAGAGCTGCGTGAGCACATTGTGTTATTTTGTGTCCTATAGTGACAGTGGTGATGGAGAGACACAAAGATACAGAGAGAGCCTTCCCCTCTCACCCTCTTCCTCTATAAACACAAGTAGAAGTGTGTGCAGGGAGCTCCTATGAGTCTTTTCTCTGCAGCTCAAATATATTCATCAGCTGGACACGTTTTTCACAAAATACTGAACTCAGAGAATCAAATTGTACAAACACATTTTGCTTATTTTTAAATCATCAGTTCTGAGGAAAGATTTTTAAATCATCAGTTCAATTCTACTGAGCAATCAGAGAAATCTCTAAATCTGTGAGGATCATGACAGCTCTCTCTCCAACACTTTACATACCTGCCTCATGTCCACCTAGGGAGCAGCATCCAGGTGGATAAAAGTGTCTTTATCTCCATCCCAAGTGACTTTGCAGATCCCATTTCCCTGATTGAGATCAGTCAGAGCGTGCTGGCTTTGGCAGCTGCAGCCCCAGCAGCAGCCCTTCCCAATGACAGGAGCCTGTGGAAGAGAATGAGCCTGGGTTTGGAGTTTTGAAGATGATCACAACGACATATGGTATCTGAATTTGTGAATATGCCAGAGCCAGGCTGGCATAAGGACACATATCAAAAGCTGGGAAAAGCCTCTGTGAAGAAGGCACAATTTCATGTTCATTTTTATTATACACTGCCAGTGTTTACACAGAAGCCTCTCATCCACAAAAGTGAAGTTTATTACTATCAATCACAGAAACAGCAAACAAAAATGCTGAGATTTTATGTACAGTGCTTCAGTCTGAGGGTTTTACCACTTCTGTAGGCAGCAGTAGTTATTTTACTGGCAAATGGTGTCATTGGGAATATGTTGATCATCTGGCAGTGTTGTTACATTCATAAAATATCAGCATCCCAGCTGAGAAACAGCCACAACAACACAATGGGGCAGATTTTCCTTTGAACCTGTTTAAATATTTATGCTGGGGTACCTGTTGCCACTGGGGGCACTAACCCATGAATGAAATTGCAAGATCACTGTTGGTGCAAAGTCCAACTACCAGCACCACCAGATTTTATTCTCCCAGTAACTCTCCCTGGTCAAGAAGGTGCTGTGCATGCAACTGTGCTTTGATAGAATTTGAGAAAATATTTGAAAAAGCTTCAGTTGCTATCTTACTATAATAGACTGCAAAGGACAGCAGCTACCCAAACATCTCATATGGTGAGGGAAGAAAGAGACACCTTCAGAAAGCAGTGGAACCACGTCTGAGTGCTTTGAAGATGTCTGGCTCCTTCCTTTGTGTCCAAGAGTCCTTGCTGAAACACTCCTGGTACTTACAGAAGGTCGGGCTTAATCTAGAACTTTGTCCTTGAAATAGCATCATGAACAATGTCTCACCAAAATCCCAGGTAGTGAATGGATATGACAGCAGCCATCACCCCAGTCTGGGTATAAAGCACCACCTACAAGTGATAATGGTGGATTAAAGGGCTTTCTTTTAAAGGAGCAGGAGGCACAAGGAGCTGATGACAGCTTCTAATGCACTAATCACGGGCCTGCAGGGTAATCTGCATTCTTGTTCTCTTTCTCTGGGACTTACTGAGTATTTAATTATTCTGTGTAAAGTGAAATAGCTTCAACAGAATGGAGAGCAAGATGAAAATCAATCCTGTAAGTCCTTAATGGTAGGGTAGGTTCAAACGTTGTCAGGCAGAGGGAGAAGCTGAAATTAGAGCTGCTAGGAATGGATCAGTTATCTGATCAGCTCATGTAAGTGGAGAGCTATGGAGAGCTCTCCTCCTCTTCTGAAAGCACCCATGGGATCATTTCAAAGAAGGGGACACCTCTCTTCTTTGGGAATTCAACTAGGTTCTGGCTTTCCTTCCAACTATGGGAAAATGTGTTAGAATATCTTTTATGACCCATCTGAGTTTGCAAACACAAAATAAGAAGCGCCATACGGTGTCCAGCTAGCTCAGATCTGTAACAGATTTTGTTATCTCTGAGGGCAGCTCTGAGGCTGCCAAATGCTTGATAAGCACCAGTGCATTTGCAGGCTGGGCTGCAGAGCTGTGCATGTCACTGTTGGGCTCTGCAGGTGATGACCTCCCTTCCAAGAGGCAGTTTTGTGTTTGCCTCTAGCAGGTAGGCACTGGTTGGAGATGTCTTTACCAAAACCAGTAGCAGCATATCCAGTGTTTTCTTCATCAGTGGATATCCCCACAGAGATACAGTGAGAAGGGAGAGGAGCAGACATCTTTCAGCTGCCAGCACGATGGCCAGTGAGGCTGGCTCCTCTCCTGGTCCCTGCTCACAGCTCTGAGAGGGGCCTGCTGGCTCTGCTCTGGAGGTATCTGCTTCCCAATTTATCTGACAGGTGGTTAGCCATTAACATGAATAAAAGTTGTGACCTGTCTGCCACTTCCAATAACTCAAGTGCTAGATCTCCAATCTGTCATGTCCTTGGCAGCCCTTTTGTTTATTAGGAAATGAATTATTCATTAGGAAAATTTGTTAGAAAAATGTGCCTTAATTTCCATCATTTTCACTGTAATCCACTCTTATCCCTTCAGTGGCACTTCCCTTTGCTGCAGCAGTGCATGGCACAGGAGGGAGGAGGGCACTTTGTCACAGTTCAAGATGTGCAGGGATAAAACACAATGTACAACTAAATCCTTCCAGGATGGAGAAGTGGGTGAGGGGGAAAAGGGAGGACAGAAATATACATGCATTTACCACACACTACAGCCAAATTAACCCTTCCTGTTTAAATCTGAAGGAAAAATAACACCTTTGGGAGTTTGGAGAGGCACAGTGACTCACACACCCTTCTCTTTTCTGAGGCTGCTTACTCACTGCTCCATACTCAAAATGTCCTTCTCGTTTCTTCCTCTCTCCACTGCAAAAAATGATTTTTCCCTAACAAGGAATAATGAGTACCTTGTTTCCCACAGCCAAAAAATCCTGTTTTTATACTCTATTTGCAATATAAAATTTAGTCTTAGAATTTTTAATGGTTCTTACAACAGCAGCAGCCCTTGAACCAAGTGCTAACGCTCCATCCTTTCTGGAACCAGTAAAAGGCCCTGAAGAAATACATTGAGCACAGATCCCATTTCCATGAGTTAGCATTTGGGTAGCCATGTTGTCCTCATGTTAGGTTGGAAATTTCTTATGTAAATTGGACTGCAGCACTCACAACACCTGTTACTATGGCAGCATTTAGCCAGGTTCATAAAACAGCAAAGTCACTAATCAGATATTATCCTATAGTGTTGAAATAGGAAATTAGCATTATAAAATTTCATCAAATGGACATAATGGAAGTTAGGAAGCAACTCTTCCACGCTGGAGGTGGGCAGACAAACAAGGATATGTATGCAAGGCTGATCCTGCTGTGTGGGATCAGATGAGGCAGAACAGCTCAGCCATCCAAGTTATTCCAACCCCAGTTTCCTTCCCAGGCAGCCATCTATCTTCCATGCAGTTCAGATCACATTATTTTAACCTCAGAGTTCACCCTTTGGATTGATAAGTCTGCCTACCTGAGGGGCTTGGAAGGGGAGTAATTTGTTGTTACCATCTTCCAGACAGTTTTTGAAATAGTCTTTTATACAGGTGAACCCTGTGTGCTGTACATTTTTCACTCCTGGGCTGTCCATTTGTTTGCTCCCATTTTCCAAGTCTGTGTGGCTTTGCAAAGAAAGTGTCAGAGACTAATGGCACAAGTCCTTGCTAATTACTGCTAAAACTCCCATGTCTAAAGTCACTTAAGGCACAGAAAACTTGTGGGACATGAGACAAATTAGGAGGTAAACCTGCCAGATCTTAATTGAGGGATATTTTTTTTTTCTGCAGGCTTTACTGTGCTTTAACTGAATTCTGGAGATTCTGGAGGACAGAATTTCCAGTGGCTGTGCAAACTGTCACACTGAGAAAGATCATCTGCTGCATTCCAGCCTTAGCTCCACAGAATAGCAGCCCATTTTTCATGATTGCAGCTCTGTGTTAGCTGCACCAGGGAGATGTTCTTCTGGCACATTATTCAGAAAGATGTTACTGGACAGGTAAGAATGTTGAGGTTAAATTCAGAGTTAAAGGAAGAGAGAGAGAGGCAGAAACTTTTTCATACCAGTTGTATAAAGAACCCAAAAACTCATTTGACATTAGATGAATGGAAAAAGAAGAAAGTTAAAAGGATGTAGGATAGAAATGCAGTTCTCAAGTATTGTTCCTGCTCAGCCCAAGCACTGTAAATGCATGTCAATTGTCAATTAACCTTGCCTGTTTAAATACAGAGATGGGCAGATGACTCTTCTTTAATTTCTGCTTTTTTCCCTAGTTCAATTTCAGAAGCTGATTTTCAATGTATGAACATAATGGGAGCTACATGGGGACAAAGCAAAGGTCTTCCTAAGCCAGTGTCCCATCCCTGCAAGCAGCTGACACAGAGCAGGCTCACAGCAGTGCTTTCCCTGATATTTTTCAGCCTCAAATGATTTTAGCTCAGCAGTGCCCCATGACAGGGGTCTACAGCTTTCAGTAAACTGACATCATTTTTTATCCCACTTTTTTTTGCCTGCTGCTTTTAACATCCATTCAGATGTTTAGCTTTCCTCTGGATGCTGCCATTTCCCACCCAGGGCAGTGACTGGGACAATTGTCTGGCAAGGATAAAGCAAGAGCATGGCCTCAACCTCACCTGTTTTGTGGGGGCAGAGAATCTGAGGGGAACTCCTGCAGCTTTTTCTGCATGGGGGAGCAGCTGCACCTTGTCCCCAAGTCAGCCTCTGCTACATTTGAAGAAAATAACCTTTAACAGAGAGACAAAGGAAGACAACAGTGGAAAGGCCGACTCTATTTTCTATGAGGCTGCAGATCAGGTCACAGGTAAAGCATAAACAAAGAATTATCAAGCACCAAAAACGTGCCTCAAAAGTTACCAGATGGCACTAGCTGTAACTTAACTTTTCAGCAGCTCTGCCAAGAGCTGAAGTGAATGCAACACAGTACAATATCATTTGTAGAAAAACAAAAACCAGAGAATTCCTGCCATAATTGTTCCATGATTCAGCAATTCACCCTGCTAACTGCTCCCAATCACACATAAACTCCCATCAATTTGAGGAGAGATTCACACACATGCCATATGTTAGGATGGATGCAAAAACCCCAAGGACGTCATTGGGGAGCTCACAAGGCCTATGCAGAACTCAAGAAGGATAAGAGTGAATACAAATTGGCAATATGTGTTTTTAAGAGGAAGGGCATGGGGAGTAGGGTTTTTAAGCTCACGATTAACTCACAGCAAGCGAATGCACAGCTCTTCCTCCCCAGGACTGCCATAAAGCACAGGAGCAGCTGCCTAATCCATGGGCAGGGACAAAGCAGGAAACCTTAAAAATGAGACAGGTTAATGCTCCAGATTTGTGTAGCCAGCTACCTGAGGGGTTACTCAGGGGACAATTCCCTTCCCCAGCACAGCACTCTGCAGTCGCTCTTGCTGCAGCTCACAGAACCCGAACCCAAACCTGAGCTACACTTTGTGAAATGAGGATTCACCACTTTGGGCTCCTTTGAGTCACTCTGTAGCTACAGTGGCATCACAGATCAGACTCTGGCCCCTCACTGTTTAGTACCTGCTGGATTTAGACAGTAAATGAGCTTTAGCTGAAGACAAGAGCTATTAATTCCCACCTTTGTTCACACAGAAAGGCTGAAAAATGCCTTTGTGCATTTATGTACAAGATAATGCAGCTAAAAAGTATTCAGCATGTGCATAAAACTGCAGAGAGGGATAGCAGATGATTTTCAATTCCTTCCTAATAATTATAATTAAGCACACAACTATATTATGATATACAGTGTATTATTTCCCTGTTTTTCTCTTTCCTCAGTTTTTTACAAAAGCTTAAGGGGATAATTGTTCTTTGGGTGCATGTATTAAATGTTACTAGTGGTTTGATTTTGAGACTATTCATTCCCTGCAGAGTCTTCAACACTGGATTTTTAAAAAGCAATATAAAATAATTATAAATTCCCCACGTAATTAAGTTCATTATAGCACTATTCTCAGCTGATTTAGTCCTCTGTTAGCCCTCTTGCTTTCCATGTTTCAGGTTCTGAATTCTGTTTAAATACTACTATTGAGGAAGGGATAGTTTTTTCTCTTTCACAGAGTATTGCAAAAGATGGAACAAAAGATGAAGAAAGAGCATTTATGGATAACTACTGTTTCCAGAGGAAACATATTTTAACTGCAAACCTCTGATGGTAATTCACTTCTTCATATGGTAGGCGCAATTCTGCTTGAAAAGGTATTTTTTTTTTAAATTCTCCTCCTCTCATCCCTTTACAAGTGGTTGTGAGACTCCCAGAGGATGCTGACCAACAACTTGAAAACCTAACTCCTGTCTTTTGGGCTGCTCACTGCTTTCCCTTTTCTTCCAACACCCAAGCTCTGGTTGCATCCCTAATTTCACTGACAAGAGGAAAAAGGAGTATTAATTACTGTGTTTGGAGTATTAGAATTTTTAAAGCTCTGTTGGAAATGCAACAACCACCTTTTATTAATAGCTAAATTCAGCCACCAAATAAATACAAGGAAGAACATTCTGACTTAAAAATTGCTAACCCTGCAGCTCTCCCAGCAGGAATTCCAGCACAGTGGAGCCCAGGAAAGTGAGAGGTGCTCTATAATGAGGACACTCTCAGATTGCAAGGTGAGACATGGCACTCTCAGCTATTTAGAAGCAATTAACCTTTTTTGTGGATGCTGCAGCTGGTCTGACCTGTTCTCCCTGTTTGCACACAGCTCCGAGGGCCAGAGGGGGCAGTGACCTGTCTGCAACAGCATGTGGGCTCCAGGAAAGCCTCAGCCAAGTATTCTGCATTAGCCTTTACCTAGATTTTCCCTTGTGAGGAATGGAAATGTGTAAAGACACCAGGCAGGGTCTGCAAACATCACAAGAGCACCAGGAAGGGGAGTGAGGCAGCCAGGGCCAGATCTCTGCTTCATTCAAATAAAGCAGCTGATCCCTCAGGCTGTTCTGACCTGATGTTATACAGAATCTGCCAAACTAAAAAAAAAAAAAACAAAAAAAAAGGAAAACATCCTAAACTGGAAATAAAAGATTAGAAAAAAATCAGGCTTCATTGTTTTTTTACCAAGAACTACTGTTTAAGTCATGCTCCAGAGCTAATGCGACTGCCACTTGTCAATCCACTGCTTTTGGGGGTTGAATTCCCTGTGTACAGAAAGCCAGGAGAGCTGGAAACACCTGCACCATGGAGAAATAAAACAAGGTCTGGGCTTTCATTCAGAGAGCTGCAGTTGGGCAAACTGCTCGCCAAAGACATGATTTAATTCTGACATTGTCATCCTGCCAGAGAGAAAGAGAAGCTAAAGGGCATAATATGGAGCCAGAGATTACCACTAAACTGACATTTTCTTGAATTAAGATGGATTAAATTTTTAAGTGGAAGAACTGTTATTGCAGTAGGACAGATAGAAAATATAGCTCTCAAATTAGAGTGAGATTCAAGAATGATGGGACCGTTTGAACCAAATTTCAAGTGGAGGATTGAAACCATATTTGTGGGAATTTAGGCCATTTATAAAAACATCAGTAGATATTCTTATTTAAGTAATATATCACTTGTTCTGTCTAGCAACCAGTACCTTGTCACCCTCTCCACTTTCAATCACAGGTAGAGTACTTGTCAGGAATCAAAATATTATCTGCACCTCTGAAAATGAAAGAAAATAAGGGAATATTTATACTTCCAAGGACCCTAGAAGACAAGTTAAAAAATGGCATTTATGGGCATCATTAAGCACAAACATTTTGCCATCAATACTGAACAGGCCATCACTGACATGACAAAATCAGTTTGTCATTCTACCTGGTAAAAACACAATTGTAGCATTGTGTGTCCTGTATGGGTTTATTGTAAAGTTGGTTATTTTTTATAAGTTAAGAATTTGGTTTGACCCTCGGTCGTAATGGTTCGTTCCTCCCACCAGTTACCTGTCAATCAATGTAACCAACCTTTCATTTCCAGAAATTTCTATGTCAATCTTCCCTTACCTAACATATGATTTGTCCCCTGAGCCTTTTCCCTCCCCTGGGCCATTCCCATTGGTTCAGTTGTGTCCCCTGCTCCTCCCCTGGGCTTCGTTCATTGGTCCCTCGTGGCTCCTCGTGTCACGCCCTTCCCCTTTATCAGTGCCTCCCCAAGGGTTTTTCCCTGACACCGTTACTGGCCCCGCCTGGGTCAATAAAGCGCCTTGGCCTCCATATGCGTGTCCACTCCTTCCTTCACCTCAGGGCTTCGCAGTCCTGCCCTCGCCTGTGTCGCCACTGCCCAGGGGTTCTCGCAGAGGACCTGGGAGTGGTGGGATTCGTGCTCTCCACCGGTCACTCTGGGAGCAGTTATCCAGCTCCAGTGGCCGCGGGACGGGACTGCGCACAATCATAATGCTCAGGGCACAAGGGAATTTTCTTTATCTGTACGTTCAGAATGTGTCTGGGTGCAAATTCCATGATCGGTTTCTGCTGTTCAGGCAGGGTTCTGGTAAGAATGAATGAGTATTAGAATGGTCAGTGGATGCAGGGTCTTGCATCCTTAAAAATGAGAGCTCTTCTGGACAACATGGGTCCATCCCACTGGCTTCCATTCAAGGGAAAAGTTCACTGGAGGTTGGGTTATCAGAGTCAGATTTCAAGCTGGATGTGGGCAGAACTGATGCGTCTAAAAGTAAAATTCTAAAGCAGGATTTTTTCATTCAGCTGCCACCTAACCGTGGATTTTTTCATTCAGCTGCCTCATTTCTCCAGATGACTCTCCTTCTAAACTTTCATTTCTTTCATTGAAAGCCCAGAACTGCTGTGTTTTGATTTCTGCCCCCAAATTTCACATGAAGCCCCATCAAAATACAAGCCCAGTCTTAATAGATTTGGCAAAGTCCCACAGGAGATTGAAAATTCAGAGGCACCTCTAGAGCCAAGGAAGAAGCCAATAGTGACTATTTCCTTCTAAAATGTGCTGATACACATTGCATGCCCATGTCTATATGGATGAGGCCACCACCAGCCTGGATTTCCTTTTAGCAAAACAAAATGCTAAAGAAAATGGTTCAGGAAACTGAGATGACATTTTAAAAGAAAATAACTGAAATGGCTTGTTATAATAAGAAAAAAACCCAAAACAACAAATCCTTTTAGATTTTTACAGTTAATGGTTGCCACATTTCTGTTCAACATAACCAAAACTGAAGTTCTTTGCCTGAAGGGATTGTAGTATTCCAATGGCCTGGAATAAAATTCTCAAAAATTTTTCTCTTGCAAACAATATTATTTATGTTCAGAAGCCATTCAAAATAAACCAGGTTTTCAATACTGAGTAAAAGTAGAGAGGGTTTTGTACCATGCTCATTCTCTGACCCTTAAAGAACTGCAGAAATGCTGCACTTGTGAGAAGTGCCTTTAATTTCAGTGGGTGGGAAGAGTTTACAACAGCAAATATGATTTGAGTGCCTCTGACACTTTTAATGCTCAGCTGTTTAGCTCAGAAGATTGACTGTGGCTGCTGTGGGTTGCTCCTGCTCCACATTAATACCTCCTTCCTCTGCTCCTTCCCTGAATTCTCCATGCACCTCCCATCCTTCACTTGCAGGGGAGCCTTATACTAATTACACTTCTCAGAGCATTAAGGAGATCGAGATGGATTTATCGAGTGAGCAGGCTCAAGGAAAAAACAGTTGGGGATGGCTTGCAGTTGTCAATTTTTTTTTCCAATTATTAAGAGCAGGTGATCAATTTGTTTCTCTGAATTCAAGGTTGGATTCTCCAGAAGATTGTATAGGGCATCTTAATGTCATTGGCATCCTTTTAAAAATGTAAACAGAAAGTAAAGAAAAATGTCTTTGAGAATATAAATAAAAAGCAATGTCACAACATAAATAAGCAGATGTGGTAACAAAACAAACCTTAATGTAACACGTCTGATTGCCTTCAGCAAAGCACAAATGCAGGGAAAAGGGAATTTTCCCATCTTGATAATACAGATATAGAATTTTATTTCTTTGTTACGCCCACTGAATCAAGAAGCATCCTTGATTTATCTCCCACTAAGCCTCTGTTTGTAATACTTGGACCCACAATATCACAAGCTTCCTGAAAAATCCTAATAAGGATACAGTTTTCCAGAAATTAAGTTATTACTCTCTTGGAAAACAAACAATTTTGTGATACTTATCTTTAAGACTTACTATAGCATAGGTATGGGAATTGGACAACTATTTTACCCCTTGCAGCAGAATTACCCCAGAAGGAGAACAGTCCATTGTGACTATTTCAGCTTTCCTTTTTTCACTACAAAGCAGCCAAGATTGGTACTGTTTGTGCTGTAAGGTGAACACCCAAGCCATGGAGCTGGCATGGCCAGAAAAGAGGAATCTGCCAAATGTAGGAGTAAAATGGGATGTGCAATAAAATGATACTTCCAAAGCTGAAATCATAGAAGCAACTAAATACCTGTATGTACACAAAGAGTAATATCTGGGTATCAAAATAGCATCCATCCACTCTGGTATTAATCAGTTCACTTGAGCTTTTAGATGCAAAGGGAAATGGAAAACAAAAAGCTTTTACATCTACTAATGGTGTTTGCAAACTTCATCCCAACACATCAGGAATATGAACTTGAGTCAGAGGTATTTAAAATTTGCAGCCACTTTAATCACTTTATATAGGTTCATATTTATTGTTTTATTGCCTAAAGTTGAATGTGTCACTTGTGTACTATTTACAGTCACCAGAAACTTATCATGTTTAGAAATATTAAAGTGTCCCAGAGCACATCTCTAATTGAATATTCTTTCTGATACTCATGAATGATTAATGGCAGGCCCCCAGCCACTTACTGCTGAATTGTAGATTCCTGAAAGAAAAAGAAGTTGTGTTTTCCTGATTTACAAGATCAAGTTCTGTGTGGCAATCAAAATTTGATCTAAGAAATAGACATTCTCTGGAGACAGGCCTGCTTTATACCTGAGCTGTGGCCTGACTGGGCAGTAAAATCATTCAAAAAACCCCCAAAATGAAAAATCCATGATGCTCCCACAGCACAAAAGCTGAATGCTGTTAACAGGTGTGTTTTACACTGCCAATATAATACTGCTTTGATATACCAAAGTGAGGAAAAATGCTGAAAAATTTGAGGCAAGCTTCAATAAAAGGGCATCAGCTGGACACCAAGGAAAGGTACCCAGATTGCAATATTGTGTATCCTGTGCAGATTCTGACACCTCATTTCATCTGTTCCTTGTCCTCCCTTTGGGAGGGACAGTTGCTATGGCCTTAAGGTTTCCTCATCACTTGCACTGTGCTCATTTCTGGTGTTCTGCTGACAAAATGTGGGCTTCCTCAGTGAGATTTCTCTGTGATACAGAAATGACTCTGTTAAATGTCATAGATAAAACACTCTATTGCCATTTCCCAGCACAGAACAAACATGGAAACACTGTGCCTGGCACAGATCTTCCCAGACATCGATATCTATCTTCCTTGCACTTTTATATCCTCATTTTTAAGCTGCTGGGCAGGATTGTGAAGAAGGCAGCAGAGTACTCTGGACTCTAATTCACAACTTAATGTGTTCTTCAAAGGAAGAACCCTTTGTATTCCTGCTCCTGTACACAAGTGAGACATTTGTACCCTTTCTGTCATCCCTTTCTGCAAAATGTATCAAAGCAAGGCTGTCCTAAAGAAGGAATAACTAAAACAGAGCTCATAGGATGGGAATGCTGAGATGTGCACACAGAATAATTCAATTTCACAGAATGACCAAATGGCCTGCATTGAAAGGGACCTTAAATCCCACCCAGTGCCACCCCAGCCATGGCAGGGACACCTTCCACTGTCCCAGGCTGCTCCAGCCCCAGTGTCCAGCCTGGCCTTGGGCACTGCCAGGGATGCAGGGGCAGCCCCAGCTGCTCTGGGCACCCTGTGCCAGGGCCTGCCCACCCTGCCAGGGAACAATTCCTCATTGCCAAGATCCCAGCCAGCCCTGCCCTCTGGCACTGGCAGCCATTCCCTGGGTCCTGTCCCTCCAGCCCTTGGCAATTGTCTCTACAACTTCAGAAGGGAATGTCATAACTTCACTTTAGAAAAAAAGTGAAAGTTTGGTGCATTTAATGTTTACAGAGAGACTCCAGAAATTTTACTAAATTACAGCATCCTGGGAACCTTTCAAACTACTGAGTGTCCAAACATGGCAGCTTTACAAATAGTTTACCACTGAGCCTAATTCCTTTCATGCCTTTAGGGTTATCTTCAAGTACCCTAAAATGTTCCTGGTTACTTTTCTTGATCTTGCAATAAATGGGAGGGAAAGGACACTTAGATATTGACTTCCTAAAAACACTTTCCCTCTGTAAGTGCATCACTGAGGCTCTCATGTAAATGTAAAAATTTAAGCTCTTTCTATTCAGAAATTTGCTGAACTGATGAAAAGGAGTTACTTTTTATGAACATCATTAAATGTGGGAAAAAATAAATAGAGACTTTTCTATTTGCTGAAGCCAAAGGTAGGACCACTGTTAAGAGGCTTAAGGAGTTTATGCCTTAAGGAGGACAAACATCCTCCACACCAGAAGATTTTAGGAAGCAAGATGCATTTGACTGCAATCTATTTACAAAACAAGTATTTCTGAACTCAAACTTTTCATGTTGCTGTGATCTGGAAAACCCACAAAAAATGTGGTGGATTTTTTTCTGTTTTGGGTTTGGGGTGGTTTTTTTGTTTTGGTTTAGTTAAGTTTTCTGGTTGGGTTTTTTTTTTTGTTTGTTTGTTGTTTTTATTTGGTTTTGTTTTTGGTGGGTTTTTTGTTAAATTCTGGTACTTTCCATGCTCCACAAGTCCAAGCATAAGCTGACATTGGTTATGACTGCATGGTAAGTGATGTGTTTCACTGATAGAGTACTTCACTTACTAAGTGAAAGGAGTTTACTTTTTCATTTATGGCATTTTGAAATTGTCTAGTAAATTACTGACTTAAAAATTAGAGTAAACAAAGCTGAGGAACCACCTAGGGCTGACAGGAAATTCCCAAAAACACAGTGGAAGAAGTCCACTCCTTGTAAGGTAACCACATTCCACACATTTTTATTCCCATCCCCTAAACAAGGTGCAGTAGGTAAGTATAGAATGATAATTTTACAAGCAATCCTGTTGGTTTTAAGCCTGAAAATTATTTAATCAAATCTAATTTAAACAATATTAGATGTGTGTGGGAGCAAATTCCAAAAATTAATCTCCTCTCAAGATCCATTTTGCCAAGGCAGTGGCTTAAAGGTGTCAGATTAGAAAATGCTTTGCTAAAGCATTTGAAAATCTTGTTTTAATTTAGATGTGTATTTATTCCACTGTCCTGGTTTTGATCTAGGCTAGAATTGTCACATAAATACAATAAAATCTGCACTTCATCTTGTTATGATCAGGGAATGTGTGTGTAAGAGACACAGGGAGAATGGTCTTGATCCCCTTAGGCTAAAGTACATTCCCTAACATTTATTAGGCCTTTATAATGTACTTTGCTGGATTTATTATCTCCACCTCCATCTACTTCTGCCTGAAGAGAACAGTCCTAAAATTGCCCTTAAAAGAAGACAATCATGATTCTTAAAATAGAGCATCCTTTCACAGCAAATCAAAAGTGGAGAACAATAGCGAGGGGGCTGTCTTCCCAACCTTGCTGTGTGAAGTTTTCCTGCTGGAAGTTTTAAATGAAATAAAAATCAGCCCTTACAATGAGCCTTTACAGATAATAGCATTGGGCAAGGACTTTGTTGGGTTGCCTCTTTTTAACTTGTCTCTTACCAGGCTAAATGAAGAAATAGCCTGGTTGAGGGAGAACTAACTTTATCCAGGTTACAAGCAGAGAACCACATCTAACAATCAGCAGAAGAAAGCAGTGGCACAGAGCCTGAATTATTTCTCCAGCTCTCCATGTGAACACGTCCCTTTCTCTCACCCCAGAGTAACCCAGATGACTCTCAGGGGAAAAAAGCCTGGGTCACTTGGAAACTTAATTATTGTCATCACTGCTTCCTGCCCTCCAAGCCTTCTCAGGGTTTAGCTGAAGATTCTCAATTTCAGCAATGAAGCCATGATCAAAAGTTGAGACTTGCTGAAGGAAGAAAAAAATAACTGATCACATGCAGACGGTAGTATTTACACATCTAAGAATGTCAGTCTAACAATAGTTCTCTCCTGGAAGTAAAGTAAAAAATATTCTTCAATTTAATTTGGGGTTGCTTTGGTTTTAAGGTTTTGTTTGGTTTTTTTTTTTGTTAGTTTTTTCAGATCACTAAGAATGTAATTCATAGGAAATAATGGATTTTTTAGAGGTTCATTCTATGTTCACTCTCTCTAGTGTTGAAAGAAATAAAGTAAATAAGTTTCTGCTCTTGGAACTACTAGACTTCAATTGGTTTGCCCTGAAGCTTCTCAAAACTTACAAGTGTATTCTGTAAAATGTCTCAGATTAATTCTCCTCTTGCTGACATGGGATCAGTCAGAAAGGCTGATGCTGAAATCAGTGGGCCAGTATCCTCATACTGCCATCCCATTTCCACATTATTCTCTTCATTTGGTTTATCTTGAATGAGTGTGATCAAAAATTTGACTCAAAGATTAGTTGTGTTCCTTTCCTGCACTTTCCTCGTGTGCAGCCACCCAAAAAGTGTTGGCCAGCTCCTTGCAGGAAAGTTGTACACAGTCCAAAATCTAAGGGCAGGTAAAAATTCTCCCATTCTGGTTTTAGCCAGGAAATCTGCATTTCCACATCCCAGTGCATTGGGTAGGTCATGCTGTCCTACATGATCTCAAGTTTCTGTTTGCAGTGCCCAGACAGTTCCCACAGTTTATTGGACCTGGGAATAGTCTCCAGAAACAGCATATTTGGAGTGCAGAAACACTGAAGAACTTCCTATAACACCTAATTTTCAGCTTATTGCTCTCACATTATCACACCACATATCTCATCATTATCAAGTACATCTTCAAATTAATTTGAAAACCTCCATTTGTAGGTTATCTCTGGCCCTGCCTCTTCTAAGAGAGGAGCTTTCTTTGGAGTTCCAGCTTAGATTTATTCATGGCCAGTGTAAACAAAGCTGTGTCTGTGCCTTAGGCAGCTCCTTCAGTGCTGCTCATCCCTCTTGCAGATAATGAACTTACACACCATGTTATAGAACATCATATTTGCATTTACAAAAATAAGCAAAGGTCTCCATGTATCAGGGAAGTGGAGAGGCCATGACTGTCTCAATATCACTTGCCAGAGCTCATCAGATAAATCAGATACTCAACTGTTACTAAAGCTGGCTTTAATAACAGTTTCTTAAACAAAATTTCTTAAATTTAGCAAAAAGATTCAGGTTTTGTGAAGTGACCTTTGGAAGTGAAGCCTGCTCCTCTTTCCCTGAGTGAGCAGCAAAGAGTCAACAAAGAATTCTTGGGAAGGTACAGAGGGAGGCCAGGAGATGATCAGAGGTGTCCCAGGCACAACAGGGGCCCCACAAAATAGGTGCCTTCACAAAATAGGTGCCTTCTCCTGCAGTAAAACAGTGGAGAGGCTGCAGCACGCTGCAGTTCCATGACATTATCCAGGAATACTGGTGCATTTTTAGGCAGAAGTACATTTGGAAGGAGTATCTGCCACGGAGCCTTGAGTAGCATATTGAAAACATACGAGAATTCTCTAGAGAGCTTTGAGAGTTCTGCTCAGCGAGGCTAAATGACATCTGGAGCCCCCACAAGCTGGTTCCTCATGATTCCAATGCTGGCAAACTGTTCCCCCTAGAATTAGCTGCAAAAGCTCCAGAATTTACAGTCATTTTCCTTCCAGGCTACAGCTAAATTGAAAATCTGAGAACTCTTTTTCTTCTCAGAAATTCAAATGTCTTAGGAGAGGGTGAGGCTAACAGCAGGATGGGAGCTGTACCTGTGTGTGACATTCCTGGGGGCAAATTCAGAGACAGGTAAGGAAAACAATGGAAAGTGGGATTCAGACATCTAGGGGATTGGTATAAAGACAGAAATCTTGGCTGTGTGCAGAAGCCAATATAAATTGAATCACTGATTCCAAAGGCCATGGCTTTTATCCAATGTCTGTGTCCCAACTAATTCCCAGATAAACCCACAGAGGGAATCAAATGCTTCATAAACCTCCTAACCTGTCTCAGAACAGGAAAACCCTCTGGAAGAAGCATGTTCTGGTGCACAGTGGCAGATGTGGCAGAGGACTTTTGTTGGCACAGGAAATTTCTAGAGCTTTACTACTTCCCTTCTTTCCAGCTCCTATGTTTTGGTTCAATATAATGACCAAATTTGCATCCAAACAAGTTTGCATATTCTTGAATTTTCCATTCTGTCTTCAGTGTTGCCATATTCCACGGCGGTCTCATCTTGCACTGTGACACATTTATTACCAGATGATAATTGAAAAATAGAAGAAATGGCTTGGAGAGTAAATGGAAGAGAGGCAGATAATTTTAGGATTCAATTTTCTCTGCATTTTTTACTGGTAGGCATAGCATAATACTGCAGTAGAATCCAATCAGAAGTTCTTTTCTGTCACATTTCAGTGAGCTAACAGTGGCATGTCAAAACAGCTACAAATCTGGAAGACTTGTTTTTGCTGGAATTAACAATAGGACAACCAAAACTGTGAAGAACAAATATAAAGAGAAGGCAAAAAATAATTGTTAAACAAGTAAAGGATTTCAATTATTCTTATTGCCACCTTAATTTGCTTTTCTTCCTGTGTAGCAAAATCCTCAATATTATATTATGCACAATTAATTCAACTGCTGTAATGAAATTAAACAGATTTCTATAATTTGTATGTTGGGAGAAAGCAGTAGCATTAATATAGCCTGTCATTTGGCAAACAGATAATAAAGCCCAAATCTAGTTGAGAAAACTCAATTAAGTCTTTATATGGTAACAATGAACTGGGAAAGTGAGATGCTGTTTGCATGGCCAGGGTGAACTCAGTGAGCAGGGTACAAACAAGCAGAAAGCCCCAGAAAGTGTATGGGGAGGGTTTATTCTCATTTCCCAAAGAGAACAGGTAAAATCCACTTTCTTGTTTCTTTCACAGTGAATTTCCCAGCAGACTTCAATTCACTACCTCTTTATTAAGGTTATGAGGGAACTTGGCCTTGGCTTTGCACACCACACCAGAGGGGTCTGTGCAGCCCTGGAGAGCAGGAGACTGAGTCAGGATTTACCTGGGCAAGCTGCTCTGGGAGCTGAAGGGCACCTGGAAAAAGTCCCACAGGGTGCAAAGACTGTACCATGAAACATAACTGTGGGGTGGGAGCCTAAATGTTCCTCTCCCTTCCCTACTCTTCTCAGCACCCTACGTGTGCCACCTCCACCAGCCAAGCCACAGCAAGGGCTGGGCTTTCAGGACTTCACACATTTGCAGTTCTTCCTAATTGCAGTAGGGACACTGAAAAAATTCCATCCACTGTTGGTGTGAGCCCAGAGGAGGCACCAGGATGGGCAGAGGGATGGAGCAGCTCTGCTGGGAGGAAAGGCTGGCACAGCTGGCATTGCTCACCTGCACAGGAGAAGCTTTGGCTGAGCTCAGGGTGGCCTTGAGGGCCTGAAGGAGCTGCAGGAAAGATGGAGAGAGACAATTGCCAAGGGCTGGAGGGACAGGAGCCAGGGAATGGCTGCCAGTGCCAGAGGGCAGGGATGGATGGGATCTTGGCAATGAGGAATTGTTCCCTGGCAGGGTGGGCAGGCCCTGGCACAGGGTGCCCAGAGCAGCTGGGGCTGCCCCTGCATCCCTGGCAGTGCCCAAGGCCAGGCTGGACACTGGGGCTGGGAGCAGCCTGGGACAGTGGAAGGTGTCCCTGCCATGGCAGGGCTGGAATCAGGTGATCCTTCAGGTCCCCTCCTACCCACCCCTTTCAGTGACTCTGTGATTGCTGATTTGATGTGCTTCACTGTGCACACCCACTTCATATACAGACTCAAGGTACAGGCACTTTGATCATGGGATGGTGTGGCTCAGAAATGCAAAAATATGATTTCAAGGAAGAAAAGGTCATCATTTAGAAATCCAGTTTGGGCTGCTTGCCAGCCATGTCTTATCCCAGGGTTCCCTAGGCTCATCTATTCTTCATTTGCCTTTCCTATAATTCTACCTATGATCTCTCTTGTAAACATTTATGAGCAGACATTTCAGAAGCTTCATATTTTCTTTAACAAATGGTTTATATCATCTTTGTGAAGAGTGCTACATAACGATGCAACATCATACATTAATATTTAAAACTGAATGAAATAACACCTCAACAAGAATAATTTCTTCTCAGTTTGCTAGCTGTCTTAAATTTATTTGTGAAATGAATTAGAACAAGGAAACCAGAGAGATAAAGTTTCCTTGCATTTTTATGAATAGACAGCAAATTAATTTTTAGAAGAAATATTTGCATAAATGTCATTTTTTTTCCCTTCTGAAAGGGCACCTGTTTCCACAAATTATAATCTGAAGCTCATTAGATGATTAGATGTTCTGGAAATATGATTTATAGGCCAGATCTCCCAATCAAGAGAGAAAAACAACACTGCACGAAATATATTCTTGAACAAAATTCTGCAGAATTGTAAAACGCAGAAATTGAATATTCCATAATTGCTGTTACAAGCAGACACCACTTTCAAAGGCAGCACTGCAGAAGCAGTGAGCAGAAATAAAATTCAACAAATGGCATGAAATGCAAATTGAGAACTAGAAGAGCTTTGGAGGTCACATCCTGCATCAGGCCATGACAAGTTTTACATCAGGGGCCTCTGTGGGCACATGTCTGGAGCTGCCCTGCTTTGGATGCACTCCTGGAGCCTTGGGGAATGTGTTTAACTCTGGCTCTCAGGTGTTGGAAGGGTCTCTGCTGTGGCCAGCTGAGCCAGCCCTTGCTCCCAGCCCTGGCTGGACCTGCACTGTCCCTGTGCTGAGCTGGCAGAACCAGGACACTTTTCCTGTGTGGTCACATCTGTGTTTGCCTCACCCCACGTCCAAAGGAGGGGCCCTCTCGTGCTTTGCCTGCTGCCACCTTCCAATTCTGTCACATCTCGTTTTCTTCTTCTCCTGTCACAGGTCCCCCTACTCCAGGACCTTTCTATGGAGGCTCTGATGTTTGCAGAGGTGCTGAGAATGCCCACAGTGATGGACATTTATTTTTATATGCAGACATTCCAGAAATTTCTTTTTACCCTTAACCCATTCCTCTCAACTCTGTATTATTTTCCCTATTGAATATTTCTCCCACCAATTTTTCTTTCCATTTCTCTTAGGTTTCAGCAGGATCACTAGACCACAATTTACAGTTTCTGAAAACTGAAGGTACTTTCCTCCACTCTCACTTAGCTGCTTTGGGATTTGTAACTTTTATTGCCTCCTTTTTTATTTTCTTACAAAAAACAACATGTCCCTTACATGATGGCCTACATAAAACAGTTTTTTATAGACCTGGGGTCAGCATACAGCTTTTTAGAAGGCATTCAAATTTGGCTTGGAAACTGAAATACTTGTATGCTTCATTTTTAAAAAAGGGAAAAAGCATCAGTCCTCATTTTTAAGAGAAAATTGGCTCAAATCAACAAGCCCAGACTTGGAAGTTCAGAGAGCTTTGTGCCAGTAAAAATAATAAAAAAAAAATCTCATCTTGCTTCTTTACTTTTGAAGAACTGAGCAAAGATCCCTCATAGAAGTTGACAGGGTCTGCATGAATTGGAGACTATCAAAGTCTGCAGGATACTTTTATACTGTTACTTGTCCTTATATACACAATAGCACATCCCAGGAGTCCCAGCTCTGGTCCTTGTCATGGTACAAACCTCTGAAGGTACAATCTTGCTGGATAAAACAAACAAATCACAAAAATGGGCAACAGCATTGAGATGGTGAAGTGGCTTATACAGTATCATACAAAATCAAGGGAAAAACTGAGCTTACCTGGATGCCACCTGGTTTAGTGCTCTCTTTAGTGGACAATCCTATCCTCAAACTTTTTCCAGCCCCTCTGGATTTACCTCTGCTTCCCACACAGCTGTAACACACAAGGAGACTGCAACTTGCATGTTCACTCCTTCATGATACAACTGAAAATAGTGTAGGTTCCTTAGCTTAACATCATGTTTAATAAGAGTTACACTTTAATAGGTCTGATATTAAGTGCCAAGTGACAGCAATAAGATGTGACAAATATATTTTGAGCCTGAGAGACAAGACTGTTCTGTATGTCACCTGCATTACTGTTATGTATAAGGATGCAAATAGTTGGTGACATTGGGTAACACATGGGTGATACTTCGTAAAATTATGTCAAGGTAAATTTGATTAAGTGAGAGTGACACAGCCTGATTTATGGATTCCATTGACACGCTATTTCTTCCCTGGCTGTGGGAAGAATATTATTTATTTCTGCTGAATATAACTTTCCCCATTTACCACATTCTGACTCTTGTATTAAATGGGCTCCATTATAATATTATTTATATTACATCAGTACCTGGAAGGCCCAGTTAGGTCCTCTCTGGGGCATGCATAGTAAAGTACTACTGCCAAGAATTGTTCGTTGTTGAAGTACTCAAGTGAGGCAAAGGGAGGTTAAAACAAATGGATTTTCATGTTCTACAGTCAATGACACACTGACATCTTCATGCATGATTTCTTCATCTGCTCAAGTAGCTCTGGAAGAGTTTTTCATCATGAGTGACATGCAAGGTTCAATCTGTGACTGGTCTTGCTCCCTTTATTTTGGCACTGTTTGTATCAGCACTGATTTCTCTCTGCTGCAGCCTCCTGATGTTTCCTTCACACAGTGTGTCACAGCCTGGCACTAATGATGGCCCAGCCTGGGAAAAACACAACGGGGCATGTTTTCTTATCACCAAATAAACCTGCTCTCAGATTCTGTTCCACTAAACATTTTTTAATGAGACCAAGCTGTGTTATAATGTATTTTATGTTTATGTGTGGGAAAAAAATAATTAGTACTGAACAGGATCTTGAACACAGCTCTAGAAGAATTTCACAAGGTGGGGATTTTGGAGGTCTCTAATCCAGGCTCCTTCTCAAAGCAGGGCCATATTCCAGGGATGGGCACTCCAAAGCTCCCTGGGCAGCCCCTGCCAAGGCCTGAGCAGCCTTTCCATGGGGAAATTCCTGCTGGTGCCCACCCTGAGCCCAGCCTGAGGCCGTTCCCTCTGCTCCTGTCCCTGTCCCTGGGAGCACAGCCCGACCCCCTGGCTGTCCCCTCCTGGCAGGGAGTTGTGCAGAGCCACAAGGGCCCCCCTGAGCCTCCTTTGCTCCAGGCTCAGCCCCTGCCCAGCTCCCTCAGCCCCTGCTGGGGCTCCAGCCCCTTCCCCAGCTCCGTTCCCTGCCCTGGACACGCTCCAGCCCCTGCAGGGCTCTGGTGGCCATGACAGGCCCAGCAGTGGCCGCAGGCCTCGAGGTCCCTCAGCGGGGCCAGCCCAGGGGCCGGGCCCTGCCCTGGGCCTGCTGCCACCCCAGGGCTGGCACAGCCCAGGTGCCACTGGCCTCTGGCACTGCTGCCTTTGTGCCCAGCCCTGTCCCCAGCACCCCCAGGGCCTTTGCCACCAGCAGCTTTCCAGCCCCTCTTTGCCAGCCCAGCTCCATGGGGTTGGGGTGAGCCCAGGGCAGGACCTGGCACTGGGCCCTGCTGTCCCTCAGCCCATGGATGCAGCCTGGCCAGATCCCTCTGCAGAGCCTGTAGAGATGGTGCAGTCTGTCTGTATTAGCTCATTTCAGATGTTAAAATAACACTTGACACCCTGGGCTGGTGCACACCCTCAAGTGAGGAAGAGTTCCCTCACTGGGGTGGAAGTTGACAATAGAGAATGGGCCAGAACTTCCAGCTGCTCTCTCCATCCAGACCCTGTCCCAAAGAGAGACAGGTTGAGAGGAGTAACCACAGTTTAGCACTCTGAGAGCTCTCTTGCTCTCACAGCGTGCAGAACAGCAGGGCAGCAATCACTCATGAGAAGCTCCAGAACAAAATGACCGGCCTCGTGTCCCTGTGACACCCTGTGAGCGGCACGTGGAGCAGAGAGAGACAGCAAATCTGTTCCAGCACAGCCACTGCCACCTCTGACCCTTCAAACAGAATGGATTTGGCAGGAAAGGCTGGCCACTGCTGGTGCACCAGCTATCAATATATTCTTAATAGAAATGGCTCCACCAGCAGCTGAGCCCACCCCTGCTACCACAGAGAACTGTGCAGCACTTCACCCACAAAAACCTGCTGGAAAAAATATGCTGATACATATTGTAAATAAGAGGTTTAGTGGCAGCTGTCAGATTACCTCTGTTGTAAAGTTGCTCCTTTAAATTTACATCACTGCAATCACAAAAACTGTAATTAAAAGCCAAGTAAATTACTGTTTGCATTTCTAATGCAACAGCAATTTCAAAACAATGTGTCAATACAGAGCAACAAAGAAATTGTCTATTTTCAAAACTAGGGAGAAGAGATTTTATTCTGTGATACATGTGTGTTTCCCAGTATGATTTTTCTATTAATGACACCTCATAGCAAAATAGTCCACTCTACTTACTGATCATGTTAAGCTGTTGCCATGGAAATATGAAGACCCTACTATACTCAGATGTTAACTCTTAAAGCACAGCTTTACACTCCTTTAATATCAATTTTTGTTTAAAACGAGAGCTCTTGGCAATGCAGAATTCAGTTATTTTCCAGCTGTCTCGCACAATGGCTGTGTTAAGAAGACAATGGCAAGGGCTTGTTTCAGAGGTGCTGTTGGAGAGCATCAGAAATATCCCCCCATATCATTTCCCTGTGAATAGGGAATTATGAGAAAAGTGACAAACAGCTCCACAGACAATGGCAGGAGTACTTAATCAGCCAAGTTCATTAAGGAAGAGAAGAAGAAACTGAGGTATGACTAAATACTGCTACAGCTTTGTCTAGCACCTTATTCCTAGGGGTAAAAGAGTGATTCTCTGAAAGAGAACATTTTCTTCTTCCCCTCAGATCCAGAATTTCTTTTAGAAACAAAAATCAAAGTCATAAAGAAACAACCACTTTAAAACCATGCTCTTATTGTCTCTCTCTGGGATTTTAGTAGGGATATTTTTTTTCTTTTGTTTTGGGGTGAGATTTCTGTATTTTTTGGGTTGGGTTGTGTTGGGTTGAGGCTTTTTTCAAGAAGTTTTTGGTCTTCAAGGCATTGAAACAAGAGCAGCTGTAAATACCTGTCTTGAAGTTGGGGAGATGAAAGGCAACCAGGCTGTGATTGCAGCCACATCTCCTCCTGCCATCTCCAGAGGCTGTGCAGTTCTGCTCCAGCTGGCTGCTACAGCCAAGGCAGATATTTGGGCTTGAGTCAGCATGGCAAGGCATTCTGTACAGCAGCTAAATAAATCCCACAATTCAGACAACTTTTCAATTTAAATGACCAAAATGGCATAGTCATTTTACCTTTTTCCACAGCTCCTGCTTATTTCCAGGCAAGTATTTCTGCAGAAATAATTCTCACACACGCAAATGCAACTGAGTTGTGAAGAAAGTCATTGCAGACATCCAGTTCCAGTCAGCTGGAGAGCCATCTGACTCTTCAACACCCCCTTATAAAGGCACAGCAAATGCACCCTGTTTTTGGTAAGACATCCTGATCTACACAGGTAATATCATTATTATGAACAATGCTTCAGCAGGCATTTTTCTAGGAATTGACAACCTAAGAATAATAGCGTTGTATTCTTGGTACCTTTAATCATTTTTAACACTTCTGTTTGCCTGTGGCTCTTCCTTGCCTTACAAAAAGCAAGAACATGCTCCTATTACTTCATTTAAACTTGCACCAACCACATACCCAGATAATTCTGAAAATGTGCACCAGCTTGGTGATTTATAAGTGAATTACACATCTACTGTATGTAGCAGGTATAAATCAATGCAGTAGTCCTCCTGATGCTCAGATAACTTGTTTTACAATCTTTATCTTCCCAAAGCTAAAGAAGTTGATTTAGATGGCTCTAAAAGCTTAAATGAAATACAGCCCAGGTAGGTAGTTTCTAATAACATACATCAAATCTTTATACATGGTAAGATGACTAAATCTCAAGTCTACACCTTTTTCCTGTGATAAATGCATTGCATTTCTCTTCAGCAGTGGCAGAATGCAGGCCAGGCCTCTTGCTTCCTGCAAAGAAGCTCAAGTGCTTGTGATTTGGTGTTGGATATCTTTAAAAAATAGCAATACCTAGTGGGGCTGGCAACTGCACTGTGCCTTCACTATGATTGATATCATCAATATCCCAAACACAGCACTGGGGGCCAGGAAGCCTCTTGTGCCCTGTAAACCTGGATTTGTCACTAATTCTCTCTGAAGACAGAGGCAAAGTGATGTGTGTGTCTTGGCAGCCCCCTGAGTGAGATAAGGGTCGATTACCTTGCACAAGTAGGTAGGGGTTTGGTCGACTAAATAATTGTCTCAATAAATGTCAAGTGTCCTTAGAACACATCCCTACTTGGTGTGCATCAGCTGAAGATGACAAGCTTTAAATGCACTCCCTGAAGAGATATCTGAATATATCAATGGCTGTTGGTCCACTGCATGCCCAGCTGAAAATCTGGCCACTGCTTTTCTGTTATTATTATTATTATTATTATTATTATTATTATTATTATTATTATTATTATTATTATTATTATTATTATTTTCCCTGGTTTAATCCTTTGATGTGTTTCAGATATAGCCTCCTTCCTCTCCCCAAGACAGAAGAATGCTCTTGCTTCCATCAAAAGTGAGTGGCAGAAGACCAAAAAGGCCAAATTACCTGTGCAGCCATTATGAAGTCTGGCAAATCAGGGGCAGGAGCTCAGATATTTCAAAAATTAGTACAATTTATCAATCAATTGTTAGATGTCATCCCCTTCCTGGGCTGTCATCCCCTGAAACCATCACAGAAATATCTGATAAATATAGGAGGGCTATCACAGGAAGGATGAGACTGCAGTTTTAATAAGCAACTTTACATCCAACTGATAGCCAGTGGAGCTGAGGAGCAGAGCAATAAAAGCTGGAAGATGCATTTAAGTTTCTCAGCTGCTTTGCAACATCATCAGAACTCATAAATTTGACTTCTTAAACATGTCTCTAAAAAAACTGATTTCTGCACTGTGAGCTTTTATGATCACTTAAAAATAAATCCAAACCACCTGACAGGTCACTAAATAGGCTCTTAAATTTATCTGAAAATCCCATCCCACATGCTTAGATTTTCTTTTAGCATTCATGGCAGCAATGCCCAGCCCAGCTCTGTGTGAATGAGCAGGGGTTTGGCTCCATGTCTGCAGTCCCTGCTGGCCCCAGGAGGGCTCTGTCCCTCCCCTTTCCCCAGAACAAGGGCCAAAAGTTGGGATGGAGCTGGGTAAAGGCACACTCTTCTCCAGCTGCAGCCTCTGGGGGCTCTGGAGCCCACAGGACAGACACAGTGATACAAGGGGTGATGATATTAAGGCTACTTCCCAATGAAATCTGTGTCACTTTTACTCAAAAGATTCTGGTAAAAGCAGAACTGCTTAACAAGAGGAAAATTTAAGACCTAAACTAAAAAATTTGGAGCCCTACTCATTAAAACCTGTGTTCATTAAACTCTGGTGTCTTTAAAGAAGGATCCCAAGTGATAACTGTAATATTTGGTTTTGTCTGGGAGAAGTAATACAGAAATAAGTATATCCCAGACTCCTGCATTATCTTACAGAAAGAGTTATTTATTGCAGAGGATCATCTAACATTTTGGTAGAAGTCATTGAAAATTCAGTCTATTTGAACAAGAAGAGAACATAAATCCTTTAAAATATATTTAATTAACAAAAAAATACCCTAGCCCAAAATCTCATTTTGAAAATAAACCCTGCAGCAACTCTAGCATACAAATCAATTACCACATATATTTCTTAAGAGTTAGTCTAGATGCCAAGTGAAAATCAATGTAATTATTTGACTTTACTCTAGGACAGCACAGCTTTATGAAAGTTCAACTGAAATTTTGGTATTATTTGTACTTTCAGAGTTAAAAAAGATAAACCAAATATATTTGAATAGGATCTCGTTATCAAGGAGTTAAATACAATCAATGTAAATAAGTGAAATTAAAGATACATAGTGTCACCTAATCCCAGAATAATGCAAGTGGGAAGGGACAGGACCTCAGTTTAGTGCAAAAGAAACCTTTCTGCTTTATTTTATCCTTGCATGACAGAAAAAAATGAACAAAATATATATGGGAAAGTGAGAGAATTTCTCAGAATGAATAGATAACATGCTTCCAGACTGCACGTTCTCATCTACAGCTCTCACACAGCCTGGGTTTGTTTTGAGGTGTGCAAAGGTCCTTTGGGTCAATATTTTCAGAAGCAGAAGATACAGGTACAATGATATAAGGACAAGACTCTGCATAATCTTGGAGTCTGGAGGTATCTTCAGTGAGAAGTGAAAATATTTTCATTTGCATTTTCAGGTCTCTCAAGTTGGAGCACTGGAGAGATACTTGGGATATTTTATTTTAGAAAGAAGGTGTAGAATATACTTCCAAGGCATATTAAAATTGGGGATTTTATGGAAAGGATATAATTAGGCACACTAGCAGTAAGATAATGTGGATTGAGGAGCAGGTGGGTGCATATATCTGCAGGATTTTCCAACAAAGAAAAATATATTCTGAGTGAAATGCAAGTAAGTGACTGATGCAGACATGCCTTTATCCTCACCTGCACTTATCAGCTGCCAACATTTCAAATTGCACTGCTCTTACTCGAGTGAAACTTCCCTCTTCTTACACTGACTGGGGCTTATCTACAGCACCAAGACACAATGGGTCTGCTTGAAAGATGCAGATCCTCCTTTAACATTTCTTAATTCTGTTGGATTTAAGTCAAACCCTCAGGGTGAGCACCTGTTTTTAACAGCTCATCAAGGATGAAGTAACACCCCTGTAGCATCAGCATGCTCATATATGAACTGTGCAAGAGGCTGATATTGTGGCAGGGTGTTTAAGGAAAAAAGGACAAATTTCCAAGTGGCTTTTTTAGCAGAATTGACCAAGACAGGCACCTCCTGAATGGAGGGGAAATGTGCTCTGCAGTGAAAGGGAAATTAGCTGGAGAAGTGCCTGAGCAGGCTCGCCTTCAGCGGGAGATCCACTCCAAAGCCTCTCCCATTAAACCCTTCTGGGTCAGAAGAGTGAGGAGCCCTTAGGAAGAGCCCCCTGTGGCCTGAACTGTACTTTGCTGGGAGTCTGCTTTTAGATTTTCGTGCTGTGATTATTGAGAGGAAGTCTGACAAGGCAGACTTCTTAAAAACCTCCCCATTTTTGGTGATGTCCGGGCTGCAGGCAGGTCCCCAGGGGATGGAAAGACAAAAGCACTCATCCTACCCCAAAGAGATGAGTTCCCCAGGACAGAAATCAGGCACTGTCTGCCCTTTGTACCAGGAGCAGAGGAAGCACTTTGAATATGCAGCTTGGGCTCAGGGTTTCTTACACAGCAGGGCTCAGTGCCCTCAGCATTGCCTCATCTCCCTGGAAAATGCATATCCAGCAATGTGCCTCTTTGGCACTGACCTCCAGGCTGGCAGCTGAAGAGTGCCTGAGGTACATTTCCAGGAGCTGATATCACATTACAGTGAGCAATACCTATGCTGTGGAGTTGCTTTGGTGTTTTCAAATCACTTTGACACACTGGATAAAAGAATTTCCATAATTATAAATCAAAACACAATGGATTTCACTGGGTACTGCTCTAATTCAGGCATACAGCCTTTTCTCTGCTTGCTCTCTCCAGCACACTGGCTACAACTGTATAACAGTGGAACTGAGCACAGCAGTTCAGCATAGAACAGCAAAACTGTCTCAAACAACACAAGTAATTGTCTATTTTGTATGGCAGACCAGTAATGGGGACAATGGCCCACCTTACTCCCTCCTTTTCACTTGGGCAAGAACAGTGTCTGCAGAGTGAACTGACATTTGCCTTGCATTTGCCTTTTTGCCCTGTTAATTTGATTGATGTAATGCATCCTTCTCTTTCCTTCTGTTGCTGAAAAATATTGCAAGAATATGTCAAGGCTGATGCACTCTCAGTCAATCAGAGCAGATTTCTGCACATAACTTCCCTGACAATGCCTTGTTTGCCCTCTCTGCAAACTTGCAGTGTTGGGAATGTAGGCACAGGCTAATTAAAGTTTAATTATTCACTCGATCTATTAGGATGGAATTCAGGTTAATGCACAAGGCTGCCTGTGCCATTTCAGCACATCACAAGGGAGGCTGCAGAGGTAGAAGTGGATTTGGCCAGATAAAATTACCCTGTCCAGAGATTTCTGCACAACAGAAGGCACAGTTTCTCTGCCTGCATTTCTAATGGCTAAAGACTATTTATTAACTGCAGATGATCCAGTGCACAAAGGGAGGCATCACTTGAACACAAGGTCTCTGACAGAAGCCTCCATGTCACTCTAATGGTCAAAACTTCTCACTGCTGGGAATTCAGGCTGCTGACAGAAAATATGTCCGAGCATATTCCTCCTTCCTGCCCTCAAGCACATTCTGCTTGTTTCCACATTCTCTCAGGGCAGCTTCCATAACCTCTTCCTCACCCCCAAACTTCAGACTTGATTTCACAACATTAATGAGAGTATCCTGATTTCAACAACAGTAAAAAGCCTTTGGGATTTACATAAGGACAGAAATGTTTCTTCTCCTGCAGATTCCACCAGTCTTTTGGAGACCTCCTCTTTCCTCATGGCTGATTTTTAACCACTTGCTCTGTTATGGCTCTGGACTTCCAGGTGGTGCTGCAGAGGGAACTGATGGCCTGTTATCAGCCTGCTAAAGATAGTAACATTTCCAAGTCCTTCAGCTCTCCAAAATGTAAATGTACCAGTGGATTGAGCATTGTTTGTATGACTTGAGGCCTGAAGGCCATTTTGTTTCATGAGCCTTCAGCTGTTGCATTTCTGTGGAAGTCAAGGGAACTGCACCAGCATCAACCCAGTGCAGTGGAGTGGTGAATTGGACCCTTAGAGTTGAATTCCACATGGACAAAGTGCAGGAGAGTGGCCATAACAACTCCTGCCACACCTGTAAGACCGTTTGAACAGCAGCACTTATTGTTTCTCAGACTTTGTCATCTCCCCTCAGATACATTTATCCTGAATGTATATTTTTACTCCCTAAAACCATGGACCAAAGCTGAGTGTGTATCAATAAAGCATAAAAGAGGTGTTTTAATTAGGACTGATCAGCACTGGCCCTCAGTAATCTCTAACTGCAGCTTCATGTTCTGCAGTGCTTGTGGTACAAGGGCAAAGGGAAAGGCACTAAAAACAATATTGCAGGTTTCAAATGGCTTGTGCTGCAGGTAATATCTCAGGCCATTACAGCTGAAAAAACATTTGGAAATAAAATATATTTCATGATTGACCTTTTATTTTTTGACATGGCTTTGCTGTGATTCTGTATTGTATAAGTATTTTATATGTCATTGGTCTTTCCCAAATCACATCTGTAGATTTTTTGGTTTATTGTGGAGTTTTCCTGTGTGGTTCTATACTCCAGCAATTATTTTGTGGGAAATGATAGCATTAAAGCAGAGAATGAAGAACTGGTTTAGGCCTATCCCCAGCAATTTGCAACAATTTTTTAAGAGCTATCAGACAGATACTGAACCCAAAGCAACACATAATAGAAGCAATTTCTGATCTTGATCCTGTTTGACCATACCAGAGTGGCTTTCAAGTTAACAGACTAAAAAGGAAGGATGTAATATATCCAGCTGAGAAATACATGCACATATAAACAAGGAAATGCAGGGGGTTTGTGCCCAGCTGGCCTGGCCTTACCTTTGTGAACTTCTGAAAATCCTTAAGGACCCCATATAAAAATTCCCACTAAACTTTATTTGCTCTCTTGGAGGTTTGAAACATTCAACACACACTGACAACCAGACTTAATAGCCCTGAAAATTAAGAGTTAAGGGTATCAAGTCAAGCTTTCAGAAAAAAACAATCCTTAACCTAAAACAGGTACTTGGTATTGTACCTGTTGGCCACCTGGGTTCATCAGACCTCTAAGTGAGGGATGTGAGAATTGCACCAAGAATTCATGCACAAATCTTCAGAACATGCCAGGACATCTCTGCTTGTAGGCAATAAACTCATACAATGTAATTTTAGTGGCACAGCAGGGTGCTGCTATTGCTCTTTTCCTTTAAAAATAAACAGAAAACAAATATAAAAGTGTTGAATAAACATTAAAATAAAGATTAATTTCAGGATTCTCTGAGTTCCTGTCAAAACTGTATTCATATGTATTCAAACATCATCTGATAAATAACTTAACTGGAAATTATCAACAACAAAAAACAAAAGGAATGGGAAAAATAAAGATACCTGGAAAGATTTCAGCAAAGATCTAACTCTTGGAGTGTTTCCAAGAGGCAGCCTTGATTTTGATTAATATTATAATACAGCCTGCTAAAACAGCACCTCATAAATATCCATGAAGCAGTTTATTAGAGATGGTTGTAAATACTTAAAATCTTGTCTTGCAACCCATCAGATTTCAGGGAAAAAAAAGCAGTTGAGAACATCAAAAGGTGAAAATAAGAAGAATTCTTAGAAGATGTTTTCCTCCTCCTAAATATTACAATATATTGGTCCAAAAAACATTATCCTGGAGAGTGGAAATACTGATGGAAAATGTGTGGGCTGCTTTATAAGCACAAATAACAGAGATTTTGAGAGAGAGAGACAGACTGCTGGGGGAAAAGAAAACCAGAAAAATATGACATGGAGAATATATGAAAATTACTCTTACTACAGCCTTCTATTTTCTCATTTCAAAACCAAAACAAAA
The DNA here is from genome assembly GCF_037042795.1 of Molothrus aeneus. Classification (NCBI taxonomy): domain Eukaryota; kingdom Metazoa; phylum Chordata; class Aves; order Passeriformes; family Icteridae; genus Molothrus; species Molothrus aeneus. The sequence goes on from NC_089656.1 coordinate 4,610,126, forward strand.
TAACTACTTGTAAGAAAATGAATTTGGTATATATGTAAGGAAAGGGTGGAAACCAGAGAGCTGAGAAAGGAACCAGGGAAATATTGGGGCATAAGCAATTTCCTTCTGCAATCTTTTCATCTTGCAAATGTGTTTTTACACATAGCATCTTGCGGTTGTAGAATAAAACCATTTTAATTTAAGCTCTGTTATATCTGAGGTTTCAATCTTCCATCCTCCAACTTTTTGTCTCCCATCCAGTGTCGATGTGTTCATAGCCAAGGCCATTCCAGGCAGCACTTTTGCTGCTTTCCAGCATTCTCCTTCCCTCAGAATGGATTTTAGCTTGTGAAGCCTCTAAGGCAGAAAACTGAAGTCAGGCATTTAGAGAGCAACAGGAAGGAGAACAGCGTTATAAAATGTGGCACTAATGTGGCACCACAGCCACGCTGTCCTTGCAGGGGGGAAAGACACCGCTTTGCTGCTGGATTCTGCATCTCCTGAGGGCAGGATCTCAGTGGGGATGCTGGAGATAGAGCTGTCCTGTAGGACAGGAGCTCTGGGCACACACTGAGACATCTGTCCTGAGGGAATGGTGAGGAATGGGAAGCAGCACAAGCCACGAGTGACCACAGACAAGCTCCTGCAGAAAGGGCAGGCTGTGATTGCTATTCCAGCTCAGCTCCTGTCCCAGCTGCTCCCTGTGGACAGGCTGGAGTCACAGTGCAGATTCAGGAGAGAGTGGCAGCCCAGCAGCTTGCTTTCAATTCCCAGTGCCTTTGCTGTGCTGAGAATTTCCCATGTAACCAGCCCAGTGGTACAAGTCCCTGTCCTCCTGACTCGGTGGCAGACACAGGTCCCCAGACAGGGCACAGCTCTGCCTGCAGCCACAATGCCACAGCAGGATGTGGCAATGGGGTGAGTTCATCCCCTGAATCCAAACTGGGGCTGCCTGTGCCCCTGGGAAGGAGTGAAACAAAAGAAAATTAAAGGAAAATGATACTGGGCTTATTCTGCCCCCCTTCTCTGCGAGTCCTCGTGGAACCATTAGTCGTGCATGTCCAACTCCCGATGCTGCCAGGGGGGAGCTGCTGTTCTGCAGGAAGGGTTGCACAAAGAAGGAGACCTTGGCCTCACAGAGAGAGTTTTGAGTTGGAAACAGTGCCAGATTGGATCACAGTACCACAGTTCAGAAGCTGGATGATGTTTCTGACTCTTTGTGCTGCGTTGCACGCCTCCATCTCCCTTCCACTGTGGGAGTTCATAGCATTTTGGAAGAGATTTTTCCGCCTCACTGATATTTAGAACATGTTTGTTTCCTACATTTATCTTTAAAGGCAAAATGCACAAGTTTATAAGGTAGTTTTCTGCAAAACACGAATTTTGGTCAGAAATAGGAAGCAGGTGAGTCATGGAAAGCAAAAGGCTAAGTACGAAAAACAGACAATCAGAGGATGAAACAAAAATGTGGGGAGAGAATAGCACACACCACCACAGAAAGAATTTATTCATTGTTTTTCATAAATAATATAAACTCCAGTAATGTTCTCATTGCTAGGTCTACACAGGGGTCAGTGATGCTTCTGGAAGTGACTTTATGCTCACTAAGTTGCTGAAATCCACATTAGACACAGCCTTTTTGTGAAAGCACCAGTGAGGCATAGTTGTCTGGAACCTATTTTTGTGCCTCACCTTCATATAGACCCCACTCTAAACTTCATCTCCTCCTCCTCAAACCCTGATTCTCCAGGCCCAAAGGTGCATCCCTGCCTTCCTGGAAAGGCCTTTCTAGGGCAGGGCAGCACCTTGGCAATGCTTTCTCTCACAGTATAAATGATCACAAACTGAAAGAACATTATTTACTTGCTCTTGGATTCTATGGGTACAAATAGATTAATGGACCATTTACAGTAGGATTCCCCACAGGAAAATAATAAATACCTCTGTAATTAACTAATTAGTTACGTGTCATAATTATGTTGTTTTCCATAAACGGCACAGTAACCATTTGAGACTGTTGAAATGCATGTTTACTTCCCCCTCTCCTCTTTTTTCTTTTTTTTAATACTACATTTTTTCATTCAGATAAAAATGTAAGTATTTTTCCAACTTGTCAAATTTCAGGCTACTCCATTTCCAGGTGAAGTCTCCTTCAATACTAATAAAAATCCCTCAGGGAGATGAGCAGTAACTGAACACACCAGCTAAAGAGAAATGATGCGCTACAAAAATATACTTGCACGGTGTGGATGTGCAAGGAAATCTTATGCTGCTCTCCAGCTTGCCCACAAACCTTATTTGCCATTGAATTGTATGATGCAGCTCTTCTCCCACCCTACTTCCTTTCCCTAGGAGTAATCATTCATTTTCAGCAGTACAGCTATTTTGATTGAGGTATTTTTTTCCTGCTCCTCACTGAATGTGCTTTCTATAAGCTGGTGCACTAACGCTCTGTAAAAAGGGAAAACAGGGAAGATCTAATTCCTTACCTGCACAGCTGACACACTTCTAAGAGAATATTTGGTATGGAAACACAGCATCAGCTATCATCTTACAGAAAGAAACCCAAAGAGAATAAACTCTTAGAAACCATCTTTATCTGAAATTAAAGGACAAAAATAGGGAAATGGTACTGCAAACTCATCTTCATGAGCCCAATCCTACACGTGCCACCAAGACCTAATAAGTGCAATTTCACTAAACCCAAAATATTCTAATATTCAAAGATGCAACTAGGGCTGGTACAAACTGTATTTTGGCAAGCTCAGAAGCTCTGTGATATTCTGAGCATTTCATTCAAAAATTACTTTGAAGATAATGGGGTGTAAAGAGTCAACACCTGTAAAACTCCAGCCACTAATTCAACTTTTAAACAAGAAATTGTTAACTAAATTCTTAGAGCATTAAAGTTTGACAGTTCTTTCCTGGGAAACAGAAGCCTGTTACAGCCCATCCTGAAGGTCAAAAAATTCAGAGTCTAAGGCAGCAGTCTAGGAAATGGCTTCTAAATCCATGAGTCCCCTTGGGGAAGTGTTCTAGTACCAGCTACTTCCCATTTCACTCAGAGATTGCCAATTCAAGCCCTTTCATTCATAAAGCTGTGGTACAATTACATAGAAAATGAGAGAATTTTTCTCCAGCAACCCCTGTGAGTCAGAAACAATGTGCTTTGATAAAAAAAAAAACATCACCAATAACTGATCTGATACAAAGCAGGAATGAACAATATTAAGGCACACACCACAAAAGTGCACTCATGTCTCAGAAGCTCCAGTTTGACCTTGGCACATGGCTTGAGAGGCATTCACAGCTCTGTACTGCAAAGCCTTAACAATCTGGAGATGATTTCCTACCTCTGTCTCCTAAAATAGGGACTGTACGCCCCCAAAGCCCTATTCCAGTGTTGCACAACCAGGTTTGCCTCCCAGGAGTAACAGCACTGGTAGGAGGTTCTCAGACTCTATGGTAAAATCCACAGCACTGGATTGGATGGATATGGAAATATCCAGCTAAAAGCCACTTGGCCATTCCACCCCAAAAAGTTGTCACTATCCAGAAATGTGTATTGGGGAATATTTATTTAGATATGGCTTAGAAAAACAACCCAGGGATGATCTGCTGGGACAGAAATGAGCTCCTAAATCCATTGTGCTTTGTGTGTGGTTGCACAGGAATTCCAGCCAAGGGCAGGGTGTCCACTTAGCTTTGTGTACCTAAATGAGGCCTTGTGAGAATGTCTAAATATCCAGGATTTATACAACATTACCTCTTAGTGATTAAAAAGTTTCAGTGTTTTTATCTTGCTTAAATGAGAAACTTGCACCTTTTAGAATCATGAAAGAGTAGATACTTGAAGGCTAATACAAATTCTCATATTTTAAATAAATCCACATACAGGAGATTTTGTCTGAAATTCGTGCCAAGTATCTGAATATAAAGACTGTAACACTGTAAGGTTTATTACATAAATAGAAATCTTAATCATTTTAATCTCTCTGTGCAGTTCTATAGCCTGGCCTTCATAACTTCCTGTAAGTAAATCTAAAACTCAACATCCTTTCCCTTACTTAAAGCAAATTAAAACTTGTCCCAACTAGGGGACTGTGCAAGAACAGAGAAGGGCAAAATCATATCCTCCCTTGCATTTAGAACAGTTTACTAGAAACAGGATTAAAACCTTTTAATCAGGTTAAGATTGGTCCCAAGCTGGTTGGTTCCTTCCATGAGGACAATATCTTCAGTGGAAGATCAGGTAAGGAACACGGCTAAATTTTGTTACAATAGCTGTGGATCAGGCAAGAACTGATTCACGTGCATGGAATTCAAATTAGAACTGACATAATAGTTGAAAATATGTCCTCCTTTCTTAATAAACAATATTCAGGGAAAGTTGTGTACATGGCAGGTGGTTTCTCAGGATGTGAGGGAAGGTTTCAGAAAATCATCTTTATTGGGGAATGGAAAAGCTCGTGGTATGGGATGAGTTAACTCGGGCTTTTAGAGCATTGTAATCTACCAGACTGTTAAACAGTGAGAGGGAATTAAGTGACCTGAAAATGGCATAACTAATTGCAGAGTCTTGAAAAAATAACGGCAACGTGGAGGTTCATGAAATGTGTATGAACTGTATCACATATTCATGCCCTATTACTGTGAATTCTGAAGTGTCTTACTGTTCAAGATAATAGACCTTGATTCAATTCAGTCTGATGTAGGATGAATTTCATGTGCTAATTAGTAAAGCATTTCTTAATGATTAGGAAAAAGTAGATAACATCTGATTGAAAACCTAACTGTCAGAGATAAAACAACGATACAACTCGGGGTGGAAGAAATGCCAGTCAGGCTGAATTCAGGTGTCTTAATTATGATAATTAATGATTGTATTCCCTATATAGATAAACTCAACCAACATGAAAAGCACATTGTAATTAAAGTGCTTTTGAAAAGCAACATTTAAAGAAATGCCATTGGTAATAATAATTACTTTTCTCATTTTCCATTTCACATTTGATTGCATTGGTTCAGTATGGAGCTAAAAAGAAAAGACTTTGAGCTTCTACAGTTCTTAAACTTAGCACTGCACAGAAAGAGGGTTTAAAAGACCCTGAACTTTTACCACTGCACATAATCAGTGATTTTTCTCACAAAATAAAAACATACTCTCCATTAACAAATTGCTGCATCATGTTTTCCACCTCCAATATGCCATATTGATGGATTCCCTTGCAGAAAAAAGCCAAACTACAAGTGGATGTGGTTTTGGAGAGACCAGAAGAAACAGCAGCTAAAAGAAAAAGCTTTATGGGCTTAGATCTGTCTAAGAAAGGTAATCTGTGTCCTAAAAGAGACAAGAATTTTGCTTTTTTCTCTTTTAGCTCTTAAATTACAGTGCTGAGATTAAACTAAAGCTTGCTTGTGATTTGATTTTGGGTTTTGTTTGGTTCTTTTTCTGAAGAGCCAACACCTTCCTAGAAAAAGTTTGAATTAATTCACAACAATGGTAGAGTTTTTTTTAAATAAAACCAACAGCCATTTATCTTTTGGGTGCCCTAGGCTTGTTTGTCATCAGCTCTGTGAAAAATATCTACTTGTCCCCAGGATTCCTGCTGCTCTAAAACACAGGGTGCATTCAGACATGCCTGAATAATGCTTAGCCTGATGCCATCTTGCAGAGGCCCTGTGGAATCTGCACATGACAACAGATCAAAATTATATTTTAGGATAGGTAAGAGGTATATCAACATGATCTCTTCATCTACACCTGCTATACCCTGAGAAATGCTCAGTGACAGGACTTCTCAAAGTAGTGTAAAGTCAGCATATTAAGGGTAATTTAGCCTGATAATAACAGATTAGCTCCCCTGGAAGCCAATCCTGTACTGATTACAATTCTACATAGGAGATAAAACATAAGTTAGAAAAAGTTTCACAGCTGCAGAGCAAAAGTGACAAAATAGAAGAACAAAGAGGTCAGTGATAATGGATAAAATCCTGGCCTCAGTAAGGTCAAGAGCCAACTCCCATTGATTTTAATGATGCTTGATATTTCTAATTCATCACCTCTGAAGTGATAAATACACAAATATCAATCAGCACAGAGAAATGGCCTGCTAAATCACACCTCCAAAAATGGGGGATTTTTGCTGTTTGTAGTCAGCCACCTGAGAAATTTGCCAGGAGGCTTTGAATGTATACTTTGAAGTGATTCAATTCCATTAAAGTGTAACTTGCTCATTTCACATTTTTGAGCTTCTTAAAAAAGCCATCTGTAGTTATTCTTCCAGTCAGAATAACCATTTGCAGTAATGGAAAAATGAATTATCTAGGGAAAGCCTGGAAATGTCACTGTTCTGGATAAATACTATGTGTTCCTTCCCCCTGCCTCTTCTCTCTCCTGCCCTTTGCCATTCTCATTATTAAACCCTGTTTCAGTGGCTGGATCTCTCCTTGTTTTCACTCTAACCCTGAGCCATGAGAACCCCAAGAGCTGACATCACCACCAACAATAGCCCAACAGGCAGAGTTTTGACTCTGTGTGAGGTAACTGCTGGCTCTGCATTGACCTGTAGGGTTTTAGAAAAGAAGGAATCCAAAAGAGCAGTTTATTCTCCAACAGGAAGAGACAGCAGCTTGAAAAGTCTCACTTTTTTTCTGTCAAAATCTCTGTTCTTCACCACTCAAACTCCCAGGCAGTTTCTCCTGTGCTCATCTGGACAGTTGACATCCCCACAGGTACCCAAAGTACTGTTTCTAACTCGCCCTCCCTATTCTCCCAGCACAATGGATGAAAATTCAATTCCATTTATAGCTAGGCCAGCACTCCTGTCAGCTTCCACCAGGCTGAAGTTCTGCTTAATAAGCACAACCAGAGTGTGAGTCTTTCCTGGAACTAATTGTGCTGTGACTTCAGCACAAGGACTGGGACAGCTTCCAGATGTGAGGAGCCCCAGGCACTGCTTTGCCCTCTGGCCAAGCTGTGACAAACGAGTGGCACACGCTGGTGAGGGACAGGGTGGCACCACAGAGCTCCCTTGGTGTTCTGAGCCGCCTGGGACAAGGACTCCACAGGACCATGCTGATTGTGTGTGCTTCTCACTGCCCCAATTCCCTCTAGAAGTTGTCATTGGAGTGGTCAAAACCAGACCAAACCAAATCAAACCAAACACACGCATGGGTTAAAAGCAACTCATCTCAGAGAAATCTGCCTTCTTTGGGATTTTTTTTTACTTACTTCTTTAGTTCAGTCTTTTCTTTCTTCATATTTTTCTTTTTTCAGTGTGATTTTTTGGTGGTTTTGTTTTTTTCCTCAAGATTCATTTGTGAGAAGAATTATACAAAGATTTAAATGAAGACAATTAAGGGCAAACTAAAGTTACTCACAGCACCGTGGGAGCAGGTTGTGAACTCTTAAATCAGGCACTTTTAACCATGACCTGAGGGCAAAGCATTGTCCCAGCTGCTTTCACTGCAGGGAACACCTTCCCTCACCTCTGTTTTAAGGAGGCTAATGTGACCCCTTTTATATTTAGCACAAATATAACCGAAGTTATACATGAGAACACGGCACAGCTCACAGCAAAGGGACAGACAAGGAAACATTTCCTACAGAGAAAGATTCCTTTTCACTTTTAGCTCCATGCCAGTGAAACAATCTTTCTCTTTCCCTCTAAGCTGCTGTTGCCCACACATTGGTGCTCACTGGGGTTATTAACATTCCTTGTTTGCAGCCTGAATCCCATTTGTGTGGTACAAACTATGGCAAGTCTATTTCCTAGTGTAATGGTTACCAATTAAAAATCACCCAAGACTCAACATTTAATCAACCTCTGCCTTTTTCTCCATAAATCTGATAAAATAATTTAAGTTCATCAATGATTTGCATTTTAGAAGTGCTTCGGTGCCTGCAAAAGCACAAATGCCAATCTTATTGTTCACACACACTTCCAGGGTTCAAAACAATTGAAGAGCCAATTAATCATGCTGGATGCATTAAAAAAAAAAAAAAGAAAGAAAGAAAAAGAAAAAAAGAAACTAGAGGATGCATTGCAGGTTATTATCTTGATCTACAGATTTAGTGTGCTCTGTCTTTGAAAGTGGAGTGTCCTCTGCCCTTTTCCTCTACCCTTGTGCAAGGTGAATCATTTTGAGAAGTGAGCATATTCAACAACAGGAAAGAATCTCTGAGCTCTGGCACTCTGGTATGCAATTCAGACTACCTCTGCATATCCCTTCTTTGCTGTTGTGATATGAAAATTGAGCCAAATCTCTCGAATTTTTTGATTTGGAATCCAGAAGTAGTTGTGATGTGCATGGGTTACAGGCACTGAGTGATGCCATGTGCACACCCCTTCTGAGAGGGGACTGAGGCACAGTGCTGTGCATGCTTTGCTCTCACCATGGTCACTGCACCTTTTGAAACCATGCAGGTGATAAGATTTTAACTCTCAGATTTGCTCTCAGAGCCTGGTGCTGACAACACCAAAGCTGTGGGCTCAATCCTTGTGTGGGCCATTCACTCAAGAGTTGGACTCCATGATCCTTGTGAGTCCCTTCTGTTATAAATGGTTGGCTCACACAATTAAGGGGTAAGCATTATATGTATGGAAAAAGAAGTTTTATAAATGTATGGTTATGTTACTGCAATGTGCTCCCCCAGTATGTGTTATCATGGGATGGTCATGGTAATCCAGAGATTTGGGAAGGTTGGATTGTTATTTTGGCAGCACCTGGCCTCCAATCAGAATGTAAGAAAGTGATTTCTACCACTTTCTTACAGCAGGGAAGGAGACAGACAAGGCTCTAGGAGGGGCTAGAGATATAAAAGGCAAAGCATCCATCCTGAAGATGAGCCAGCCATGTGGTGGGCAGCCATGAGGGCATTCCCAGGCCTGCTTTTCCTTATTTAGTCCTTCTGTTGGATTTTTGTTAAGGTTTAATAAACCCTTTAAATTTTTTAAGTGAGCAGTCATTTCTCACACTTCCAACTCAGAATATTCTGGGACTCTGTAATTCTAAGAAATTTGTCCCCTTTAAAGCCACCATCTCCACTTCCATTTCAGCACCTATTTCCCATGCTGCCTGTCCTTGAGCATTGTCCCTCATCACCCCATCACTCCTCTGGGCACCCTGGCATCGCAGGGGCTAGGAGCAGCTCCATGCCTGGGGTGCCTTGTCCCCAGCCCCCAGCAGCAGGCTGGAGCAGAGCTGCTGCTGGTGGCTGTCACCATCATATTTTCTGAAAAATCCTCTTTGCCCAGGATTCTTCTCCTGGGAAGCTGAGAGGCCTCAGAGAAAAAGGAAAATGATATTATCTCATTTGCTTCTCTTGTGTTTTGCTGCTTTGGAAGGTGGTTTGGAGATTGTTCATCCAACAGGTGATTGATTGTTTGATTGGTTTCACGTGAATTGTTCTAATTTAATGACCAATCACCATCAGCTGTGTTGGATTCTGGGGAGTTATGAGATTCATAATCATTCTTTGTAGCCTTTTGTAAGTATCTTTGCTCTACTCTTTAGTATAGTATATAATATAATGTAGTATAATATAATTAATATAAATATTTATAATATATTTTATATATAATATATATTTATATGTATATAATGTGTATATATCTATATATACCTATATATATCTATATCTATATCTATCTATCTATCTATATATATATATATATAAATACAATTAATATAATAAATTAGCCTTCTAAGAACAGAGATCTGGAGTCAGATCCATTCCCTCCTGCCACGGGGACCCCAGAAAATGCCCCAGGTGGCCTCGGTGCTCAGAGATGCTCAGCCCCCATGTCTGTGCTCCCATCTGTTGTTGTGGCAGCTGAAGTCTGGGCTCTTGCAGAGGGAGCCCAGAGGTGGCTTGTCATGAACAGTGCCATGGTAACAGGCTGGGACAGAGCCTGTTCAGCCCCCACAGGGTCACACACCCACTGTGGGGCCTGCAGATGGCCAGCACTGACCAGCTCTGTGCCAGCCTTCAGCCCCACCTCAGGCTTCTGCTGAAGGTCACATCTCAGGGGGTTTGTCACTGGGGTGGCAGAGATGATTTAACCGCAAGGAGTGGCAGCCTCCTGTGCCACTCATTTCAGGAGTGCCCTCCCTGAACATGATCTTATTGACAGATTTCTTCAGCAGCCCAAATAACCTGCCTACACAAAGACAGACTTTTTTACACTTCGGTGTTAAAAGATGATTTGTGTGTTTAGGAGATGCATGCATTCATTGAGAGTCACTCTAGGCACAGTGGAGAACTGACTGAAATTAATTTATACACCTAGCAAACCTTTTTTAAAAAGTCCATACTTCTGAGAATGGGAAATAATAATTTTTTTTTGCATATTTCACTCTAATAATAAAAGTGTCACAGACCCTCTAAATAGAAATCAAAGATATATAGGCATGAATTTCAAAAATAATTAAGCCTGAAAGGATTATAGCATGCATGCTCCTAAGGAGATGTTCTCTACTTATAATATCTTATTTTCTGAGGCAAATATTAGATTAGTTACTGGCTGGTACATGAGGAAAATGCAGAATGGAATAACAGTGATAAACTTTATGTCATTTCTGAGATGAGATCTTCATTGTAAAAAAGAACTTGTTTTAAACTAATCATGGAAGAATGTTTAGTATGTGCTAGAAGAAATATCTGAGCAGCCTTCAGGATCCTAGCATGGAAAAGCCCCAAAGGTTAGAAATTCAAAACTAAAGCATGGTCATTTCTGTTTCTATGTTACTGCCACGGATGTCTCAAAGATGCTGAATTCAATTGCCCAGCAAATCTTATCGAGATGCTATTTAGAATGTCAAAAGATGCACTCAGAAAGATAAGGAGGATTTAACAAGCACTATCAATCACCTGCTAACAGCTGTAAGCCCAGCTGATATCAGAAGGTTATGCAGGAGGAGCTAATGAAGATATGGATTTCATTTGGCTTGCAGAGCTATTTCCTTTTCTTTTATTAATTTAAGACACGACTTTATGTTCAAAGAAATTTTTGCATACAAACTTAAATAAGATCCTGGTCTGTGTGATGTTACCTCTTTAAAAACCCTGTCATTTGAAATTGTGCAGGAATTGAATGACCAGGATTTCTCCAATCCCCAGAGGCTGCCTTGTGGCTTTGGATGGTAATTTTCCTTTCTTTTTCTTTTTTTTCTTTTTTTTTTTTTAACATTATGATCTTACTTGCTATCGAACTGTTTCCAACTACTATGTTTTATAATTAAAAAATGTGTTTATGTACCCCAGTCCTCCCACTAAGGCTCTGGTAATGGAACAGAGGCGTTGAAAATGGTCCATCCCCTCCTTCAATTGCCGGCAATGGGAGAGCAGGGCTGAGCAGCACAGCGAGAGGGATATTGCTTTGGTGCTCCTGTGTGCAGGCTGGGGCCCTGATCCTGCAGACATTTAGGCAGTTGAGCAATTTTACACAAGTGAATAATCTGATTTAGTTCAAAGGGAGTACTCACATATGTTAAATGTCTCACCTGCTGTGGTGGTTTAACCCCAGCAGGCAGCTAAATACCACAGTCACACATCCCCTGCCCTGGGATGGCAGCAGAGCAGGGAAACAAAGGTAAGGATTGTGGGCGGAGACAAGAACAGTTTAATAATTGAAATAAACTAAAAGAGAAACACTTCCACTGTAAAATATAATAATAATAATAATTTTAATGGAAAGAGAGACAACTGAAAAAAAAAAAAAAAAGAAGAAAAGAGGAATAAAACCCAAGAAAGACAAATTATTGATAGTAGAGTTGCTCACCACCCCCTGACTGATGGTCTGGAATATCCCTGGGGCCAGTTCAGATCAGCTGCCTTGGCTTTGATCCCTCCTGGCTCCTTGTGTCCCTCCTGGCTAGCAGGCTTGGGGACACTGAGCAGTCCTTCACCCCCCAGCATCACCCGAGCCATCAGTGTGTTATCAACATTATTCTCTTTCTAAACCAGCACCACAGCACTGTGGCAGATACTAGGAAGAAAATTAACCCTATCCCAACCAAAAGCAGAGACCTCCCCCCTTGTTCCTGAGCTGGAGACCTGCACTGCACCCAGGCTGTGGCTTCCTGTCTAGGGAGCTTCCCTGGATGAAACTCTGTTTTTTCATTTTCTCTTAATGGTTGCCAAAGGAACAGTATCACATTCCCTGATCTACTTTTATGAAATAAAAAACAAGAGTTTGCATTACTGGAGTGCACATGAAGTTTAATTGGAAAAGGTATCTGGGGTTCAACTTCAGGAAAAGAAAACAGGGCTGAAAAGCAAAATAAAACTGTTAGGATGCAGCAAAATATTTTCTGTTCCATGGTGCATACATTCTGCTCATATGGACTTTGGTCACACCTAAAGGTAATGTAAAAGTGGGATGTCATCAAAAATGATTCTGAATATGTAAGTTCCAATAGCAAAAGCTCTCTCTGTTATTTACTACCCTTGCCATCTCTTAGTGTGTGCATATTTTCCATCATAGAACTGTGATTCCATGTGAATTTCCATAGCAAAATTCCATAAGCAGATAACAAACAAAAAACTTTGCCATAATTAGCAGATACTGTGGGAAGACACAAGATTTGTTACTGCAATCAAAAGGCAGACAAACATTTACTTTGGAGAGTTTACCTCTAAATTCTTGATCCTGATACTTTGTTGAGTTAAATATTTCAAGGAAAATGCTGCATAAATACAGTGCAGACACTCTGTCTTCTAATAGGAGTTAACCCCCCCACCCCCCCAATGCTGAATTTGAAATTTTAATATGCTCCTGTAACACTCCTTCAGCAAGAATCAGTTCTTCTCTTCAGAGAGTCTCAAGGGCCTCTGATGTGACCCAAACTAAACCATCATTATTTAGGTATTCCCCTTTTCAAACACAACAGTGAAATCCTTTGCCTTCTGTTGCAATTTGCCTTCTCTGCTCTGTGGGAACAACTTCACTTATTAACTGCAGAGACTCAGACACAAGGAACCCTCTTTAATGTCCTCAGCATTTTAGAAAAGCACTGGTCAGATTGAAGGGCACCAAGAAACCCCCCAGCTCCATGGACATAAAACAGGAGTGAGCTTTGTACACTAAACAGAATTATCCTTGCCTGAGATGGGGTGAAGCAAGGGAAGACCATTCAGTATTAGAGGGAATAATTAAATATGGCTAAGTAGATACTGAAAAGAATATTCTGAAATCAAGACTAGTGTATTAAAATAACAATTATGCTGATTATGCTGATTAAAATAACAATACTTTGAATAGACTTCAATATGCAAAAGCCAGACTGATTCTGGATGGAAGGTGTTGCTCCCAGAAGAGCAGTGATTCCTTTTGTCCATTTGTTTTGGTTAAAGGGGTGGTACTTTGCCCTGGGGTTCAGCCTATAAAAGATTTTGTGCTCTGACACGCTTCTGTAGCCATTTTCTGGTTATTTGTTTAGGTTGGAAAAGCCCTTTGAGATCATCGAGTCCAGCCATTCCCCCAGCACTGACCCTGTCCCCAAGTGCCACAAGTGCAGGGCTTTTAAATCCCTCCAGGGACAGGGACTCCAGCACTGCCAGGGCTGGACAGAGGAGGTCCATCACTTCCTTGGGCAGCCCATTCCAATGCTGGAAAACCTTTCCATGGAAAAAATTTCCCTAATATCCACCCTGAACCTGCCCTGGCCCAGCCTGAGGCTGTTCCCTGTGGTGGTGTTTGAGGGTCCCCAGGACCAGGGAAGAGATGAGAATCTTGACTCCTTGTTTCAGAAGGCTGATTTATTATTTTATGATATATATTATATTAAAAGAAAATGATATACTAAAACTATACTAAAAGAATAGAAGGAAAAGATTTCATCAGAAGTCTAGCAAGGAAAGGAATGGAATGATAATAAATTCTTGTGACTGCTCACAGCCTCAACACAGGTGGCTGTCATTGGTCATCAAGTAGAAACACTTTACATGCAACCAGTCAAAGATGCATCTGTTGGTAAAGCATCTCCAGACCACATTCCAGAGCCATCAGATAGTTATTGTTTACATTTCATTTCTGAGGCCTCTCAGCTTCTCAGGAGAAAAAGATCCTGGCAAAAGGATTTTTCCTAAAATACGTCTGTGACAGTTCCCTCTGCTCCTGTCCCTGTCCCTGGGAGCACAGCCCGACCCCCCGGCTGTCCCCTCCTGGCAGGGAGTTGTGCAGAGCCACAAGGGCCCCCCTGAGCCTCCTTTGCTCCAGGCTCAGCCCCTGCCCAGCTCCCTCAGGCCCTGCTGGGGCTCCAGCCCCTTCCCAGCTCCGTTCCCTTTGGGATCAGGGCTCCCCAGAGCAGCACAGAGCCCTGGCACAGACAATGCCTGAGGGCTCAGACTCAGTTTGAGCGATGTGCAGAGGCAGAGCCTGGACATTCAGGTCCAGTTGAGGAGATTACCACCAAAGCAGGGTGGAAGCATCTCCTGCTGCCCTTTATTACCAACAGACACATCCACACATGGAACCCTTTGAATCATTTACTGGAAGGAAACATCAGCTGAGTCCAAGTCTCATTTTATACTGCAGAGAGAGCACTAAGAATCTGGCCTTCAACATTACACAAACAGCTTCTTTCCCAATATGTTTGTGGAAGTTATTTTTGTCCAAATGGAGAGCTTTGTGTCTGTGGAATGTTGAGACTGAAGGCTTTCTCCTCACTTTTGCTGTCAGCAGTATGTCAGCCCTAATCACAGCTGCTTGGGAAGTGCTCCCAGCCCTCTCCATGGGCTGGTTTTTAGCCAGGCTATGGCAAACAGCAGAGAAGGAGGCCAGGAGATCAAGATTGCTCCTTCCAGCAGGAGCCCTGCAGCTACATCAGCTTAAGCAGACCATGAAACTGCACCCTGAGGTAGGCACTTTGAATTCTGCCAAGGGAAACTATAATGTGTTTTCTCCTAAATAATTTTTTATGGTTATAAAAATATGTTTTAAAAAATTTCCATGTGTCTACCAAAATTTCCTGAATTTAACAGTTGAACAAGAATTTTAAAGTCACCTCATTTCATTACGTTTTTTTTAAAATCTAAATATTAATTTAACAGCTAAGTAAAAATGGAAAAAATACATTCAATTAATATTAGGGTCATAATCTTATTGCCCTCAGAAATGCCATCCCCTATCACATATCTTTTATGTTTTTTTCCCTATAACATGCTTATTTCTAAAGTAGAATTACACTTACTTGGGGTTGTTCTTTTTATTAAGTCCATTGTAGAACCTTTACAAGTAAGGCTGGTAAAACATAACATACATATGTATGGCATCATATAAAAAAAAAGTCACTACCTCAATAATTTTGGGCTGGAGTAAATAATGCCTTCCTTCCTTCCTTCCTTCCTTCCTTCCTTCCTTCCTTCCTTCCTTCCTTCCTTCCTTCCTTCCTTCCTTCTTTCCTTCCTTCCTTCCTTCCTTCCTTCCTTCCTTCCTTCCTTCCTTTCTTCCTTCCTTCCTTGTTCAGTTCAGGTAGTTCTCCCTATACTTTGAAAAATTCAGATTTGAATCCAAACTCAAACTTTAGGTTCCCAGCTCTGGCCATATCACTTTATTTTGTATTATCTGGGACACATCTTCAAAAGGAAGTCTGAGATGTATAAAAAAACATTTTTGCAATTTTCTTTTTCCCTTCATCCTCATAAAATGGAATTTTTTACCTATCTGTACATTTCTTAATGCTAGAATTACACCTAGATAGATGTACATGTTTTATATACAACCAATAAAATACTTTTTCTAATTATACACCAAATTGATGTATTATAATGATCTTCTCCTCAAAACCAATAGTCTTTCCTTTCTTTTAAATGAAAGTTTTCTCCTTCCATAGCCATTTTTCCCCACCACAAATTTCTCCCAAGTTTCTTAATCCAGCTCCTCCATTTCCAATTTACAGTGTGAGATGTGAAGCCTGGAGAGAGGGAGGTCCTGTTCACCTGCAATTGTCCAGCTGCTTCATTTAGGGAACCTCTCCTTTCCCCAGCAGATATAGGTCAGAGTTCCAATGTGAATGCTTGAATTTCTAACTTACCACACACTATTTTAGTTTCAATATAAAGCCAACTTCCATCAGAATTTCAATTATTAAACACTAAGCCCATAAAAACATGATCTTTCCCATGATCTACAAAGAGAAATCCTCAGCACCATTTCATCCTGTACCACTACTAAGAAATCAAGGAATATGGACAGCTACAACCTAAAGTTGTTTCTAAAGACCATGAAGCTTAATGGACTGCTTTAATGGGCTTGATTACTGATTCAAATCTTAGCTCAGCCAGCACAGGCAAAGGATCTTGCAGATCAAACACAGTCCTGGGTGCCAATCTGGAGCAGAAGAGGTAAAAAAAATATACAGGGTATGCAAGTGGTTTGGTAATTGAACATGTAAAGTACATGATTATTTGTGGGAGGAAGGACTCGACTTAATTTTGTAATTTCTTTGTTCCTACCTTTTATATCAGTAACACATAACAACTACAAACTTCAAACATTGCTGGAAATGGAAGGGCTGATTCACCCCTCAGCCTCTGGAACATGTGTGATTACAAACACATCGTGTTTGCTCCTAACCCCAGCCAGAGCAGAGCCCAGAATGTTGTTATGGTGAAAGCACAGGAGCAAATTTCACCTGCAGGGGCACTGGTGAAGGAACAGCCACACAGAATACCTACACATTCCAATAATCCATCACTTATATCTACAGTTTACAAAAGTAACATTAAAAGAAGTCACATCTAGGAAAATATGACCACCATGCTTCAAGGAGCTGCTGTTTTCCCTTTGTACTCAGGGAGGATTAAAAGTACAGACATAGTAATGAAAAGCTCTCACAAATGAGATTTTGTTGGCTGTTGGTTTGTGAGTCTGGTTTCTCCTTAGGAGTGGATGTCATGTGTGTCAGAAGAATTTCAGTTTCTATCATAGCTCTTAAAGTCAGGTCTGATCCAGTGAGAATTTCTCACACATGACCTCTCCTGTCTGACAGACAGACTTGCTGCTCTCAGGCTAACAGAAAACTCCAACTCACTCCCTAAAAGCTCATACCCAGCTTTAGGCTTCTGCCTAGTCTGGAGTTCATTAGTTCTTATTTTTTTTGCCTCCAGGAGCATCACTTCATATTACACTGAAGAGAGAAAGCCAGGAAGCTCATAGCCACATCTTTCAGCCACAGAGAGAGGGAGCTCCAGCCTGGCATTGTATCCCTGCCCTGTCCCTGTCCCTGTCCCTGTCCCTGTCCCTGTCCCTGTCCCTGTCCCTCCTCCTCTGCTCTCCTCATTTCTCTCCCAGTCTCTCTATATGACTTTATCTGCTTGATGTTCTTTTATCACAGGTTCACTCCTACAAAGTTACAACCCACAATTTCCCATCTTTGCTCTCCTGACTCGGCCAGGACCTTTTACAACACCTGGTTTTAGTTTCACCAACACAGCTGGGTGAGGAAAGAAAGTGCTTCACAAATGCTGCTCTGGTTTCTGCTGTGTTCTTTTTCTTTTTACAAATGAAGTCCACAGCTACAGAGCATTTAAAAAGACCTGAAACCCATGCTGTGGTGTTCCTGCATGGTAACAGTCAAGGGGACAGGTAAAGGCACAATTGAACTGTCAGGGTACAGCTGGCTGGGAATATTCTTAGGTAACACCAGGAGATGGGATCTGCCTTGATTTTTCCCCTACAACTCAACTTACTTGTGCCAAAAGATGCATTCCACATTGAGATGTTAGGGAAAAATCAACTTCCTAACAGCCTGGGAATCAGGACAGTGAATCAGGGTATGGACATGGGTATAAATTACTGTTCAAAACAGGGAATAGCTAAGTCTGGAAGCTGGGTGTTCTGTGTTTCCTAAGAGCTGTCCTAACTCCAGACTATCTGAGTGCCTTTTATCATAGCTCTAATTAATTCTTTAAACAGACCTGGGGTTTGTCTTCAAGGAGAATAAGAACATGCTTGAAATTTCAAATAAATTTTGCAGGGTGCAAAGTCTCCTTCATATCAACATTATCATGCTGAACTCTGTGAGCTCTAGAGGGATTAACCAAGGTCACCTTCAGGCTCTGTGACGTTGCCTTTGCTATCCCAGCAAGCAGAATGTTGGCAATAATTGGTTTCAAATTCTGATATCTTCTTTGAGAAAGCAGGCTGGAGCCAGGTGGGGGTCAGGCCATGCTCCCAGGTAATCAGTGATTGGACAGCAGGAAATGGCCTCAGGTCCTGCCAGAAGAGCTTTACTTTGAATATCAGGGAAAATGTCTTCACTGAAAGGGCTGTCAAACATTGGCTGCTTAGGGCAGGGCTGGAGTCCCCATTTCTGGAGGGATTTCAAAGCCCTGTGGATGTGGCACTTGGGGACAGGGGTCAGGGCTGGGCTTGGCACTGCTGGGGGAGCAGCAGTGATCTCAAAGGTCTTTTCCAACCTAAACAATTCCATGACATTTTAAAGCATCCCTTGCATGCAGGATATATTAATACCAGCCCAGGACTGAGATTTCACCAGTGTCCAGTGCAACTTCCAGCTCTCACTGCTCCCAGCACTGCTCTCTGCCTGGACCACACCTTTCAGAGCAGGTTCCACAGGAATTCTCCTCTCCCTGGAACTGTAATCAGAACTTCTTAGTGCACACCACATTTCCAAGTCAAAGGGAAATTATTCCATGTCAAAAATAAATCCTAGCAGAGGAAGGCTGGCAATAACTTGGGAAAGCAGAAATGCAAAGTAAATTCCAAGGCATTTAGACCCTTTTCAGTAGAGAATATCAGCATACAGGAAACACTGGATTATGTGCAAGCACATGAAGGAGTGGCATCAAAGGAGGGGCATTCTGCTGGGATTCAGCTTTCCCTGGTGCCCACGTGCCATGGAAGGGCACAGCTGGCATGGGTGCTGCTGCAGGGGATGCAGCCCTGGTGCTGAGCCTGCCTCCCCTCAGCCTCCTCCTCCTCCCAGGCCTCTCTAAGCTCTGCTCCCTGGTGCAATTAAACCTGAGACGTTTGCCCTGCTTATTTATAGCTTTGATCTTCTTATAAACAGTCTCTGGACATTTGTTCATGCTGAGCAGTTCTTTGATCCAGGAATAAAATCACTCCAAAGTACTAGTGCAGCAAGGTAGGGCTCAACATTTATAAAAGTAAAATCTTGACATAAACTGTTTCCACAAACTTGCATTCCTTTGGGACAGCAGTCATGCCTTGTTTGCTGTTTTCCTGGCAAGCTGTTTGGAGTTAGAACAGAGTTGGAATGGTAATTGCAATGAAACAAAAGGAGGGGAAGAACAACACTGTTCATTTTCCCAGTAAAAATATCACAGACAAGTGATGAACTAATTTTGTGGAGAATCCTTCCCCTTTTGTTTGTTTATCTTGCCATTGGCTTTAAAGACTCTTGGCTTTGGGCCAGTTTCATCCAAAAAGGATCATATCCTGCAAATAATTTCTAATAAATTGTGCATTACTGAGAATAGGTTAAGTAGAACCATTCAACCTGAACTCCCCATATAGTATTAAACATGGTCTAAAATAATATAATGGGGTTCAGAACACTAGTGCCACAATCCTTTTCTTCTGAATTCCCTGGGCAATATTCAAGAAAAAGGAGATGTTTTAAAACTTCTGCATGCATTTTCTAAAGAGATTGCCTGTTTTTCAGAGTGGTAGATAAGGCTGTGTAGGATTCTGAGTGCACATCATCTTCTAGGACAACTGTAACAGAGCCCAGAAAGAACTTGGGGACATTGTACAACAGTGTCTTCTGAATATCAAACTCTGCCTCAAAGGAAGAAATAATTTTGGTTAAAAGTGATATAAATGTAAATGTTATCGAGGACATGCCAAAGGTTAGTGGGAAAGCACTGTTAAATGGGGGGTTTGTGTTGTTTTTTGTTTGTTTTAAAATTTATTTCACAGTGAGGCCACATTTGATCACAAGTTATTTTGTTTATAATGAGGTAGCACCAAGAGTCATTAACTCAGAGTGTTTGTTTCACTCTATATAGGATACTGGACATATATTTTCTTATATTTGCTCAAAAATTGTTCTTGTTAAACAAATTGTGTAGCTTGAAGATGACCAGGAGTTGCTGTCCTTTGCACTCTAAACACAGAAAAGGTTTTGAATGCTATCAAATTATTGAGCTCCTGATTCTTCATTTCCTCATCATTTGATTTCCTTATCACAAATTTCCTTTAAATGAACCTCATGCAAGGGGAGGTGTTGCTGAAGAGCTTTTTGTAACCACTTAGAGCAGACTTCCAGCAATAATTTGAGTATATGGATGTGTTTTGAAGTGAATGCATTATGGAGTAAGAAATAGCACCACATTTCAGTACACACAATATTTTTGGGTCATTTACTCACATCTTGTATATTTGCAGGGACTGACTGTGTGCCAATGTGAAGTACCAACATTAAAATTAGCATTAAAAAATTGGATTATAAACTTGGATTTTTATTATCATAGATCTCATGTACACTCTCTACATTCTGATGATTATCTGCTTAAACCTTCCAAGCATTTGGCTCATTTGAAAATCCATTCTAACAGATACATTTTCCCAGCCAGCTGGGGAATGTGCACATGTAGAAGTCAGGTAGCAAGCACTGATTTGAGATTGAACCAATGATCACTGTCATCCCTTCAGGCCTTAAAATCCATAAACAGATGAAAGGGCTGCTCTATACGAGTTAATCTTCTGTCTGCTTTGGAATTTAAATTTCATTCAGCCACTGCTAAAGTTCTCTTTGGCCTCTCACATTCAAAGTTTTCCTCATCTTGTGCTATGAATGAATTTTTCTGTATTCAAAATTATCTGCCAACTTTGGGTTTTTAATTTTGAAATTCAGTTTTATTTCTACCTAGCCAGTACTTTCTGACAGCTAGCGCTTCAGAACTCATGGGAAATGCCATGTTATTTCATCTTCAAACTCAAACAAGTAAATTGCATGTGGATATTTCAAGTATTCCTACAACGCAGGAAAATATTAGCACTCCTTATTAAATGTTAAGAAGTAGCAAAGTGTTTGAGCCTTCTAAATTCCTTGCCATTTTCAAAATGTCTTGTTCAATGTTTAAGATGTATAGGAATTCAGATGAAGTCAAATATATTTTAATCACATCAATCAAATGAAAATGTGATGAAATTACTGCATATCACAAAGGAATGTTTTATATTAATGTCATAAAAATGGTTTGCTGAATGAGGGTATGGAGGAGCTGCCACTTGAACCATAGCAGAACTGGAAGTTTGAGAATCAAGTAGCTAAGAATAACACTGCTCCATTTTCAACATACTAAAAGCTTTTTACTCAGTGGGAAACTAAGTTATTAGAAAGGGCAGTCTAAAAATGTACTGCTAGGAGATTTGGGAGTAGTAGTCCTTGAAGTGAAGATTTAGTATTGTAGATTTTACAATTTATCCATTTTTGGTGGTTGTGATGTATGAGTCACAGGGGTAATAAACTTCAAATAGGTTGAAGTAAAGTTAAGCACTTCCCAGTATCTTCTATTAATTATCTGTGGAATAGAAGAAAAGAAATTAATGCAGAAACATAAGCCCATCTTGGAACAAAAGGAGAACACATTCTTATTGTCATGATTTTACTGAGTCTTTTCTCAGAGAAGGATGAGCGATCGAGAAATATTTAGTGTCTATAGATAACTTGAAATATTTAATTTTTCGTCATTTTAAAAAAAATTAAATTAAGAATGCATTAAAACAATGGAGAACGGCAGCCCAGGAATAGTGTAAACAGAATTATTGAAGGTGCTGTGCTGTTCCCTTTGCTGGAGGTCACTGCCAGGCTTACCCACCAGAGTGGTTTCAAGACCATTTCATGCTCTTTGTTCTTTTAACCACAGCGTTCTTTTGAGGAGCCTGAGGAGCAGAGCCAATTTGTCACGTAGCTGATGGCTCTGGTTTAGCAGGGAGCTGATGTGCCAGTGCCCAGGGGCATCTCCCAGCCCTTCCCTCAGCTCTTCCAAAGCCGGCTGACCAAAATGATCTGTGTTTATGGTTTGATGGAGAAAGAAAGGCAAACACAAACCCTCCATTCCCCACATGGCCCCGTATCCTTCCTAACTCCTAAAGACTGACTCCCTGATTCCTGATGCTTTGGCACTCTGCAGGCTGACAGGATGTGGAGACAGAGAGGAAGAGCCTTCCCTCAAGAAGGAAGGGATTTTCTATCTGCACAGTACAAGCAAGAGATTACAAACTTGGGGGGATATCTGCTGATTTTGGGTGACTTTGATAGATGGAGTCAAAACTATATTCGAGTTTACAGCCTTTTATTAGCTCCAAGTGCAATATCCACAGTTAGATTAATTGAAAGAAAAGAAAACCAAAACCAGAAAATGCATTTAATTCTCATTAAAAAAAATATATGGTGTCTGTTTACACAAGTGTTGCCTGTGAAATTTTAAGGTCAGTTCAAAGTTTTCCATTGTAACTTCTTATTCTTCAACTCATCAGCGTAGCTAAAACCTCCAGACCTCTGTTGCTTTGATCATTTCAGATTTGGACACTTTCCAACATATTAACTTTCATCTAAAGCTTACAGCTTCTTGGCAGCAATACCACTATTTACTTCAACCTTGCAGAGACTCCAGGAACTGCAGATAAACTGTTTGGGGTTTGTGTGGCAAGGTTTTGGGTACTGAGGGCAGAGGGCTGCAGGGGTACCAGTTATGTTTTCTTATTTTCTTTTCTTGGAAAGAATAAAATCCTTTGCTCTTTTCTCACTTTATGGGGATCCTGTCTTAGGATCCTGATGTCAGTGTACTTTAGGAATATCAAGAATCAATGCACTTGGAAAGCAAACATACAGAGGGAAGTTAACATCATTGATCTTTGCCCTCCTCTAAGAGAAAACACCAAGCATGACATTGTTTTTGCAGCTAGAAAATGTTTTTGATGAATAGCAATTGCCAGACAGAAGTAATCCATTTTTTCCAGTTCCATGTGTATACTCTGTATTTTAAGCTGTGTAGTATCCACACTTGCCATGAAATGAACACAACAGTTCCTAAACTTTTTCAGGGAAGGTACCGACCTTTTTGCAGCTAGATCCTACAATGAATGTTGGTTAAAGAAGAAATGTCCAGTTCTAAGGTTTGCAAAAACACTGCTCATGATTTTCTCCCCATTAACTGAAAGTTTTGAAGGCTCAGACCAGCAGCTTAGCCCATGAACAACTTTCACACAGAGCTGGGGCTCAGCTAAGTGCTCAGACTAGTTTTCCCTCGTGTTGTATTTCCTAGATCAGTCTTCCACATCCCCAGCTAATTATCAACATCATCTCTGCAGATAATCTTGTCAGAGGATGACTGTGTCAGAAGATAATCTTTTTAGGCGATAATCTTACCACAGAATCATCTTGTCTCAAGATAATTGCATTACGAGACTCAAGAGCTTCAGTTCCTCCCAAGAATATGGTAAATTTTCAGAAGCAGTAATATATAGTCTTAAGTTTAAAAGACATATTCAACTATGAGTCAGCATAGCAGTGGAAATCAAGGGAGAGATCAATGTAGAGCCCTCCTTTGTCTCTGCAAAACTTCCTGCACAGAAATGTTTATGAAAGGGGACTCTAATGAACAGCAATTTTGATAGTACAGTATATTACAGAGAAATAGTTTCATTGCAGGCTTTAATATTTTGTAATAAAAGCTCCTCCTAGGTGAGGCTGCAGCTGCATTATATTTACTCAGCATTTTCTGAGTTAATATTGCACAGAACTAAAGGCCAAGCCTCACAGCTTAGGTTAGGCTGTTCTCTCACTGTTCTTGGGTTAGACTGGAGAGTCCTTCATTTTTAGGGGTGGACAAGAACTCAGCCAAAACTGCACTGCTCATCACTCACAGTAGCAGAATTCCCACAAACAGCCAGCCATGGCAGGTGTCAGCAAAGCTCTGCTAATTTTCACTGCCTGCATCAGCCTGTCCAACTGTCACAATAATGAAATAGCCATAGTGATGGAATTAGGATTTAGGGACCCTGATCCTAAAGCCCTGCCCACCCTCACACATTCCAAAGCACAGAGCTAACAAAGGCTCCCTGCTTCAGCACTCTTTCCTGTCCATGGCTGTTTCACTGCACATCCCACAGGTTTGTGTCCCTTCAGCTATCAAAGATTGCTTCCAGAAGCTTTGAGGACAGCTTGTTCCTCCTGCTCTGACACTGTGTCTCTGTCAACAGCAGGTAGTGCCTGCCACAAGTACAGCCAAGTTAGAAATGCCAATATTCATTAATATTTCAACAAAATGATCCTGCTCAAAAGCTGCATCCTCAGTGTGAGTGTTGGGAGTACCAGCCCGAAGGAACTGGGATCCTGCAGCACTCAGGTGATGCCACAGGTGTGGGATGGGCTGCTGCTGTTCTGGCAGTGTCCCCTCCCTGTCCTGGCAGGAATGTCCTGCCCTGCCCCTGCACCTTCACTCCACCCCCAGCCCAGCTCTCACTCGGTTTTCCACCTCCAGTTTTATTTAGCAACACCTTATATCAGCTGCACTTCCTTTACATTGATTTTTATGTGTGGGTAGAACAACACCCCTGTCCTTTTTTTGTTTTAACCAGTTTCTACTGTTCCCTAACTTTCATTTCAGGCAGCAGCAGCAGCAGCATGATTGTCATGGTGTGCCTTCACTAATTGATGTCCTCCTCTTCCACACGGCCTGAGCCTGTCCCATGCCAGCTGCCTCCTTTCAATTTATGTGGAGATATTCTTTATTCTTTTTCCCCCTGACCTCCATGACCCTATTTGTGCTACTGCAGAAAGAAGGATGATTGTCTAGCATCCATGAATCACCTCAACTTGATATTTTCAGACTGTTTAAAACCTCAGCCTTCACTACTGACTACGTGCTTTATGCATGTCTCCTGCCATGGAGAAAACACTATTTCACTCCATTACCAGTTTCCATTTATTGGCTTATATTATGCAATACACTCTTTTATAATGTTATAAATTTTTATCAAAACTTTTCTTTTTTATTCTGAATAGTAGTACACCCTAAACTGCTTTTAAAATTAATATGGGAAGAAATATAGTGCCAATTGCATCTGATATAATCATAATCACAAATCTCAAAGGCATTAATGAAAGCCAGGATATTTAAATATCTTTTGTACTTACTGGAAAACTTTGGACAGCCACTGCCTTCAAAGTTGGATTAACGTGTTTTAATTATTGAAAGAATAGGATTGCATTCTTGTTTTAGAAACAAGCCTTGAAGAGGGAAACATGGAATTCCCATCTCACAGGGACAGGAAAATAAGATTGGGATGCAGTTTCCCAGTGGGTTGGATGTTCTGGTGCTCGTCCTGTTTCACTCCCAGCCTGTCTGACCCGGGGGTCACTTCCAGAACTGAGTGGATGCTCTGACTCGTGATATTTCTGTGATCCTGTGTATCCCAGAGCCATGCAATGCTGAGATCTGTTTGCCAGGGAGGCAGGAAGGTGTGATTGGCTGTGGAAGAAAAGATCTCCTCTATGAGACCAGTTTAAGAATCAAACTATCCTTACTTCTCATTCTGTTTGTTTCAGCTGAGATCTGTGTTTGCAGGGGCAGGTTTTGCTTTTCATGAAGCAGTAAGACCTTCCACTAAAAAAAATTAGTCTCTAATTAAATGCAATGGCAGTAACATAACTATATTACTATCCTGCAGAGTTTTTAATATGAGTTCACTTAGTCTGCATTTCACTGCTGGTGATTTTGCATTACCAACTGCCTGTTTCTGTGCAGGATTAGCTGTCATTAGTCAGACTTCCTTTCACCCATCCACAATTTATCAATAATCTTAACATTCCCATCTAAAGTCACTTGGAATGGATTTCTGTGCCAGCAGGAGGTGTCTGGGTCAAAAGTCCCTATTTAATGACACACATGAGTAAATATTTTTATTTTTAATGAGGTGAAGCTTTTAATAATCTCAGAAAGGAGAGGACCTGCCCCAAAGTACTTGCTCTAAAGAATCTAAAGAAGGTGAGGAGTACACAGCCCTCTCAGCTTGCCCTGACTGTAACTGGACTTTCAGATACCCCAGATACACCCTGCAAATCAAAGCTAATGGAAACTTAGATTTTCCAGTTCTAAAAATAAACTTTCCAACAAGTCTTTTCTCCATCATTCATAGAACAGTCCCCAAAAAATCACAGATCTGCAGAGAATTTCTGTCATACTCATTGTCCCCAAAAATTCAAGTCTTCTGGGAAGTTTCCTTTTTTGTCTTTTTTGTCTTTTTTGCCTTTTTTGCCTTTCAGACAGAGTTGGCTTCCACAGGTATCTTCTCCCTATTTTTGTGCAGCAATTTTCCATTTGTTCAAATTCCACGGTGTGCTCTCTCCATGGTACATTAGAGTCCAGGTGGTTCCTGGAGTTATTCCTGCTAGAAGCAGAACTCAGTAGCAGAAGCATCTTTATAAACCAAAAGCAATGAAAAAGTTACATTTGCAGGAAACAAAACATGCTCAGAATTTCAGTTCAACCTTTTGTGTGTTGCTCATCAATCTTGACAGCTGGAAATGCTTCTGGTGAGGACAAATTTTTTTCAAAGGGAAAAAAAAGAGGGTTTTACTGTTGTTGTCTCATATGGTCTGAGTGGCTTCAAATTGTACCCCATTAGTATGAAAACAGGAGCTCTGAAACTGTCTTTATTTGCTAGAAAATTTAATATTCATTAATTTCCTACAGCTTTACTCTCCCTCCCAAACATGATGCAAAGTTCCCTCTGCATACTTTACAAGCTTTTGTGCACGTTAACCAGTTCAAATGAGAAGCTGGGAAATGTAGAATAGGAAATATTATAATTAAATATTTGTTATGACAACTCTGACACCCTGAAAACTTGAAGAATTGAGGTGTTAAAAATCATAGCACTTGGAGCTATTTAGCAAAACTTTCAAGATCGACAACTCTGCTTTCCAGAACCTTTAAGTGTTTATTAACTTAAGTGGATTTCATAGAATTTCTTTGATCACATTTTTTACAATAAAGCTTTTGCAAAGCATGCATCCTAATTGTTTATTTACACAATATTAATATTCAGGCAGAAGGATCATGGAAGCACAGTTAATTAAATACAAATTAATGTGGTGGAATATTTAATTATCTATTCTACACCTCACAACTAATGATTATGTAAATGCCTTGCATTTAATCTTGTTCCCAGGAAATTAACTTAATGGCCTTCAACAAATGAACATTTTGTATGCATTGCAGGACACTTTATCTAAATTTTAACAGCATGGTATTAGTTTCAGATAATAACATGATTACATAATTTAAAATGTAAATCCATACAATACTTTTGTTTTCTTATTTCACTTCAGAATTCAGAGTGAAACATAGGACTATTTGTACATTGCAGTTTTGAGGTCTTTGGGCTGGGGTTTGGCCAATATCTCTATTTTCAGTTTTGTTTCAGCTCCTTTTCAGGGCTCTCTTTGACCCCAACACCCAGCCTATTCCAGGGGAGGAGAACTGCAATTCTGGCTCTCCCAGCTACAGAACATGGACCAGAAGGATTCCAAAATACAGGAAAATATCTTGTGTTAACACAGAGCTCCTGCTACACTGCCCCAACCCAGGGAGAGGAATAAATATTGAGAGTTTTCATAGCAGAGACTTTGCTCTGTTGATTGCAGAAAGAGTCTGGACTTTCTGTAAATAAGAAAAATTTATATGTATGTTTCTGGTGGAGGGTTAAGGTAATATTTACACAGCAAACCTCTCGTCAAAGAAACCACCTCAACAGTTAAACATAGAAGATGAGCAGTGCAAGGCAGTTTCTTCCCCCAGTTTTTTACTTTTAGAGTTATTAGGAACTCCTACATGCTTTAACCTTGGAAGCCAGAACACTTTGGAGTGATTTCAAAACGAGGTTATGTAATTACAACAAGTGTCCTTAACTTTTGCTAAAGCACATGCCAGATGTAGTGCCTGGAAAAAAGGTTTCTTGCTACTAACCAGCATAATTAATATACTCTCCAATCCAGGATTAATCTAAAGAGCTCTGCTTCTCAGACAGAGAAGAGAGAGGGGGATTTGGGTCTTATGCACAGCCTAAAAAGGGACTGATTATTTTTCTTTATTTGTCTGTAGGCCTGGGCATCAAACACTGCCAATTCCTGTTACTTTTGATTTTGCACCACAGCCAGAAAAAGCTGAAATCTTATCAGAGTCAGTGGAAGCCAATGGGAAATGATCAGAAATCAAACTAAAAGAATAAAAGTGAGGCCTCATGGTACATTTTATAGTTTCAGAGCATTTTACATATTTTACAAAAGCAAAAAAACACTGAGTTATACGGCCAGGGAAATTTTACCAAGTGGTGGCAAAGGGTGTTTAGAGAAAAATGAGAAAATATTCAAACAGTTTCAGCCAAAAGGATAAAATGAAAGTTTTCAAAATTTATTGTGTCATTTTGATATTATTGAAATGGTTTCATTTGTAAAATAAGGAAGAGCTAGAAGGCTTAAGAAGATAGAATCTCTGTTTCATTTATGAAGAATGAGAGAAAGAGAAATCCCTGGCTCTGACCAGGTTTACTCATATGAATTAAACATTTGCTTATCCATAGTACTGCTAATCATCACTGTAATTACACACAGGGAAAAGGGAATGGAAATTTCACAGACAAGAAAAAAATCTTTGAGTAATTTACCCACCCTGAATTCAAGGGGAATAGATATTAGTTTTAAGAGATTCATCTTAAAAACCCCAGCATTAGGATGTTCTGTTTTAAAGAATAAAAAGAAGACCTAAAAGTCTGTTTTACTTTGAATTTCCAATGTGGAAAAGGAAAGAAGAGCACTTACCAACTAGAACAAGGCCTAGAATATATGTGCAATTAGATAACTTAGCACAAGGCAAGTTCTTTGAACTCTAAGGGACTCTGTGTCTAAAATCCTTGGGTGCTCAAGGCATCTTCCCCATGGTTAAAGCACAGTGAATGTTAAAATGCTTTGTGCTTTGGATTCAGAAGAGGTACACATCAATTGGCATCCACTCATCATAGCTGCCATCCTGAAATCAGTGGAATAATCACAGCAAAGAGCACCCATAAAAATGAGCTGATCAAATGAAACTTAATGAGTTGACATTGTGTTCTTTGTTTAGTGTGATCTTTTACAGTTGTCTTCTGCAGGGTTATGTTTGTGTTTTTCAAATAGGTTTTTTTTTGCCTCTGCAAAGGAAATGAGGGATGTTATCCTTGGTATGCAAAATTCAGAATATGACATGGGGTTTATTTTAATCTCCCATTTTTCTTCCTGTTTGCTGTCAATTCATTCAGCTTTCATTGGGTGAAAATCCTTCAGTTTATATTTCCTTTCTTGTTGCTTATTGTTCTTTTTGTCCATTATTAACACTTAGCCTATTCTTTTTGTCCATTATGAACATTTAGCCTATTCTTTTTGTCCATTATTAACACTTAGCCTATTCTTTTTGTCCATTATGAACATTTAGCCTATTCTTTTATGAGTGAGAAACAGGTAAGGCAGGGTGGAAACCTGCAAGGAGATGGGGAATTTTTGGAGGAGTTTAGCAGTCAGGGCAGCTGATTGCACTCAAAAATGACACAGAACACCCAATTCCTTCCAGGATCAGTGGTCAGGAGGGAAGGAAAGTGGAAACAGAGTAGAAACAGCTGGTTTTGCATATTATTTCTAAGGCCTAATTATTTCAAAAGGCCTAATTCAATTCTCTTTTAAGTCAGTGGGAGGTTTTCCACTGAGTTTAATGGAAAACTCTTAAGATTTTATACCCTTAAGGATTATGTATATAAATATATACCCAGGCACAGCTACCAAATTCAGCCAAATGAGGATTTCAATAAGTGCCCTGTAGTAAAGCCATCCTTTAGCACCCATCTCCACCAGGGAGTATCAACAGCAGATCATACTGAGGTCAGAGTCAGAAACAGATGAGGTCATCCAAAACTGGAAGTATAGACTGTATATCTATTTAAAATGAGAAGTTTTCCCATTACTATTTGATATCAGAAACCAAAAATACAATGAATTTATACCTCCAAACTCTATAAAATACTCATTAAACTGTGGCTGGATCACCATTCCCTGTTTTAAACAGGCTTTAGAAACATTCCATGCCCTCTAAGTATCAGACTAATGGATTCTTCAGAACACCACCCATTTATGTTGAACATTTCCCTCTCTCTTCCATTTTCCTTCATCTCTGCTGTCTTCCCATTAAAAACCTTTATCTTTTATTCCAGACCTTCCTTTCTTGAGCTCCTCTCCCAGACCTTCCCCATACTCTTCTTTTTATATTTATCCATTGTAAAAAAATTAAGGGAAGAAAAAAAAATAGAGAATTAATAAAGTGGCAGTTGCTGTAAAGTTTTTTGGGAAGGTGTGTGCAGAAGGAGTTCTCAGGGCAGCGTGCTGGACAGGGCCACTGAGGGGATTAATTGAGGCTCTGCAGCTCTTTTCCTGCTTCCAGGCTCCCTCTGAAGCAAGATGACTGCTTGCATTTACCCCTTCAGGGAAAATTAATTTCCTCTAACAAGGAGGACACAGGAGATGGTGCAGCCCCATCATTTTTGGTTATCCCTGACTCCTCAGACTGAGAGATCTGGCTGCTCTCAGCTCAGGGTGACTTGGCTGTTATAGAGACATACTATAATATTGGCTTTTTGTAAATATTAAAATGGATTCTATATGTGTGGTGTTAAAGTAACTTTGTTACAAAGATAATGGGGGTTGTTCTGTTGTTAATTAAGCTTAGACACTGTAGTGAAATAGCTGATATCAGTGTGCTGGTGTTAAAATGCCTGCTGGGATGGGATAACACCCAATGCACACAGGATGAGCACATCTGGACACATCTGCCAACCATCAGCACTCACCCTCTGAAGGCAGAGTGCAACAAGGCCCAAAACTGGAGGGGATAAAAAAGGACTAAAACAACAACCAAGGAATCTGCATGCTCTGAAAAGGCAGACCCAAGGAGAAGATATGCTAAACAATTCTTAGAACATGTAAACTATTTTAGGGGAAAAGTTTACTATGCAGAAGGAACTGTGAATATGCAACAGGCTGATGTAAGGGAAAAGGTATTTAAGGGGTATCCCTTAGAAATACTGAATATAATAGAATACATACTGAAGATAACAGTGTGCTCTAGGCTGAGTGCCAGGATGCACCTGGCCATAACAACCTTTGCTCTGTGGTCCTTGTCTCCTATTGTCCTTTATTAAACATTTTGGGTTTCCACAGGAGGGTGACTGTGTTTTTCACATTGGCCAAGGGGTCAGAACTCCCCCTGTGATCTCCTCCCTGGCACAGGGCCAGCTCTGCCCCAGGTCCCCCGGGCCTTTTTTCTCTGCTGCATGGCCCTGGTGTGTGCTCTGCTCCCTCCTGGCATCCCCACAGCCTGGCTCTCCACTCCTGCCACCAAGCATCCCTAGGAGCCAGATTAAAGAGGATTTAGCCCAGAATCACCAACATCACTTCTTCAAATAGTTAGGCTTCACAGTCATAAAATAGCAAGTTCTCCCTGGATTATGGCAGCACATTGCTGAGCCCAGGTAATCTTAAAACATACATTGCAGGGCTCTAATTTCCAGTGACTGTCAGGCACTTGTTGATATTTATGTGCTGTGTTGACATTTCAGATGTCCTGCAAAGACTTTCACATTGATTTGGACAGGACAGCTCACAATTTAAAAAACTAAGGATGTGAAAAATCATTGCAGCATGTCCCCATTGCAGTTTTCAGATGGGAGGCAAACATAATTCTAGATTCCCCTAGACTTTTACAATTTTGTGACTAAAATGAGACCAAGACCATTCAAAAGCATTCAGCTTTTGTGTCAATCTAGTTGGGAACATTGATAAATACCAAGAGTTTTTTAAAGCAGCACAATTAGGTTGGTGCTGAGCACCTTTGCAGGTCTCTAAATCAGCAGCTCAGCCTCTGTCTAGTCAGGGAACTAGGGCATCAAATTTCAAAGCTGAAGCTCTTTCTGTCCTTTGTGGCATTTTTTTCCCTGTTTAGGAAAGAGTTGCATAAAGAAATTACTGCTCAAGAGGAAAAGAAATAATTTTAATATTTGTATAGTTTACTAGGCTTTCACTTTTCATTTCCTTATTAGTTGAGAAACACTTGTAATACTTGAGCAGCCAGTGAGTTCACTTTATTAACAGTTCAAACATAATGTGAAGCCAATATATTTAATATTAGTTATTAACCTTCTGCAAATTTAAGCTGTATTTTGCTCACTTAATTAGATAAACTATATTGTTTTTCTCTTACTGGTTCCTCTCTTTAGTATGAGAGCATTAAAAGCACCATAGGGTACACTGTGTTTTAGTTGAGTATGTATTTTTCTATGAATTGTAAGTTGTTTAGAATTTTTTTCACCTTCACTATTCTTGCAATTCACAATAAAATATGTGATCCCTAATGCAACTTCTTTAAAAAGTGACTGCACCCAGCCTGTAACTAATTAATTATGAACATAATCTGCTCTAGTGATAGTTATTTTTTAACAAAGCTTTATAATGCAAATCATGGCATTTACATTTCTATTCAAGGGATGTCTACATTTAAAGCCTCACACAGGATATTGCCTTAGAATCAATTCACTACTTTCTCTTTTTCTTTTTCACCTTCTACTCTCTCCTTTGCAGTTCTCATTTGCTTTTGAAATGGAACAAAACATCGCTAATTTGGCTGGGGCCATTCTCCTCCTCGTGGCATTTTCCTCCTTTAGTCTCATTGCAGAGTGAGTAGATCAAGCTATTGAATGTAGAGGCAGAGAGCATTTCACTATACATGAAATGAAGGAAGATCCTGCTGGGACAGTCACCTTCAACATTGTGCATTCAGTCTAAATTTACAGTAATAGACTCATACTCAGAGGAGGCTTGCTGTGTTTGTTTGCAAACTAGTATGCAGTACTTACAAGTGTGTGGTTTTATTGACATATTCCTTTCCTTTCCTGTGGTTTTTAATTGAAACCCCCACTGCTCAGCCCAGCTCCTGGAAGTCAGAGAACAGAAGTTTTGCGTTTGGTTTAGCATTTAGACAAGATGAACACGGAGAGCAGAGTTCTGCTGCTCCATTAGGAAATGCACAGTTCAGGGCTGTTGGAGCTTTTGTTCTGATTAAGTGAGGCTCATGATATGGGTATGGAATTAACACTATGAAATCAGATAAATGACATGTGTATGGAATTAACACTATGAAATGAGATGAATGACATGTGTATGGCATTAACACTATGAAATCAGATAAATGACATGTGTATGGCATTAACTTATAAAATGAGATGAATGATGAAGAAAATGGCTTAATGTATAGATTAACATACAAATGAAGCAGTCATTTTAATAGCACTGGGTTTGGAAAAATTAGAATAAAAAAATTAGAAAATATTAGAATAAAAATATTAGAATTAGAAAAATATTTGCTAGGTGTCACGGACATATTTTATGAAAAGTCCTTTTGCTAGGATTTTTTCTCCTGAGAAGCTGAGAGGCCTCAGAAACAAAATGTAACCAATGGTTATCTGCTGCTGTGGAATGCAACAGGTGCATCTGGGATTGGCCTCATGTGGTTGTTTCTAATTAATGGCCAATCACAGCCCAGCTGTCTCAGACTCTCTGGTCAGTCACAAGATTTTATTATCATTCTTTTCCTTTCTATTCCTTTCAAGCCTTCTGATGAAATCCTTTCTTCTATTCTTTTAGTATAGTTTTAATATATCATTTTCCTTTAATATAATATATATAATAAAATAATTAATCAGCCTTCTGAAACATGGAGTCAAGGTTCTCATCTCTTCCCTCATCCTGGGACCCCTGTGGACACCACCACAGCTGGGAGGTGTTTGCTTCCTGCTGCTGGCTGTGTGTCCCCTCTGAGCGCTCAGGACGCAGCCTTGTGTCCATTCTGGTCACTCTGGATGAGCTGAGAGTGAGCCAAGAGCAGCCCTGTGTCTCATGGGGAAGGCCACATCCCTTAAAAATTACAGTGTCTTTCACTAATGCTGAAATAAAACAAGTCTAATACCAACAGATTACAAAATGCATATGCAAAACTGATGTGAACTGATAAACAAAAGTCAGGTAAATCTGAGATTTCATTTCCAGGCCCAGTAATATCACCTAAATTAGAATTCTGAGTTAGAATTCAAACTTACACTTTTGCCTTGTGACAGGAGTTAAAATCCATTGAAAGCATTTAGGAGCCCAGGGAATGGCATGAAGATGTGTCAGGGAGTATTTAGGGTAGATTTTGGAAAGGTTCTGATCCCCCAGAGGAGCTGGCACTGCCCAGGCTCCAGGGAATGGGCACAGCCCCGAGGCTGCCAGAGCTCCAGGAGGGTTTGAACACCAGGGATGCACAGGGGGGATTGCTGGGGGTCTGCAGGGACAGGGGCTGGCTTTGATCCTTGTGCATCCCATCCAGCTCAGGATATGATACCATGATTACCAGTACAGCTCTCATTTTACTAAAATAACAGAGCAACACAAATAACAGACAACTGTGTCAAAAAATGCAACCTGTGCCCACATACATCCAGCAGGCTCTGTGATCCTGGGCTAAAACAGGTCCTTTTCTTCCTACAATGAAAGGATTTGCTTGCTTGTACTCAAAAATGAATGGAACCAACTGGCCCTGGGTGCAGATGGGGAATTTGCTCTTTCAAGAATTCCTCCTGTTTCATTAACACCCTTCAGCAAAGTAGCCAGCAGAGTCTTTGCAGCACAGAAGTTCTGCATGAAAAAAAACCACACCACCAGCATTTGTCAAATAAATGTCTGGTAATGAATAACATAAAAGAGCCCATGTTCCTCAGTTGTAAATAAGAGAGAACAGAGAAGTGTGAAAAGAACTCTGCTAAAGAAACAATGAAATATTAATAAACTTGTGTAGGAAGCCTTGCTAGGTGAGGAATTAGACAAAACCATCACTTGCTTTCTTCATCCTCCCACAGGACCGTGCCTGCATGGATTGGTATTGACCTGTGAGACCAGGAGCACACACACAGACACACAGACACAGATCCATGAAGAACAACCCACAACTTCAGAGTCCAGATCATGCCACAGACCACTCCACAATCAGTAGGTTATGTGCATAGTACCATGACAATGAAAAACCTCCTATTTGTTCTGTCTAAAGCCTGGAAATCACGTATACCACATCCTGATAAATACGAATGTTCCTTTCTTTCTTTTGTTCTCATAGTTTTAATCATAACTGAAGAAATGACACAACCAGATATGAAAAGAAATAAGTGATTATATTGAAGTTGTCAAAAGATCCTGCAAATATCTGGAATTTTTAATAAGTCTACTGGTGAATTGCTGATTTTTTCCATAAGAAGCATATGACCAAATATATATTTACTGCATGTGTGCTGTGATGTGCACATGCACCCTGAATCCTTATCCTGGACCATGGATTAGGATACCTGAGAAGCAATTATTGATTATTTGGGAGAAAACATCCTCTTCAGGAGAACTAGAACCCCTCACTGAAGCCTGAGGGATTGAACTGGCCACTTGTTACTGGTAAATATTGACTGCTAAAAGGAGATCACAAAGATAACCAGGCTCTTTTGGTTTTCTACGTACTGAAACTGGAAGGTATAAAATTAATACCTTGTTTGAAGCTCTTTCTGACTGAAATGGTAAACCACTGATTTCACCAGTGGGATGCCAGAATATTTAAGAATTTGCAAATATCCCTGTCAATGTTGCTCATTATGCAAGAAATAAACTCTAACAGGATGACATGGTAAGGCAGTGTGTCTCTCCTTTGAGGGATAAGTGGGAAACTGCTGCCAGGAGTCCACTGAAATTCCAATGTGAGAAGCACTGCCAGCTGGCTGTCCACAACAAAATAAACAAAAAATCCCCTATTCTCTGCCTATCACTACAGGAGCAGCCATTTGGCTCAAGTCCATCCAAAATCAAATATCCAGCTGGAAGACAGTTCCCATTTGAGCCTTGAAGGGTTAAGGAAGGTGTGCAGGAGGTAAAAACAACTATTAGGTTATTATTGCATGAAAGAATTTGACTGGGGAGTAGCGGAAAGAAAAATCTCCCGTTGGACTGTGAATAGACACTTGGCAGGCAGGTGTGTGCTGGCCAGTAAGATGTGAAAGACAGCAAATGGAATAAAGAACCATTTGTCAGACTCTGGTGTTGGTGTTCTGCTGTATTTGCTGCATTTTTGCTTTATTATATAGACAAAAGCCTATTGTGAGCTAGATACTGTCCCAGTAAACCCATGTCTGGTTTAAAGGCATCATGTTCCCACTTTGTGGCATGGCTTCCAAACAAACTGTACAGAAGTGAGATGATCTTCCCTCAAAGGAGCTTTTAGTAGAGGAGATTGAGGGGAGACCCCAGAGCAGAGCAGAACCCCTTGAGGGGCAGGGATTGATCTCTGCTCTGGGCCAGGGACAGCAGCCAGGGAATGCTGGAGAGCAGGGACATGGGGAGGGTCAGGCTGGGGATCAGGGAAAGGTTCTGATCCCCCAGCGGTGCTGGAAATTCCCAGGGAATGGGCACAGCCCCGAGGCTGCCAGGGATGCACAGGGGGATTGCTGGGGGCTCTGGTTGTCAGGATCTGCTCACAGTGACCCTGAGAAGAGTTGGGAAGTCTCTTTTCCCAGCCTGGCACTCAAAGAAGCAGTCAGGGCTCTTCATTTCTCAGTCTCAAGGTTGTTCATTGTTCCTTATCTATAAAATTCTTTCTCCTGCCCTGCCAGGTCCATCCAGCAGGACAGTTCCAGGCACTCTGCCTGCCCCCAGGGCAGGGTTATGTCTTTATACTAAAAACTACCTGTACAATGTTTACAATTCCTTCCCAATACCCATCACCTGTGTTAGACACTGAGCTTCTACTCTAAACCAATCTGAAAGTGCCACCAGCACAGCAGAAGATGGAGGCCAAGAAGAAGAAGGAGAAAGGCTGGACACACCCAGATCCCTCCATCTTGCCTCCTGAACCCCCATTCTAGAAACTCCAAAATCTACTTTTCCACCCCGTGATAACTTCACTATTATTCTACTTAAACTTTTGTGGCTTGCTGGTCTTCATCTAAGGTTGGTAATTTGCTCCACGGGTCATAATCAAACCCACAGGTGTTCTGGGCTCTGTGCCAGGGTCTCTGAGCCCCCTGGGCAGGGGTCCTGGGTGTCCTGGACAGCCAGAGGGATGTGCTGGGTTCCCACATCTGGGCAGCAAATTTTAATTACAAACTTGAAAATGCATGGCTGTCAGGAAAAACCACCCCTCTGGCTCTGAGCTTCATCCAGGTTAGGCACTGGAGCCACAGTTGTGGATTCCTGATCTCACCTGTGATTGTTTTCAGTTTAAATTCTGCTGTTGATGCAGCACTTGTGGGTGGTGCCTCACTGAGGGAATGGACACAACACAAGGTGGGTTCTGGTCACATTCAGAATCAAGAACTTGCTGTCTTTACAGCTGGCAGAAAACTAGAGTGGGAAAGAATTCCAGAAACACAGGAAGATAGCTGCCTGTTGGGGAAAAAATGTGTTGGAAAAGGCAGAAAATGCAGCCCTGGGTTAAGATGTTTTCCATTTTTTTAGCAAGGTTTGAGCAAAGAGATTGAACCCATGATGCCACTGCTTGCATGGCTCCCATATTTGGGCATCAGTTCCAATCAATTCTTTGAAAATAAATGACAGCTGAATAAATGACTGATGATAAACTCCAGGTTTATTCTTATTTTTCTCTAATGATGGTTTTATCCTCTCAATTTATTTATGATAATTTAAATATTCTACCTGCCTGCTCTATAATGCAGACTTATTATACCGTCTCATTATTGTGAAAAAGATCCACACACAGCCCCCCCTTCCAAGTATTTAAAATAAAATGCAACCTAGGAAAAAAATATCTATGCTGATGACCTATATTGCAGAGTATATTATTTCTCTTTCTCATGTATGGCAACAGGATTGGAATACCTGATTTATTCTTTATTTAGAGTTCAAAAGGAGGCTTATTTGGAAAGTAACAGACAAAACTTTCTTAGCTGAATCCTTAAAGCTTTTCTACAGTGCAACATGTGATGCTGTACGAGGTCTCTGACCTGTTCTAGTTGTCCTTCATAGAGACAAAGATCCTCCCTTCCCTCCCATAGATCAAACTGAAGGTGGAATACAGTTACCTAGTAAAAATAAAATAGACAGTGCTCTAACACATCACATTTCATGGCTGAAAAGGAACCAGACTTCTTAACAAATCTGCATTTAAATCCCCTGCCCATGATAAATGCTATGTTTTCCATTTATCTTGAAATGGACATGTTACCATGGTTCCAACTCCAAAATCTGAAGCAAACATTCAGTCATAAAACTTCAGCAGAGGATGGATAGAAGGACCTGCTTCTACTCAGATATCTCAGCTTTCATGGATTGCAGGGGACCTTTCTGCCTATGCTGGGACACAATGGCAGATCTTTTCCACCTATGATATAAATTTAGACACAAATTTTAAAGGGAATTAGAAAGAACTCTAGTTCTTTGCATTTCCCTCTTCAAACCAATTCCATCCTCTAAGGATGGATGTCTGTATAGTCTAATAAAAGCCAGGTGATGATTTCAGGCCAAGAGGCTGGGCAGAAAGTCCTGTCCTCCTGAGCTGTGGCTCCCCAGGGTTGGAGTTGTCTCAGGTTTTAATGCCAAGGTCCCCTGGACCCCCAGAATTTCTCTCACACCCATTTCTGGTCTCCAAGATCCTCCCTCAGCTGAGATCTTATTTCCAAGACATCTTCACAAATCTTCTTTCTGCACAAACTCCTCCTTCCAGATCTGACCTCCCCAGCCTCCACAGTGCCTGTGCAGAAGCACGATGTGTGCTCAGCCTCCTTTTTGACAGTTCTGTGTCATGTCTCTGGAAGATCTGGGACATGTCACTTTTGTTTAGTCCCATTGTCATTAAAATTAACAGGCAGTCCATGTTGGGTGCAGTTAGCAAGGAGAAGACTTCTTGAAAGTTCAGAAGTTTAATTTAGATTATCTGTCTATTTGTGCACATACTCCCAATTATCTGCTAAGTGTTAGCGTTCCCAATTTGAGCTAATTTTTTGCCTACAACAAAGAATTAATATATTTCCTTCCTTCCTTCCTTCCTTCCTTCCTTCCTTCCTTCCTTCCTTCCTTCCTTCCTTCCTTCCTTCCTTCCTTCCTTCCTTCCTTCCACTTTACTTTCAAATTATAACTTTGATGGCAGTCTACTTTTGGATTACTCCACCCCTGTATTAGAGAAGCCAGAACTCCCTTGTTCCCAGGATTTAAGAATTATGAAACTACTTATATCCACCTAATATAATGACATTTATTTGAAATCTTTAACACTCTACTTGTCAGGTCCAACATGGGTTCGCTGTAGGTGAATAAATAGGATAATCTTGACATGAACATCCCTGGGGCCAAGACTGTGCCTGAAACTCTAAAAATCTCCTGTGAGTGCCTGATGCACAGCTCCAGCAGCAGCAGAGGCCATCCCATGGGCTCAGGCTCTGGATTTGTTCTCCAGCACAGCCCCTGGACACATCCTTCCATGTATCCAACAGCAGCTGGGACAGATCCTCTCCTAAAAGTGAGGGAACCCCTTCCAGCTCTGTGGAAGCTGCTGCACAATGATATAAACATCACCAAGTC
The DNA here is from genome assembly GCF_037042795.1 of Molothrus aeneus. Classification (NCBI taxonomy): domain Eukaryota; kingdom Metazoa; phylum Chordata; class Aves; order Passeriformes; family Icteridae; genus Molothrus; species Molothrus aeneus. The sequence goes on from NC_089656.1 coordinate 4,649,786, forward strand.
TCGATTTTAAAATGTTAATTTATCTTCCCAAATTACCACACTCACATATGGCTCATAATTGCAGTATCATGGAGTGTCAATTGAGCAAAACAGATGTATTTTTCAAAAAACTGTGACACTGTTTGCAAAAGCTCTCTATTCTCCATGGGTGCACATGCTGCTTCTACCTTCTGCTCCAGTACCTACATATTGATACTGCTCAACTAAATGCAGATTTTTCTGCTTCGAGAATATACAACATTAACATTCAGGGCAGCAAATCACTTCATTCTGAGAGAGTTTAGATGTGGATAATGCTGAATAAGCCAGACAAAATAAATGCTTGGGCATGAAGGGGCAGACCAGGACTTTCTATGGAGCCCACAAGAAACCTGAACCAGAATATTCTGATATATTAGATTACTCATAAATTAGGAAAAAGCTAATGAAGTACAAAATAGCTCCAGGTATGGTAGTTAGGAATGACAACTTTGGTAAATTAGAATCTTGTCCCATTAGGTTTTAAATTTGTGACTTCCCAGAGCACATCTCTGGTAGCTGCTATGAAGTGCTGAATTGCTCTGAAACTACTCCATTGACCTTAACAAGCTTTAATTCTGCTACCAAGGAGGTACCAAACGTGTCTAGGACACATTTTCATCCTGTGTGGAAGGTGCTGATAGTCAGCTCTTGATTAAATAATCCTGGAGCTCTGGTCCCATCTTCCTGCCTGGAAAAGACTTTGCCATGCATTAGCTGTGTAGGATTAGCAAGCAGGATTTCTTTGCTACATGGACACCATTTTCCACTGAGGAAACTTCAAGGAATTCAGAGTTTTTTAGTGCATTCCAACTCATAGGAAATTATATATATATGGAATTATATATATATATATATATACACATATATATATATTTCCATATATATATCATTTTATATATATATATATAATTTATATATATAATTTATATCTATACATAATATAGATTTTATATATTGTTTATATTTATATTTATATTTATATTTATATTTATATTTATATTTATATTTATATTTATATTTATATTTTTGGGTGGAAGATGTTTGATAAATTCCTAAATTTTCCCTTCTAGGCTCACATTGGATTTGCTTATTTTTCAGACAACTTCCTCCTTGTTTCTTTACTTTTTTGAAGGAAGGAGAGTTTATCTAGATTTCAGAAGTGTAGAAGCTTTTCCTTTCTGTTTTGGTGGTTTGATTTTTATTTTTTAATAGGGATGGATATTCCTGAACTGTTTGTAGTTTCTCCTGGACTATTTTTAATATTAGCTTTAAGAAAAGATACATTTGTAAATGGCACTGTTAAAGAAATTGACTGCATGATGGCTTTAACTCCGTTTTGTGAGAGATGCCCACTTTCAAAAGCTGCAGGAAAAACACCCCAGATCTCCATTGTAAATAATGTTACACTGAACTAATTTCTCTCAGTTATCATTCTTAATTGCTTGCTGTGCAACAAGTCCTAGTGTTCCATAAATCAAAAGCAGGCTCCTGCAGTTAGTTTTTGATCTGTATTACATTAAAGTTTAGCTCTCCAGTGGCTCAGAATGAGTTTTTCATTGCATTTCTGTCCATCTCCATGTCTTTTCTTGCAGCAGAATTTATAGCAGGGTCTTCTCCATACAAAGAAGGATCTCAAGGTGCTGGATGCAGAAGTGCCTGAGGAACTGGGATTTACTGCAGGGCTCCTTTGGGGCAGGTGAAGTGGGACTGGGCCCTGAACCCTGATGCACAAGCTGGATTTTCTCACCGGATACAAGCTGAAATAATAACAAAAACCAAAAAAGAAACAAAAACAAACCCGAAACAAAAACAAAAACTCAAAACAAAACACAAAAAAACCAAAAACAATTCAAAAAACCAAAAACAACACAAAAACCCAAAAACAACACAAAAAAACCAAAACCAACACAAAAAACAAAAACAAAACAAAAAAACCCAAAAAACCCCACAAAAAAACAAAAAACCAAACAAACAAACAAAGAAAAAAAACAAAAAACCCAAACAAAACCAAAAAAACCAAACAAAAAAACCCCAAAAAAACCAAACCAAAATACCAAGACAACAGAAAACAAACAAACAAAAAACAAAAGCAAAAACAAACAAAACAAACAAAAAACCCACAGAAAACCAAACATAGCAAAATTACTTTTATAAGAATATGATTCTCGTAAATAAAAATGTTTAAAATATATAGCACTACCCTTCCTCTTTACTAAGCATATGGATTCCTTATTTTTTTTAACTTTTGGCATTTTTTAAAAACATTTTTAACTGGGGCTCTTCTCAGAGGAGATTGTGCTTAATTCAGTGGGAAGAGGATGAGAGCATGGCCCAGCTCCCTGCAGACCTGGCAGGGCTCTGTGGGATGGGTCCATTGTCCCTGCCCAGCTCTGCCCCTCTCTGGGAGCTGCTGGGGCGGGAGTTCCTCTCCTGGGTGTGTTTGGGGAACTTCCTGCCCATCTCGGGGTTTGTTTTTCTCTGATGTGGGTATGGTAATGTCAGCTTTGTCTCCAAGCATTTGCAAAACACAACACAGTGTGGGTGGTGTTATTATCACAATATCATTTCGCTTCAGACTGCTGAAACATGTTTTTAACTCCTTTAAATTTACAAAATACCAAATCATACTTGGCATGAGCCGTTCCCAGTACATAAAGGCACAGTGAAAGCACCCTCACTGCCAGGAACAAGTTCCCCTGCCCACTGCTGTACTTTAGAATACAACATTTTGTGTCTGAGAGCCTGATTTTCCCTGTTGGAATATCAGCAATGCAGATAAGACTCTATATTGCCACCTTTTATAGTTTGTGCCATTGAAAATCTGGGATACAACTGCAGATTTTTATCCTCTCTGTCCTATCAGATATGAAATTGTGAACCTTCTCAAAATGTCACTGCTGGAAACAAAAGGCAAAACTGATTTTTATTTTATTTTTTACTGTGTAATGTGTTATCATCCACTCTGTGGCTCAATTCAATTTTTACAAGGCTTCCTTATGAGGTGCAAGAAACTGATTTATGAGTCCACATTAAAGCCTCCTTCACTCTTGAGATTCTGGTTAAATATTATATGATATGACACAAGTATATTGAAAAATAGAGTTTCAGCTTATTATGGGCTTTCTCTTGCTACCCTTGCAGCACATTCATTTCAGATTGTACAGAATGCCCTATGTTTCTATTTTTTGTGTATCTCTGGTAAATGTGAGAGTTCAATTTGATACACAGCAATATATTCCCTCTCAAACAAAAGTTACCAGATAAGATCCTAGGAAAAGTCTTCATCTTGTGGAAATGCCTAATGCATTACTTTGGGTGAGTAAAGTGACTATTTTATCACATGCTATTATGGATGAAACTTTTATTCTGGGTGTCTTTCTGCGAGATGAAGACCTGTGATAGCACATTCCAGACAGATTCAGTAATACACAGCTACAGGGAGCTTTACACATCATTACTTGGATCAGCATCTCAAAATCTGTATGAGTAAAAGAAAAGCTTGTTTTATTCTTGTCTTGTGTTTGTACACAGCACAGATTGTTCCTAGCCCTTCCATGGCCACAGAAATGCCTCACAGCTCCTGTTCAGGTTGGGCTTCTGACTCCAGGAAGGTTTTGAGTGAAAGGACCCAACATTTCCCCACTGCAATTGAGGAGCAAACCAGCAGGGATGGAGCTTGAAGGAAAATCAGAGAGAATCATGGAATCCAAAGAATGATTTTAATTGAAAGGGACCTCCAAGCCCACCCAGTGCCACCCCAGCCATGGCAGGGACCCCTTCCACTGTCCCAGGCTGCTCCAGCCCCAGTGTCCAGCCTGGCCTTGGGCACTGCCAGGGATGCAGGGGCAGCCCCAGCTGCTCTGGGCACCTGTGCCAGGGCCTGCCCACCCTGCCAGGGAACAATTCCTCATTGCCAAGATCCCAGCCAGCCCTGCCCTCTGGCACTGGCAGCCATTCCCTGGGTCCTTCACAGCTATGGACCAGATCTCACCTTAATGAAAGACTAAACCTATTGGAATAAAACACACAAGACTCTACTTCCTTCATGCAGGAAAAAGCCTCTTTTTTATTCACATAACTCATTTTTGTAAAGTTTTACAGACCTTGTGTGTGCCTCCAATTGGTCAGTAGGTTTCTTGCCAATTACTCTACGTCACAGACATCTTTTATGGAAAAATCCTTTCCTTAGGATTTTTTCTCCTGAGAAGCTGAGAGGCCTCAGGAACAAAATGCAAACAATGGTTATCTGCTGCTGTGGAATGCAACAGGTGCATCTGGGATTGGCTCATGTGGTTGTTTCTAATTAATGGCCAATCACAGTCCAGCTGGCTCAGACTCTCTGTCTGAGACACAAGCCTTTGTTATCATTCCTTCTTTTTCTATTTTTAGCCAGCCTTCTGTTGAAATCCTTTCCTCTATTCTTTTAGTATAGTTTTAATATAATATATATGATAAAATAGTAAATCAGCCTTCTGAAACATGGAGTCAGATCCTCATCTCTTCCCTCATCCTCAGACCCCTGTGAACACCATCACAGCTCTATTGGTTAGTAAAAGGTATTTTACTTGTCCATCAAATCTCTCTATTCTTCAATTGGTTACATATTTTCTTCACTGATTCTCATGGGATAGATTTCATGTTTATCCAGATTCTGGTTGTTTTTCACCCAGGAATGCTCACATCAGGATTGTTTTCACATGGGAACTTGCAAAGTGCCAGCTGCAATTAGCAGAAATGACCAGCACTGATCTAACAGAGCAGGCCTGATTTCATGAGACCTTCCTTTTATAACTTCTCCATCTTACTACAACACTAAACCAAGAGGAAGTTCACATTGCAGAGTGATTTCTCCAGGAATAAATAAAGATAACACCTCCATGAGGGATGTGTGTGCTCAAGGAAGCCACTTGATGCCACTTTAAGAATGGTTTGTGACAGATTTACTAAAGAGCAGCTCTGCATGGAGGAGCCATGGAAAGCCATGTAGGCTGGGGGAATAATTCACAAAGGAGCTGGTACCTGGGAGGTGAACAGCCTTGCCCCACTGTACATGGGTGTGTTCACATTTCCCTCATTGCATGCCATGGTCATATCTGAAAATAGCATAAAATAGACCTAGGAAAGATGAATAATGTTGAAACTCTTGGAATAGCTGCTCTGGTGAGGGAGGCTGAGCAAACCAAGGTTCTCAAACTGCAGAAAATAAGGCAAAGTAAATAAGAAAGTAAGGACTAGAAAATAAGAAAGTAAGGACCAGATCTTACAACAAAAAACTGATAAGGGAAGAGGTTAAAGAAGGAAATAACACCTTTTTCTGCAATGCAGAATTCAAGCTGTGCCAGGAGGTGCAAGAACTTACACAGGTTCAAAGAATAGATGCACAAGTGACCTGTAATTATGTGCTTAAAGCTGGCCATTGATATGATGATCATGATGCAATTTTTGCCTCAGAATGTCTTTAAAGAGCATTTGTCCACAAGCTGGAAGCTTGTACCTGGGAAAACAGTCATAAATAACTGTTTGCTCCTTCTCTCTCCCTAAGTGATGTCCCTTTTGCCTGAATCAGGCTTGGGATTTTCTGTCCACCCTTCTGCATGAATTTTTTGAAGTTGAATTTTTAGCTCTCCTAATCTTCTTGTCATAGTCAATTGCAGATGCATTCACAGCATGTTAGAGTTAAATCACAGGTGCTCTTAATTTAAAAAATATTAGCATACTACATAATTAATTAGACTTTTACACTTCAGTGAGTTTTGTTTCCCCAAAGAAAATTGAGCATAGAGAATATAATTTGATTTAACTTTTTGTCAAGGTTTAATCTACCTGAAACATTGTTATATTTCAGGAGAAGTCTAAACTACCTAGATCTTGTCAGAATTTCCTTAGTGGGAGCAACATTTATTTATTTGAATGTTAAAATGAAACTAAGTCGTTTAAAAAGAATGCTTTGTGTCTTTCAAATCCAAAAATCCTGAAAAATATGCATATGGAAAAGCAAGGAATACATTCAGGCAGTATCCAAGACATGTGAGTTGTCAGTATGTGAAACTTGTGACAGAAATGGTAATTCTACCAGAGATAATTAAACACTTAAGATGCAAAATTAAAAGGAAAAGTTGAGAGAAGTGAAGAAAACAAATGTTTCAAGAGTTGCTAAGTGGGCTTTTTTTTCAACTGCAACAAGACTCAGAGCACTTGAGGAGTATGTGCAGGCAAAAAAAGATGGCTTTTTATATAAATGATTGGAGGGGAGGGCTAAAAATACTAATAAAAGAGTTCCAGTCTTTGATGGTACAAAGACTGAGTAGCAAAACATCAGCTCCAAATGTGTTGGATGGCATAAACTATTGATTTTGTGAATAGAAGGCAATTGAGAGAACTCATATAGAGTGATTAAATCTGGGAAAAATTCTCTAGTTCATCAGTTCAATGCAAGGTATTATTTTTAATAATCACCAGGTAAACAGCATTTTTTCACAACTACAGCAAATAAACCAAAATATCCCTGTGTTATAATATAATTTATAAACATTTTGCCCCTGGAGGACCACTCATTCCAAATGAATGTTTTGTTGTTAATTTTGAATTTTACATCTTGCCATAAGGAGGCTTGGGAAGAGAGAAACATTCTATATTTTTCAATATTTAGACAAAGCACTGCCTCCTCCCATGACCATAACTCCCTGTAGCCTAGTTTATCTTAATCTGACTGGAATGAAAAATTTCTCAGAGGAGGAACCAAATATATAATTTGAATAGAGATTATTAAACAGCAAAAGCATTCAAAAATCAACTTTTCTGTCCTGGGAATACCAGTATTTTTGAAATGTTATTCAACAGTTTTTAACACAAAGTACACAGAATTGGCTTCTGTGGCAGTGACCAGGAAAATGGGATTTTTTAGTGGATAAAACCTATCCTGTTGAGCTAAAAGGCATTCTCTGCCTTTCCCCCCCACCCTCTTCTGTTTCATTCCTTGATGTGCTTTTTCATAGAGTGGAACACCTTCAATAAACAGGTGATGAGTTCCCTGTCCTGCTCCCACTTTTCCTTTATAGTGGTTGGAGAATTACTGGGATATGAGAATGTGTCTCTTGTGTAAAACCACTCGTGTAGAGAAGGGGTGAATTTTGTGTGACCAGCACATCTTTCAAAGCACCACTGCTGTCTCTTAAAAACCCTTGAAAATCTGTCCCAGGAAGCTGCTCCAAGGGCCAGAGCAAGAGAGCCTGATCTGAGCTCCAAGCCCAGCTTTGCTACTTCATATTCTCATTGGCACCAAGTCCCCAGCAGATGCACTTAAATAAAATCAGCTCAGCCCCTCTCTCCCCCACCCCATTCTTTGCCAAGCCAGCCAAAAACTTGTTCAAGAATAATCACACATTTGAACAGAAAGGCAGACAGGACTTTATTTGCCTATTTTCAGTGGCACATTGCAGCAAAGACTGTAGTAGGATTACAATGCTATTCCAGGTCATGAGTGCTTCAAAACCATTCATTGTTAATAAAAACACTGGGAAAAGTTGCCACTCTGTGCTTAGCAGCTTTATAAAGTTCATGTCTTCTTTCTGTCAAAGCTCCTTATGCAGCAAATAGTACTTGTCTGCATGACTGACTAAATCCTCCAAAATTTACTCTTTTTAAATCAGATGAAGCTGGTGTAAAAATCAGTAAGACAGTGCTTCTCCTTTGTCTTTTTCTGCAGTCAATATTTAGGTATTTAGCTCCATTTTAAAGTTAAATGAGTTTTCAATCACACTGAATGTCAGCAAGAGTTCTTATTGAGGAATTATTAAACATGCAGCATGTAGGTTTATCAGGGTGAACCTGACAGGTTGGGTGACATTTGCTCAACTCAGGATGTCATTACAGCCAGAATGCCAGGCCAGAATGGAATGCATGGCAAAGAAATAAAGAAAAGTGTTACACATATGTATTTATTTTGATTTTGGTGGTGTTTTTTCACTGGCTGCAATCCCCTTCCTGGTTCCAGCACAGGTAGAGCTCATTTCCTCTCAGGAGCTGGCACAGTGCTGTGTTTGGGATTCACAATGGGAACAAATTTGAGCTCCCCTCAACTCATAGGAATTTGAAAAGTGGGCAAATGATTTTGCAAGACCAATTTCCATGGAAGAAAATCTGGTCAGGCAACTCCACAGGAAGGTGTTTAATCCAAGATGCTGATATTTGAAAACATTGCCCACAGGAAAATATGACCTTGGTGTGACCGTGTTCACAGGGGTCTCAGTTTGAGGGAAGAGATGAGGATCTGACCCCATGTTTCAGAAGGCTTGATTTATTATTTTATCATATATATTACATTAAAACTATACTAAAAGAATAGAAGAAAGGATTTCATCAGAAGGCTGGCTAAGAATAGAATAGGAAGGAATGATAACAAAGGTTTGTGGCTCAGACTCTCTGTCCGAGCCAGCTGACTGTGATTGGCCATTAATTAGAAACAACCACACGAGACCAATCCCAGATGCACCTGTTGCATTCCACAGCAGCAGATAACCATTGTTTGCATTTTGTTCCTGAGGCCTCTCAGTTTCTCAGGAGGAAAAATCCTAAGGAAAGGATTTTCATATAGGATGTCTACAACACCTTGGACTGCAATTCTGGCTACTGCTGCTCGCTTTGGGGAAAAGTTGAATTTTAAGTGCTAACAAAAATGGGGTGCTAATTTTTACTAGGTTCCAGTCTTCCATCTTTTGAACAGATGTCTTGGGTATCACTTAAAAATTACAAAGTTTACTTCAAAGAGAAAGAGGAACATTCTTTCAGGACTTGGATCTTCATTTTGTCCTTCTAAAATAATCTCCAGCCTATGAGAGGCTGGCTTACTAATGGCCATGCTGTATCTTATTTCATCAGAAAGCACTTTAAGCATCCACAGCTTAATTACAGATCTATCAAGGAATCACAGGAATTAGAGGTGGAAGAGGCTTAGTTCACCACTTAGGCCTGCTAATGCAGGAATTTCTCTAGAGCATATTTATTCTTCTTCTGTTTCTCAGGTCCATTTTCAAATGGAAGGGTCCCACTAATGCAGAAGTTCCTCTGGAGCACACTTAGTCCTCATTTGCTTTTCAAGCCTATCTGAAAATGGATGTAGATGACTAAAGCATTAACTTTGATGCTGCAGAAACATTCATGTCAGGGGACTTGCTTTGGCCATTTTGGAATATATTTCCTGGTTTAGGTAATTTTGCTACATGTGTTGTATCTCTTCACCTTCAAGGTAATTCCTTTTAATTTATACCATTACTCGGAGTAAAAAGCCAATAGATATTACTACAAGTAATGTCTCTCCTCTAGATTTTTAGTAACCCTCACGTTTGAAGGTAGTTATAACATTTTTCTCACTGAATTAATTCTTTATTAATTAATAAAAATAGAATAAAATATTTATGCAAAACCCTTCAGAGTGCAAGTGAGCAGAGATGCCCAGAAAAAGAATAATAGGAGCAGGTACAGAATAAAGTAATATTAAAAACAAGGAAGATGGGTTGAATTCTGTCCTGAGAAGTGTCTGGTTTATTTATTATTTCAGACTATTGGTCTTTCAGAGAAACATTAGTATGTCCAGTGACTTGATAATGACAAATGAGATCAAAGATGGTCTAATCAAGAGCTAAGTGTTAAACCAGCATGGAATGTGAAAGCAGTGTGTGAACTAATTTTAATAGACACCAGTTGTCTGGTTTGGGTTATTTCTTTGCTTTCAGTTGCAAGGTTGTTCTACCAAAATGATTTTCCATGAGGCTGGTGACAGTCTCATTTTTCACTATCAAGCAAGTCTGCAATATCAATTACATTCTATCTTATTATAAAGCTGTCTGTTCCAACACTCCACTCTGATATTGTTAGGGGGAAATAGCATCACAGAATACTTTGAGCAGTGAAAGATTCACTTCTTTAATAACATTTCTATAAATATACTTTCAGAACGCAGTATTGTCAAAGGCAAATAATTTTAAATAACATAATCTGATACACCTAAGAGTGTGTGGTACAGATAAAATAGAGATGTAATAGGCTACTCTTCCTGTCCAGCCACCTGGACTCCAGAGATGCACCCTGGAGGGTAAATGACTCCAAGGAAGCACTGGGCCTCTAAATTTTGGCAATCCCTGTGACAATCACATATCCTCTGAACAGAGAGAGACACAGGATTTTCCTGGGAAGCTGTGAGAAAGCTCAGAGAAAGAATTAAAACAATTATTATCTCAATCTGTGCACCTAGCAGGCAATCCCTGTTTGTCAGAGATGTTTACAAGAAGGAGTTGTCCCTTCTTGACCAACAGGTGAGAGAAGATTCCTAAAGGCCAATCAGGTGTTAGGTCCACCAATGTTTCTATAAGAACTGTGGATTTCTAATAATAAAGTGCCTTTTCATGCCTTCTGATGGAGTCTCTATATCACCTTTGTCTGTCCCTGATACCCCTTTGGTGATAACTGGTGACCCCCTTGGTGATAAATCCCCAAATAGCAAAACAGACCTTGAGGCTTCTCCAGTTTCCACCAGCTTTGGCCAGACTCAGACCTTGATTTACTCCAAGGTTAGGATCTCATGTCAGAGTCTGAGAGACCAAATATGACATTTATATATAAAGCAAATAAAATGCTTATGACCTTCACTGTTCTTAATTTAAATGTTTGTATAAATCACATCCACAAAGCTTCCTGAGCTGTATGGAATTGCCTTCCCAGGCTGTGCCTCTCACGTTTCTTACAAAACAAATTAAATTAACTCTTTAAGAGGGAGAACCGTGATCCCCCTCACATCCAGCTGTGTCTGGAAGAGGGTTCCAGTTGCCAGCTGCCCTCCCCTGGCAGCAGTGGGGGTCACCAAGGATGCAGGAGCATCCTCTGAGCCACTGGTGCAGAGCAGGAAGGGCTCATGGAGGAAACTGCTTCCTCTTACACAGCCATTCATAGATAAGTCTGGGGTTCATCCTATAGAGAATTGGGGCCCTCCATGTAAAGTTTAACACCAACTATCAATTCAAACAATCACATTTCATTAAAAAAAAAAAAAAAAAGAACATTGCCAGCAATGCTGCAGCCACTGCCTTCTCCAGCTGTGCTAGTGCAGTCCAGCTCAGGGCAGAGAGTCAGAAAATACAGAATATTTCCATGATACTCTTTAGTGCCATGTCAAAGCACTGTAGATTTTGCTCTCTGACTGAAATACATGGTTTCCTTTTTCATAAGGTATTGACACTTTCCAAAGGAACAACCAATTTTTGTGACTAATTTCATTTCTCTGGAAATGTAAACCAACCCCAAACTGACTAAAAGCACTTTCAAGGGAAAGCTTTGGACCAGCTGGGTTATAATACAGTAAGTTGCATATTTGCAAGGTTTTCAATTTTTAAAAGATTTATTAGCATGTTGCTTTCAGAAAGACTTTATCTCCAATTATTGCCTTGTGCTAAGGGATTATGTTTAGTGCATTGTGGCCAGGTTTGATAGAAATTAGAGACAGTTCTTAAGAATTACTGACAGCATTGAGGAAGGAAAATGAATTTTGTAACACAGCGAATGCTTTCATATGTGTGACTCCCATTAATGTTGGCGAAAATTCCTCAGGCTCGAAGCCCTGAGCCTCAAATTGGATTCTAACACATTTCAGCATTCCTGCTTATGCATCCTAAACAACATATGCTACAACATTAATGAGGCCCTTAATTACAAACAGCATAAATGGACAGAAGAAACATGATTTATACCAAACTCATATAAAGCCCATTGCTACAGATACAGTGTAGGACCTGTAAAACTCCTTATGCATGTTGGTGTTAAACTGATGTCTCTGAAAAGATGGTAAGGGTCAAAACAACCTCCTGCTCATCCATTTATCATTGTAAAATGCAGATATCTGGTAGCTTGACAGATCCAATGGTGAGATAAAAAGTAGCCTCTCTCAGCTTGAAATTCAGCTAACAGGAAAGCAGGGAAATGTTTTGTACTTATTTACTCAAACATTGGGTTTAAATTAGCTGGGTATTGTCTGTCAAAATGCATCAAACAACACAGTTTGAGAGGATTAATCCCTCATACATGATGGATCCAGACTGAGCAAACTGCTTGTGTTGTTATAGCAGCTCTCCAGCACCTGATGAGAAGCAGAGTGAGAGATGAGGGTTTATTCACTGAGCCAGGTGATTCATTAAAGATGGTATGAAAGATGTCTCACTCTGGGGTTCCTGCCCAAGGCTGGAGAGCAGTAACAGGTTTGTTATCAGCCATGCTCAGTCTGTCACCTGGTTTTATGTTTTGAAATCAAATAAAAGGCAAAATCTTGTGTCTTACAGTATCTGGGCCCAACTGGAAAACACAAAATGTCACAAATATTTCCATGCAGCAGAGACAATGTGGATCTAACCAGGCACTTCTCACCCAGCTGCAGATAGTGCCTGTTGAGGTAACCTGCATGTCTGGAGACACAATAACTGATAGAAATACTGGTGCAATGAAAACAATGAAGAGAGGTCCCCAAAATGAAACATTGGATCTTTTGGTAAGCATGCAAAATTAAGTATTTCAAACATAAAATTGCAGGTCTGTGACAAAGAATATAGGTCTTGCTTACAGGAGAGGACATTTATCTGTCCTAGGAAACAAGGGTCCTGTTAGGAGCATGGAAATCCTCATGGCTCTGAAGACCTGAGCTTGTAGCAAAATAGGGAACACTGAGTAGATCCTTAGACATAACAGCCAGGACAGGAGCAGACTGGAAGAAAAAGATCCTATTTTTTCAGTCCTGACAAATTAAAAAACCCATTTGTGAATGTTGTGCCTGCTTCTTGTATCTGCAGAAGGACATTGAAGGGTTGGAGACATTTCAAAGAAGGACAGCACAAATAATTAAAACGCTGTCTAAGAGAAAAGCTCTAATTACTCAGCAGTTATTGGGCTCAAAGCAACAATTAATTCTGGGGAAACCTATGCCCTGTACAACACTGGAGTCAAGACTAAAGGATTGCAGTAGTTTCTCTTATACTTGGAATTTAATAAAAGCTGCTTTTACACAAAATTATTGCTTCCTTCTCAGTGCCTTCCCTTGCAATGTTTGCCATTTTTTTCTGGAGCAGGTGTGCAAAATGATGGAGGACTTTATTGTCCAAAGGAAGATACTTCTAATGTGATGTATCTTCTAAACTTGAGGATATATTTTTTTTTTTTAAATCATTCATATTGACTGATGTTTCCTACTCCACATTCACTGGAGGTTTTCTAGCAGCATTCCTCTGACAAGAATCCCCAGCCCAGCTGAGTTTTATAGAGCAATGTACAATTGCCTACAAAAAGTTCCTGCTCAGAAAGCTGCAGGACTTTTCCCCAGGAGGCTTCAGTTACTTTAGTAGGAATCTTTCTGCCTAAAAAGTACCTAAAGAAAAAGTAAAATTCTTCTCAATGTGAGCTTCAAAAGTGAAATGAAGTTTATTTCCAGTGTTCTCAGGGATGCTGTTTGATACACAGACTTTAACAAAATTAGCATTCTTCCTTTTGCAGACAGAAATCTGCTTTCCAAACTGTAAACTTTGGGATTATCCAGATCTGTCTTTCCTCCAATCCTGCATACCTTTACTCTCAGCAGTTCTTCTCCCCCATTACTGCTCCAGCTGGCACCAACTTTGGAACTCAGTTCTGTTCTTTATCCAGTCTTTATATAAAGAATATATTTAAAATATTAGCACATGTAACAATCAAAGATATTCTTATTCTTAAATATAAATGTTTGGTAAAATGCTCTTTGGTACAATGCAATTTTAGGCAGATAAATATATAAAAACTGTACAAAAAGCAACATGACTGAAGAATGAGAAGTATAAAAAGCACGTGAAATAAAATCATTTATTCCTGATAAAAACATTTCTCTCACTAGGGAATACAGATGCAGTTCTACATGTCATTATTACATGCAGAATGTTTGCTCTGCAAGTTTTTACCATGGAACAAAATGTGTAGATAAGAAAAATATAAAAACTCATAGCAATGAAAACCTGTTATTACTGAGGTTATTAGCAAAACTATTTCTGATTCAAATTATGTTAACTTCTACGTTTATTGCACAGTGATAACCTTCCTTTCTTGTGGCCTCTGCTACCTTGAGATTTGAGAACAAAATATTGTTCTGGAACAAGTGTTCTGAGATGGCTCTAACAGAAGCCATTTGTACACAAAAACTGCCTTTTTTACCTCAGGGTCCAAAGGATTTCGTGTATGTTAGACAAAATATTTTCTTTTAAAGACACCGGCAGCACGGATTTGGTTGTTGAACTCACCTGGGAATGAACTTTCTGTGTTTCCAGTGATAGGCTGATAGTGGTAGTGAAAATCCAACCCTTTCCTGCTTGGAATGCCACCACCCTCAGCTCCAGGAACTGCTGGATATTCATTATTTGATTCAAACAGTAAAATTCTCAAACTCATCTTTATTCAGGTCCCAAAAGTGATAGACTCCTTATATCTGTAAAGTGAATATGAGAAGTGAGTCACTGATACAGAAAAAAGTAGAAGCTTCAAAGAAAGAAAAATATTAAATGAGATTCACCCACAACTTAGATTTTCTTTAAATTAAGTAATACTTATATATCCATTTTCCCTGAGCTTTACTGTATTTTGATTAGTCCCTGAAGCTTTGAAAATATATGAAGGATATTGGTCTCAGAACACAAAGTTATACCCAAATAAGATAATAATAATTTTATATATATATATAAAAAAACCATATCAGACTGGGGAACTGTTAAAATTATCAGAGATAACTTTAAATTATTAATTCCATAATGAACCATTAATAATGAATGCAGGAAGTATTACAAAAGCTATCACAGCATGAGACCATCCAAATTTTACTTACCAGATGTGTTTTATTGATTTGCAGAACTGATAACTCAAATGTTCTCAGGGAGGTAGTCTGAGGAAGCCATACATCCATAAATAAATAATTGCATGTGGGATGAGCAACCTTGCTGAGGAAAGCTTTGTGCACCACAGTCATTTTAATTCCTCCTTTGAAAGGTGCAGACTTAGGGCAGGGCCATGTGGAAACAAGAGAGTTATTTTATTGGGCTTGTGGCTTTGGTTCTATTTCAGGGCCCCATCTCAGGAGGAACAGTTTGTGCAGATATTCCAAACAGCTCAATTCACCCTTCAGTAATTTTATTAACTATTAAGGCTACTGTGCTTCACCTAAATCCATTCAGGGACCTATCCAAGTGCCCTAATTTTCAGGCTGCTGCCGTGCTTATGGATGTTGTTGCACACCCAGGGTTTCTGTGCTCACTGCACACTGCAGGTGTGAAATCATGTGTGTAAAATCATGGCCCAGATTTCCCTGGCGGTGTCTGGTTCACCCCTGCAGTGACCCAGCCACTGTGCAAACCACAGCAGCTCCAGCAGTGAGAGCTCCTTGGGGGGAGGACATTTCCCTGCTATTTCCATATGGAAAAAGAAGATCTACAGCCAGAGGAAAGCTTCAACAGCAAAAGTTTGAAAGCCTGATCATGGCAGGTATTGTCAGCTCCCACTCTTCTCTCACCTTGTCCCCTACACCCCAAAGAGGAGCAGAGTGTAATCCATCAGCCCAAGCTGCCTGAACAGCACCCAGAACACCACAGGTCACACACTCAGGGCTCCCATAAAATGACTGGAAAATGTATTGCCTAGCAGTGAGCTAAGTTTTGTCTCATCAGTATTCAATAATGCTGTCTTGTCATAAAGAAGGTTAAAAATGGAACAAAACCACAAGAAGAGCAGAGACAAACATTGAGAAGACATTGAGATTTTTTTTTAGCCCAAACAGCTGTGGCTTTTCTCTGTGACTATTGAATCTCCTTCCTAGTCAAGAAGCTGTTATATGATTCATTCTGAAAACCAAAGTGTGACTTTCTGTGTGGCAGATGAGAAAAACTTGTGGTCAGAGCCAGGTAGCTCACAGCCACACCTACCAAATGTGAATATATTTTAGCAAAGAAAGTCAGCTGTGACACAAAAACTGAAGTGTAAATCCCCCTGGCACTAACCACAGAAATGCCCCTTCAGAACAAACCAATTCACTCTCAGCACTCCTTTGTTTCTTCCTCTCAACTGCCAGATTCTGCTTTTGTATTTTTCTTCATTAATGGCAAAGAAGATTGTTTGGAGCTGAATATTGCTTGGAAGAGAAGCAACATCTGCTGTGATGTTTATTCTTCTTATTGTTCCTTACATGAGTGCTACAGGAGCCATTCAATTTCCCTTCTGTAACGAGTTCATTAAATCCTGCAGAAATTATACAGATCCCCACCCTGATCCTGGGTGGGAGAGGCCAGGAAGGAGAGGAGTGGAACAGAGACACAGGGCTCTGGAATACAGGACTTCACAGGGGTCAGGTTCACACCTAAAGGTCACACTCTGAGCTCTTGAGCAGGGAAGGCTGCATATTCCCCCAGGAAAATGAAAATTCTGAATTCCTTTCCCATAAACTGCCTGGGATGCATGAGCCAACTTATTACAAGTTATGAGGTCTTTCAGTGGGAATAAAAAGAGCTATGATGGGATTCCAATGCCTCTTCCCCCCTTAAGAAAATATCAAAGCAAGTGGGTAAAGGAAATATTAGTTGTTTAAAATGCATCTTTCATATTTTTTGTCTCTTTTTATTGGGTGATGAGTCACTTGATATTGCACTGGCAGGAGCCTGGAGGGCACTCTCTGCCTTTCACAAAATCTAATAGTTTGGGGTTTCTAAAACAGCTACCCTGTCTAGAGAGGCAGGAATTCAGTGGTGGAGGGACACTTGTGGTGGTGTTTGAGGGAAGAGATGAGAATCTGGACTCCATGTTTCAGAAGGCTGATTTATTATTTTATGATATATATTATATTAAAAGAAAATTATATACTAAAACTATACTAAAAGAAATAGTGAGAAAGGAAAAGAAAAGATAGAAAGGAATGAATATAAAATCTTGTGACTGACCAGAGAGTCCTACACAGCTGGACCATGAATTGTCATTAAGTAAAAACAATCCACATGGAACCAATCAAAGATGCACCTGTTGGTAAAGCATCTCCAGACCACATTCCACAGCCATCAGATAATTACTGTTTCCATTTCATTTCTGAGGCCTCTCAGCTTCTCAGGAGAAAAGATCCTGGCAAAGAGATTTTCATAAAATGTGTCAGTGACACTGTGTCACCCCAGGAGCCTTTCCTGGGGTGTTTGGGGGCAGTGCTGTGGCCTTGCCTCCCCTTTCCCTGCAGCCCTGCCCACCCTCCTGGCACATCCCTGCCTTGGCAGGTGTGGGGCTCAGGGGCAGGTTTGGACTCGGTGATCTTGAGGGTCCTTTCCAAGCTCAGTGATTCTGTCTGTCACTCTGTGCTGAAGTAGGTCTAAACCCCCTTTGTTTCTGTTGGCAGTAACTCAATGGGAAAAATATCCAAATAGTTCTGATCTACATTCATAAGTGTATTTTCAATAAGAGGGCCTATATTGCCTAGTTATTAGTTCATTAGCCATGGCTAATGTGAAAGAAATAACACATTAGCACTCTTCCACAAGGATTTTCTCTTTGGGAGAACCCAAGGAGGAGAAAGTTAGGTACTTCCCTCTGTTTCAGTGATAGCAAAGAAGGGAAGGTAACACTGGGAATCAATGTTATTATTAAACACAAAAATGAGGTGCAAGGACCAGTTATGGAAGGAATTCAAGTGCAGTAACCCTAAAGGGGAGGGGGATGGAGATGCCTACAAGCTGCAGAACATATGTGTCAGTATCAGTAATATTTACAGTTGAAGCTTCATGAACAGCAAGAAAGGGCACAGACATGCACATTCTTACAGATTGTGCTGAAGTGGCTCAAAGAGATGCTCTCAGTTTAGGCTAACATGTTCAAATTTGTATTGAAAGAGACTGGAAGTGCCAACAGGGTCGTTTGCCACATCCTAGAGAATGAGAAGGGAAGCTGCACTTTGTAGAAAGGATGATTTTACTCACAGGCACCAATGCTTGAACCCTCCCTGCAGAGTTTGTGAGAGCCTGTCTTTGTCCAGGCTGCTCGGTTCTGCCACCTGCAATGACTTCACTGGTGGAATATTTAACAAAGTCAAGATCCCCTCCCTGCCTCTGCCTGCACCACAACTCAGGTCAGGCAGGAACTGCCTGCTTGGGGATGCCCACGAGGGTTCCCAGAGCAGGAACAATGAAGCTGTGGGGAAGGGACATGGTATGAGTGTAGCAATCTTTCTGAAAGCTCAGAAGCAGCCTGCTGTCTCCCTGGTTTTCCAAGTCTTTTTAAGCCTTCTGATGTTTACATTTTTGTAATGGAGTTTTTTATGTACTTTTCATGTAAATAATGATTGTTTTGTGTTTCTTTCTGGAGGAGGAGAGAACTGATAGACTGTTGGTTTGACCA